>NC_083596.1:25997960-26305460 GCF_027579695.1 Neoarius graeffei | reverse complement strand
TCATCGCATCTCTGTGGCACTTTGATCCCTCGTGCTAAGACAAGCGCAAGTATGCATTTTTCCAATCACTGTACCCACACGTCAACGGACAGTTTGTACCGAATAATTTGCATGCAAAACAGAAGATTGTACCCTTTGAAGGAGAGTAGAGGAGCCACTCTCTCTGCACAAGTTCGCCATTGCCAAGTTTCCTCATGAATAAAGACTTCGAAAAATACCTCTTCTGCTGCTTGTGGATCCTTTCGGATGCTGCATTATCAGCGTCTTTGTTACGGCACTTATCAGGTCCCATTTTTATCCAGTATTTCCTAGTAGGTTAATCTATTTCACCCCAAAACCCTGGATCCGAATTTAAGTTAGCATCGACATGGCTAGAATATCCCAGAGACACGTCACAGGCAGCCGCCTGGTCAGAGAAGCTAACATTGCATGAGCTTGCAGTCCCAGAAACAGAGGGGGGATCTAGATGTGAAATGTTTGATGTTGATGCTTGAAGGAAACTATCATGCATGTCAATGTCATCGGAGTGAGTGTGTGTGTGTTTGTGAAACTAGTGGCAGTGGCACATTCATCCACAAATGGGACGGGGTCTGAAAGGGATGGTCCTTCACCCTCACCAGAGCTAGTAGTACTACTGGCTGCAGCTAACATAACGTTTGCTACGCTAGTGTCATGATGACTTGCACTTGCCAGTTGGATTTCATTAGGTTTAAAAAACCCTGTTAGTTTTGGTATATTGCTCAATAGAGCTTTGTCACGTTGGGCTTTTTGCCGTTGCGCCTTGCGCTTTTGAGCACTGCTCTCGTATTTTCTGTCACACGTTCACTGTTCAACTGTGGAGTGACGTCGCGCGTGACGTCTAACGTTTATATATGGAAGGCGGATTTGCCTCACCCAATCAGCGTCCATTTATTTAAATATTCATTTTGAGCCAATGAATATGAAGGTTTTTTTTTTCTTTTGACCAATTGGGGGCCCCCCTACGAGGCGGGGGGCGTGGGGGGCCCCTAGGCTGAAGCCATATGAAGCCTGTGCGGTGATCCGGGCGTGGATGGGAGTGACAAGGTTGGACAGGATAAGGAATGAGCACATCAGATGGATAGCACATGTGGAGAGCTTGGGAATTAAGCTAAGAGAGATGAGACTGAGATGGTATGGGCACATCCTGAGAAGAGATGCAGAGCATGTTGGAAGAAGAATGTTGAGGATGGAGCTGCCAGGCAAACGAAAACAAGGAAGGCCAAAGAGGAGATACATGGATGTGGTGAGAGAGGACATGAAAGTGGCAGGTGTGGTAGAGAAGGATGCTGAAGACAGGGAGCAATGGAGACGAAAGATCCGCTGTGGCGACCCCTAATCGGGAGCAGCCAAAAGAAGAAGAAGATATATCCATAGTTGCTATTATACTACACAACAAAAAATTAAAGACCTGTCACGCCTTTGCACACTCGAGCAAGCGTGTAGTTTAAATGGCCATGCTTGTCCATGCACACGGAGCGTGTTGCGCGTGCCCTTGGGACAATGGATCGTTGCATACACCTGTTGCTGATTTGGAGTACTATCAGCGCATGCTTAAAAGGATACTGTCTACACACACACACACTGCGTAAAATATTGTATCTCTGTCACTATGTTTGTTCCTAGCCATGTTTAATGGCTCTGTTTTATGACTCTGGTTTATGTCCTGTTTGACAACTCTGCTTTCTGTTTCAGTTTCATTTGTTTTCATTTTGTTTCTCCAACCTTGCCTGACATTTGTAAATAGTACGCTTGTAAATAAAACACTTCCCTGCGATTACATCCATCTCAATGCTGCTTTCCTGACAATACCTAACACAGAAACCAGCATCACAAGTTCTGCCAGCTTGGAATTGTGGAAATCACATGATACACATCATATCCATTGTCGTAAAAAAGCAAGTTTTTTCCTTAACTGTACTACTACTACTACTACAAACCTAATTCAAAAAAAGTTGGGAAGTTGTGTAAACATTTTTGTCAACTCCCAGTGTTTTTGAAACGTGTTGCTGGCATCAAATTCAAAGTGAGCATATGTTTTTCAAGAAACATTAAAATTTCGCAGTTTTAACATTTGATAATGTTGTCTTTGTACTATTTTCAATTAGATATAGGGCTTCCATGATTTGCAAATCATAGCATTCTCTTTTTACTTATGTTTCACAAGGCATCCCAACTTTTCTGGAAGTGGGGTTGTAATAATAATAATAATAATAATAATAATGTTTGATTATATATTGCTCTTCTCATAAAAGAACAAAAAATCAACTGTAAAAAACTAAGAACAAAGTCATAAAGATTACAGTAAAGAGTTCCACAGTTTAGGGGCCATGCGCTAAAACTAAAATATTAAAACTGACCCCCAACAGTGACCAGTTTGAATGATCCTAACCCATAACTACATCATCGCTTGGTTACTGCAATGCATTATGGGCGATACCTGGAGTCAGCTCTGCTGTATTGTTTACTTCGCCTTTGTTAAACACTGCATTGTTCTGTCTAACCAGTTTTAACCATGCCTAAAGTGAATTGCTGTGTGCCTTACTGTGTCTGCACAACAAAGAGAACACCTAATTTGAGCTTTTATCAGCTGCCAGTGGAGAAGAAGAGAAGAAAGAAATGGATAAGTTTAATCCACAACGAAAACCTTCGAACCGAATCGAAATGGACAAGTGTTTGTAGCTTACATTTCTCTGGTGGGAAAAAGACGTACTTAAACTGTGGCCCAGCAATATTTCCATGGTCTGCGGAATGGCCATCGGTTAGAAGATTATAACAATCGACACTGTTCATCGTCTGAAACCAGCAATATTCCAAAGCCTGTAAAACAAAGAAGTATTCTTCAGCCTTTGCCTCTCAACGTACCGAAGCACTTGGCAGCCGAATGAGCCTGTTGAACCAATAAAACTCCCAAACCATGAAGGGTTCTCTTTCGGGTATGTATAATTTTCAGTGTACCTCACTAATGGCATTTATTGAAGAAAATGCATTTATATTTAACATGACACAGCAGATCAGTGGGTTTCCAAAGGTTTTTTTTTTTTTTGTAATGTTTCCTGATATCAAGTTTTATTTAACTAATCACTTGTTTATAAATGTTTTGATGCTGTTCGTCTGGGCCCTGGATCACGAAGCAATCTTAGACTTAAGTCAAAAGTTGATTTTTCATAACAGTTTCCCTTACTGCATCTGTAACTTTCATTGTGCTGGATTAAGATTAAGTACAAGGCTAAGATTTCATTAGAACAAAGCTTCTTAGAAAATAGTAAGGAATAACTGAAGATTAAAAGAAACAAATTTAGACTTAAGTCTAAGATTGCTTCATGATCCCGGGGCCTGTAGTCCTGGGGTGTGTGTAAAAAATAAATAAATAAATATTGCACTTTCTTACTGATAATATAGTAGGCCTAACATGAACGTAACTTCACCATGAACACTATAGACATTACAGCCAATTTCAGAGAGGCTACATACAATTCTCGATATTCAGATAGATTTGTTTTCTCGATAAAGTTTAGCTGGTGCAATATACGTCCTCAGAAATAAGACATTCTCTGATTTGATGATGTTGTATAGTGTGGCAGACTCGGTCTAGACTCTTACCTTCTCACCAAGCTTGATTTGGATTCCGATTTTCCTGCTGTAAACCCTCGACATGTTATCCACCTCTTTAAATCACCAATTTCATTGTCTTCTATGCCAGAGCACAGCAAAATCGCTCCTCTCACGGAAAATTAATCTGACATCCGTCATATCGCTCAACTACTGACCCCGGCTATCCCCCACAATGTATTGCAGTAAACAAGTGATGACGTAGTTATGCTTGGGGGCTATTGTGAAAGTTGGATTAGGCGAGAGAGAGAGAGAGAGAGAGAGAGAGAGAGAGAGAGAGAGAGAGAGTGCATGAGATAGGGCAGAAGAGCTATACAATGGAAGTAGATAGGGTGCAGGCCTGGGAGATAACTAAAAAAAACTAAAAAAAAAAATCAGGAAGGAGGGGTGGTGAAGAAGAAGAAGAGGAAGAGGAAGAAGAAGCAACCAAATAACTGAAAGAGGAATCAAAATGAATGAAAAGTAAAACTACATAGTGAGGTGGGTAACTGAGGTATTTCACCTGACGTCACAGGGTCACGTGACGCCCCGGTGTCCGCCATTTTGAAGGTCAAGCTAGCTAATGTCAACAACATAGTAGCTAGTATGTTACTGTAGCAATGTTTACGTTCAGTCATTTGGATGACTGTTAAAACCTTTCAGTCTCAAATTTTTCCTTTACTGTATTTACTAGTTTACTGTAATTATGATCCGGCAGCTATTTACACCGGATCCAGTGTAAATAGCTGCCGGAGCGCGCTCCGGCTTGCTCCCCCTCAAATTAAGCAGGACGCTCCGGCTTGCTCCCGGAGTGCTCCGGCCGAGGTTCCGGAGCGCACTCCGGCTTGCTCCCCCTCAAATTAAGCAGCACGCTCCGGCTTGCTCCCGGAGTGCTCCGGCCGAGGTTCCGGAGCGCGCTCTGGCTTGCTCCCCCTCAAATTAAGCAGCGTGCTCCGGGAGCAAGCCGGAGCGCGCTGCTTAATTTGAGGGGGAGCAAGCCGGAGCGCGCTCCGGCAGCTATTTACACTGGATCCGGTGTAAATAGCTGCCGGATCATAATTACAGTAAACTAGTAAATACAGTAAAGGAAAAACTTGAGACTGAAAGGTTTTAAAAGTCATCCAAATGACTGAACGTAAACATTGCTACAGTAACATACTAGCTACTATGTTGTTGACATTAGCTAGTGCTAACAGCTAGCTGCTAGTACACTGCTACAACACAGACACCGACCCTAATAATACAGTTCTTGGTCATTGCCTGGTAACAGCAAATTTATAACGGGCCATGTCTCAGCAGACTAAGAAGTTATTTCAATGACATTTAATAACATTTTGTTTATCCTGAGGACCGAAAGTAAATGAAAATGTGAACAAACCTTGGCTGTAATAAGATGGCGACCACCGGCTCCAGGGACGACCCACTGATGTAGGCATGTTACCCAGCCTGACACAAAATATTTGTAGGCATCCAAACTCTTATACGCTTTCAGATCAATACCTGTGTATGGCGATGGGTTTTTAACGACATAGGTATACAGATCATGTGGGCCGAAGTCAGGTAAAGACGAGGGCTTCGTGTACTTCCGTACATCAGTGAACAATCCTGGTGGAAACAGGTAAACGTCGTTCTCTAAGCCTGCTAACCTCAATTTTTGCAAATACCTCTCCCTCTGCTCGCCCTGTAAATGCCCTACGTCGCTGGATAGTGAAGGTGTTTTCTGCATCTCGCTCCTTTTTCTTTTATGTTTTTCGTTTGTCGCCTTCCTCGCATTCAAACTGATTCGAGCCGTGACATCCAAAATGGCAGCCTAACGATGCATCACATGACTTGGTCACGTGGGTGAAAAACCTCAATACTGAACAGCTGGCTATATCTTTACAAGTGCTACCATAATACAGTACAACTGTATGCCTGCATTGTTTCTAATGTCTCTTCATAATAAAGTGAGTGTGTGTTGCTTATGCTAATGACTGGAGGGCCAGGAGGTCCGCTGAGCAATGGCAGTCTCAAACTAATTATAGGCCACTCTATCCAGTGGCCCATCAGCAGTAATTACATAGTCAGGGCTACGATGGAGGCCAAGAGAGGAAGCTACACATGTAATAATGCTCTAAATATCATCCCACACCACAAAGAGGAAGCACCTTCCCACAGTGGTCCTTCTCAAGTCCACAGGAGCCATTTCAAGATCTGGAATAATGGCTGTGTTCAAAATGAACTAGCATTAGCATTTGTTATATGACACAGCCATGTGACTATAACAATACTTGTGATGCAATTCTCCGGCAATAATGTTTTATTTTTATGCAAAGAATTTTCACAGTAATGACCAATATGTGTGGGTTTTTTGGTGATTAGCCTTTATTTTGGAACCAGGAATTTAATGCAGTAATGTCACAACTAACTACCTACCATAAATCTTTTGTGCCAGCAATAAAGCTATTATGGCCAGTCAAGAAGAATCTTTAGAGGGGGGAAAAAAGATAAGAAACTTAAATGTACACGACATGCGCACGTTCTTTCATTCATCCATCTTTACTCTGTAATCAACTTTACAGTAGGACCAACTGACAACTAAAGGATTATCTTTCTTTATCTTTGACATGGTTTCTAATATTTTATGTCATACACAGTAGAGCCAATAAGAGTATGTTGAAGAATACTCTTCAACAGCAGAGAAAGTGTGCCTAAATACATCTTATTTCAATCCTACAGTTTAAATAATTCACTCTTCATACAAACCACCTCAGCCATGAAAAAAAATTAACTACAAATGTTGAAAGCAGCCATCTGACATACTGTAGAATATTAAAAATATGGCAACAGGGTGCAACCTTTGAAATCTGTTAAAAGATACGTACAGGAGAACATGGTGTGAAAGTGATAATTTAGACTCCTGACAGCTGCAATCAACACCTTCAATGCAAGCACAAAGCAACCAGAACCTTGCCGTTCAACATGATAAAGTGATGTATTCTGTGATCTATGCTTCCCAGAACTTATTAGTGCATAGCATATTAGTGCATAGCATTCCAGACATACTATTAGAGAATATTTCAGAAATGATTGTGCTTTACAAATGATGACACTGAAAAAAATATTCCTAGTTCAATGTATTTCAATTAAGGGCAGATTTTTCACTTATTTAAGTTCAACAAAAAGAAAACAGGTATATAATGCCAGATTTATGTTAAACAGAAATACATACATCGACTAACTTGATTCATTAGTAGTACCATGGACATTTCAATATGTAAAAGCTATATAAAACCATAATGGCTTTTTAGAGTATTCAGAACTGAATGGACTAGGTTGACTGTTATAATCCTGCTGAATAAAGAATGTATCATTATATAATTAACCAATAATAATCTTCAGATATGAGATTCAGGCCTGCATCCTACTTTCATTTAATTATACAATCTAATAGGATCATGATGCTCAAATAATGTGCTGCAGCTAACTGAACAGACCAGGCAGATAAATCTGGTAACATAATTAATTAATGAATTAGCCATAACAATGAACTACAATATTAACTATAACAATCAGAAATAATCATGATGCTCAAATGATGTGCCAGATCATTATTAAATTTTATATAGTAATTTCAGCCCCATGCCAGATTTAATACTGAGATTTCATTTTTTTATTTTATTTTATTAACTTCGGACGGCATGGTGGTGTAGTGGTTAGCACTGTCGCCTCACAGCAAGAAGGTCCGGGTTCGAGCCCCGTGGCCGGCGAGGGCCTTTCTGTGCGGAGTTTGCATGTTCTCCCCGTGTCCGCATGGGTTTCCTCCGGGTGCTCCGGTTTCCCCCACAGTCCAAAGACATGCAGGTTAGGTTAACTGGTGACTCTAAATTGACCGTAGGTGTGAATGTGAGTGTGAATGGTTGTCTGTGTCTATGTGTCAGCCCTGTGATGACCTGGCGACTTGTCCAGGGTGTACCCCGCCTTTCGCCCGTAGTCAGCTGGGATAGGCTCCAGCTTGCCTGCGACCTTGTAGAACAGGATAAAGCGGCTACAGATAATGAGATGAGATGAGATGAACTTCGGACGGCATGGTGGTGTAGTGGTTAGCACTGTCGCCTCACAGCAAGAAGGTTCTGGATTCAAGCCCAGTGGCCGATGGGGGCCTTTCTGTTTGGAGTTTGCATGTTCTCCCCGTGTCTGCATGGGTTTCCTCCGGGTACTCCAGTTTCCTCAACAGTCCAAAGACATGCAGATTGGTGACTCTAAATTGACTGTAGATGTAAATGTGAGTGTGAATGATTGTTTGTCTCCATGTGTCAGCCCTGCGATGACCTGGCGACTTGTCCAGGGTGTACCCTGCCTCTCACCCATAGTCAGCTGGAACAGACTCCAGCTTGCCCGCGACCCTCCACAGGATAAGCGGTTATGGATAATGAATGGATGGATTTATTAACTTCGCCATCAGTACTTAAATTAACAAATAAATTATGTAAATGTTTATAATTAAATAAGTAAATTTAAATAAAAGTATGGCAAGATGACCACAACAGTGTTAGCCAGTTACTGTGGGCCCACTGTATAAAAAAAAGCATTTAAAAAAAGGAAGCTAAATATTATAAACGAAAGTAATCTACTGACCACAAAACTACAGACCAAGGTACATTTCAAACACATACAGAGTGTTTCAAAAAATTTGAGATAATTTCACAATCTAATAACTTTGCCAATTGTCGATCAATTGACCTCAAATTTTAGCAGCATGTGTGGAAACAGGTCAAAATTTTATGTTTAATGTTTTTTGTTTTTATCTTTTTAGGTATAGAAATGCCATTCACTGGAAAAGAAAAGGCATTTTGTGCGTTAGAATATGCTCGAACACAGTTGAACAAGACCGTGCATTTATGAGAGAATTCTCTAAAAACGCACCAACTGCAATGCAGATTTGGACATGGCACAATAAGTTCAAAGAGGAAGGCTGTGTGTACAGGGCAAAAGGATCTGGATGACCACCAGCATCAGAAGAGACGGCCGAGCGGGTTTGCGAATATTGAAAATTTGTGAAATCGTTCGTGGAATCCACATACCTTTGAATTTCTCATTCAAATTTTGAGGAATATATCTTATATTGCTCAACATTAAGCCCGTTCAGTTTCATTTGCCTAGACTATGTAGTTTCTGGGATATTTACATCTCAAATAATATCAAATTTTTGAAACACCCTGTAGATTAAAAAGTGCAAGGATTGTTATAATCATAATTACAGTGTCTTGAAAAAGTCCTCCTTGGTATTTGTCCTGTTTTATCGCATTACAAGCTGGAATTAAAATTGACTTTTGGGGGGTTAGAACCATTTGATTTACACAACATGCCTACAATTTTAAAAGGTGCAAATCTTTTTTTTAAATTGTGACACAAACAATAATTACGATGAAAAAACAGAAATCTGGTGTGTGCATAGGTATTCACCCTCCAAAGTCAATACTTTGTAGAGCCACCTTTTGCTGCAGTTACAGCTGCCAGCCTCTTGAGGTATGTCTCTATTAGCTTAGCACATCTAGCCACTGGGATTTTTGCCCATTCCTCAAGGCAAAACTGCTCCAACTCCTTTAAGTTAGGTGAGTTGCACTGGTGTACAGCAATTTTCAAGTTATGCCACAGATTCTCAATTGGATTGAGGTCTGGGCTTTGACTTGGCCATTCCAAGACATTTAAATGTTTCCCCTTAAGCCACTTCAGTGTAGCTTTAGCAGTATGTTTAGGACCATTGTCCTGCTGGAACGTGAATCTTCATCCCAGTCTCAAACCTCTGGGTGACTCAAACAGGTTTTCCTCCAGAACTGCCCTGTATTTAGTGTCATCCATCTTTCCTTCAATCCTGACCAGCTTTCCTGTCCCTGCACATGAAAAACATCCCCATAGCATGATGTTGCCACCACCATGCTTCACTGTAGATATGGTGTTTTCAGGGTGATGGGAAGTGTTGGGCTTGCACCACACATGGCATTTACCAAGATGGCCAAAAAGTTCAATTTTAGTCTCATCTGACCAGAGAATCTTCTTCCATGTGTTTGGGGAATCTGCCACATGTTGTTGGGCAAACGCCAAATGTGTTTTTTTTTTCTTTAAGCAGTGGCTTTTTTCTGGCCACTCTTCTCTCAAGCCCCACTCTGAGGAGCGTATGGCTTAAAGTGGTCCTATGGAGAGATACTCCCCTCTCCGCTGTGGATCTCTGCAGCTCCTTCAGTGTTATCTTTGGTGTCTTTGTTGCATCTCTGATTAATGCCCTCCTTGCTTGGTCTGTGAGTTTTGGTGGGCAGCCTTCTCTTGTCAGGTTTGTAGTGGTGCCATATTCTTTCCATTTTGCTTTAATGGTGCTCCCTGGGATATTCAAAGTTTGAGATGTTTTTTAAATAACCCAACCCTGATCTATACTTCTCCAAACTTTGTCTCTGACCTGTTTGGAGGCTCCTTGGTTTTCATGTTGCTTGCTTCGTAGTGTTGCAGAGTCAGGGTCCTTCCAGAACAGGTTTATACAGATATCATGTGACAGATCATGTGCACTTTGATTGCACACAGGTGGCTCTTAATCAATTAATTATGTGAGTTATGAAGTTAATTGGTTGGACCAGCTCTTATTTAGGGGTTTCATACAAAAGGGGGTGAATACCTATGCACACTCCAGATTTCTATTTTTTCATCTTAATTATTATTTGTGTCATAATTAAAAAAAAAAATCACAATTTGCACCTTTAAAGTGGTAGGCATGTTGTGTAAATCAAATGGTGCTAACCCCCCAAAAATCCATTTTAATTCCAGCTTGTAATGTGACAAAATAAGACAAACACCAAGGGGGATTTTTGCAAGACACTGTATTTAAAGCAGAAAAATAGTAATTCAACAAGGTAAATTTGAACGAGCTAAGATTGTCTATGTTTAAATTCAGTTCATCTGAAAGAGTGTTTCAAATTCTTGTAGTTCTAACAGTAAAAGATTTCTGGTAGGTTGTGGTTTTACACTTAGGGACATTGTACTTAACAACACTGCTACTTGATGATCTGGCTGATTTCGAGCAGTGAAGAATAGGTTGCATTGAAGGAGATACATTTACATTTTTAAGACATTTCAACATTTTACATTTTTAACAAAGAAACCAATATCTAGATTTCCGTGCCAATCGGTAATAGAAAGTAGATGAAAAGCTTTTAACCTATGACACTGAGCACAAAAATGGCAACTTTAGGATGTACTAAGTACATACTAAGAAATAAGTTCTACCAATTGTGGCGTCCATAAGAGAGGCTAGTGCCTAGTGACTAGTGTGAGGTATACAGATCTTCTAACATTTGTTCCTCTTAATTTAGCCCAGCAGCTTGTTGGCATGAGAAGTCTGTTCAAGCATTTGTTGTTTCCATGTGAGATTGTTACAGATGAGCATTCCTCAATCGCACTCAGATGACACCACCTCTAGGGATTTGCCCTTAATGGTGTATGAAGACTTTACTGACTTGATCTTCCTGATGATGATCTGGTGCTTACATTTGCTCTCATTAAGCATGAGGCCAGAGTCTGTTGACCATGTGTCCAAGTGGTCCAGATCAGCTTGCAAGGAGTCAACATCAGCAAGGCTTGATTTGATTTCCCTGTACAGTTTGGTCACAACCCTGTGATGACCTGGCGACTTGTCCAGGGTGTACCCCGCCTTTCGCCCGTAGTCAGCTGGGATAGGCTCCAGCCTGCCTGCGACCCTGTAGAACAGGATAAAGCGGCTAGAGATAATGAGATGAGATGAGATGAGATGAGATTGGTCACGTTGGTGAACATGGCTACATGGCTTGCTACAACAGCATCCAGGAGATCATTAACATAGATCGGGGCCCAGGATGGAACCTTGTGGGACTCCCAAAGAGACATGTAGTGGATCTAATATGGCACCGAGCACTGTCAGACGCTGATGGCGATCTATGAAATAAGAACAGAACCACTGAAGGAGGCCGCCCCCAAACCCAAACAGGTGAAGTTTCTGTAGCAAGCAGCAATGGCAAACTTTATCGAATGCTTTAGACATTTCCATGTAGACCATGTCAATCTGCTTCTTAAATTTATCTTAAACAAGTGTTGCCAGGCAAAACAAACCTCACCCGGTAGCACTTATGATGATTATGAAGGAAGATATCGTGAAAAAAATAGGTACGCTATGGGTACATGTGGCTACTGCTTATAAATTAAATAAAATTGTTTTCTGATACCGTGTCCATACAGTAAATATAGTATATATATTTACTGTATGAGGCAGTAGCCACAAAAATGAAGCGTAATCCAAAAATGAACAATTTAAAAATCATAGAAGTAAAATATACCAAGTGTCTGTGCTTTATATTCTACTGTATATATATATATATATATATATATATATATATATATATATACACTGTATATATATAAAAATTCTACTCTTCAGTTTTCGAAACTGAAACCTCCAAACCAAGGCTGATATACACACACTGTTGCCATGACTGAAACTCTTATTTCCCGGAAATGGCCCAGCGCTAGAGCTCAGTGGAACACACTTTCCCTCTGTAATAAGTATAAACATGTCTGTTAGCAATTTTTTTAGTCTAGTCCATTTATTTCGAATGGTGAACCGAATTGTATACACTAACTGGCCATTTTAATCGGAACACATGTATGCGCATGTGCAGTGCGTGATTGTTACGCTCTTACATTCTTACAGCATGATGACATAGTGGCTAGCGCCTCTATATGAGGCAGTAGCCACAACAAAAATGATTTTCACCTTTTTGGTGACCTTGGCCGGATGACCCTCAAAATGTTGGGACGTTCTATTTGAGACCAATGCCCATATATCCTGAAAGTTTCATGAAGATTGTTCCAGCCATTTTCCCATAATATCGTTAACAAAAAAACAAAGAAACAAACAAAGAAACCCCACCGAAAACAATACCTCACCTCCTGGTGGACTCCCTCCCGGGCAAGGTAATAACACACTTGCTACAATACTAGATGCTAAAACATTTATTTCTATGAAATTTATGAAAACAGATCAAATGTGACACAAATCCAAATGTTGACTGGAACATAATCTATACAGCAGGGTTTTCCCCAAAGCACAGATAAGTGGCGCTCCGTGGCGCTGTACAACGTCAGTGCCGTGCCGTCACTTGCACAGCAAAAGAAAAATCAATACCATAAACTGAACAATGCAGAGTACGTTCCTCACCTAAATATCTCCTATTCCCCTCTGAAAATGAGAAATAACTATAGAAATAGGAAGATATTGTAATATATAGGCCTAGACTATCCTGATACTCAACCCAAAAGTGAAAATAAAGGGCTTCGCTGCGTGCACTGACTGCCATTCACAACCCTACATAAAACCACATTCTAGGCGCTGGTCACTAGATGGCGCTATTGCGTGGTTTGACCTCTGCAGGCTTTTGTTGTGCAATAAATTTAAATATTTCTCTGAATTTACTGTTTCCAGTGTTTATATTTCAAATCTAATTTTGCCCCTTGCATATTTGACAAGATAAAA
Source organism: Neoarius graeffei (assembly GCF_027579695.1). Taxonomy (NCBI): domain Eukaryota; kingdom Metazoa; phylum Chordata; class Actinopteri; order Siluriformes; family Ariidae; genus Neoarius; species Neoarius graeffei. The sequence goes on along the minus strand of NC_083596.1, from coordinate 26,292,319 downwards.
AACAGCAAATTTAATAATGTTGACTTGTGCTTAAATCAGCCCTAGATGCCACCAGAATGCACCATTTGAAGTCTCTAATTTCAAAATTTTCCAAGGGAGCATGCCCCTGGACCCCCCCAGCAGTCTTCGGAGCCCTCCAGGCCGGGCCAGCCCTTACGAGCTGGGCTCCACATCAGCAGCACCGCTCTGATATTTTTGTCTGGGGGGAAAGCCCTGATACTGATCTATTGAATGTCAGATCTCAGAGGATATGTGTACCAGTCTGATGGAGCTAGAGAACAAATGCCCAATAGTAGCCAGGTAGTCTAATTATGGCTGATAACCAGGGCAGGTTTATGTAGGGCCCTGGAGGAAGGGGCTCATCGGCTGTCCATCACTAGTGATGATTAGGATGCGCAGAAACACAGATGGGCTACGAGGCCCGCACCAGAGCGACAGAGTCGCCCGCAGCGGCGGCACGGATGGCCCGGCTGAGCCGCCACGTAATGTCTGGCCTCGTGAGCTCTCGCATACTACTCTCCTTTCCTAACGAAGCACCTGGCATGGTAAGGTAAGACAAACAATGTTATACCCCCATCGTGTTGTCTCTCTGGACCTCCAGACCTGATGTCAAGTGGTGCACAAAAGTGCCACAGACCTGACAGGTATGTAAGTTGCCCCACAGTAACAACTGACTTGCCGAGTGATGCCATCCATTGGTCATTTGAGTGGCTCTTCCACATGCCATCTGGTGGTGTGCCATTGACCCTGTTGGGTTCATCGGTCACATTGCCCAAAAAGCAGCCTGCTGCCAGTGCCTTATTGGTGATGTACTATTTAACTCATAGCTGGAACCCAGGCAGGTGCTACCACTACAGGTCAGAGCAGACCTGGGAACAATGGTGATTACAGGGTAACTCCACTTTCCCCAATACTCAAGACCTCCCGGACCTGAGACTCACCACCGGTTGCAGTTTAAAGTCACACCCAGGACTACCCTTACCCAGGGGGAAGGGGCTCACCAAAGAAATAAAAAACAAACTGCTACCTCATCCAGGTTCAATAATTTTTTGAAATTGCTTAATTGTGTGTCAGTCACATTTGGCTTGCAGTTTTGACAATGGAAGGAAACAGAGATGCAGCCACATGGGCTTTTGATGTTAGCTAATTATTATAATATCAGATAACAGAAAATATAATGGGCGGCACGGTGGTGTAGTGGTTAGCGCTGTCGCCTCACAGCAAGAAGGTCCTGGGTTCGAGCCCCGTGGCCGGCGAGGGCCTTTCTGTGTGGAGTTTGCATGTTCTCCCCGTGTCCGCGTGGGTTTCCTCCGGGTGCTCCGGTTTCCCCCACAGTCCAAAGACATGCAGGTTAGGTTAACTGGTGACTCTAAATTGACCGTAGGTGTGAATGTGAGTGTGAATGGTTGTCTGTGTCTATGTGTCAGCCCTGTGATGACCTGGCGACTTGTCCAGGGTGTACCCCGCCTTTCGCCCGTAGTCAGCTGGGATAGGCTCCAGCTTGCCTGCGACCCTGTAGAAGGATAAAGCGGCTAGAGATAATGAGATGAGAGAAAATATAATACTGCAACACTCCTCCCCAACCACCACCTCCAACAAGATTTTACTGAGGCGGATTTTACAAGGACTTTGCTACAAATACTGTATATCCTGACAACATAACTTCTAAATGTAAAGGACCTAACTTAGTATTATATTTTAGGGATTTTGTTTGGGCTAGCTTTATTGTGGCTTGTGTTTGATGCTGCATATTGCTGTCTGGTAACAGTTCATATTAGAGTGTCGTTTTTTTCCGGGTCGGAGCAGTTGCAGATTCATGTAGTTGTAGAAGGCAGTGGTGGCTTGGTGGTTAGGACATTGGCCTTCTGATCAGAAGGTTGTTAGTTCCAATCTACTCCAGGGCTCTTGACTGAAGCCCTTAACCCACAAAAACACAAGGCCATGTTTACCACTGAGAGACATCCCCTTTTCTCTTTACAACAGTCTGTAAACATCTGGGGACTGAGGAGACAAGTTGCTCAAGTTTAGGGATAGGAATGTTAACCCATTCTTGTCTAATGTAGGATTCTAGTTGCTTAACTGTCTTAGGTCTTTTTTGTCGTATCTTCCGTTTTATGATGCGCCAAATGTTTTCTATGGATGAAAGATCTGGACTGCAGGCTGGCCAGTTCAGTACCCAGACCCTTCTTCTACGCAGCCATGATGCTGTAATTGATGCAGTATGTGGTTTGGCATTGTCATGTTGGAAAATGCAAGGTCTTCCCTGAAAGAGACGTTGTCTGGATGGGAGCATATGTTGCTCTAGAACCTGGATATACCTTTCAGCATTGATGGTGTCTTTCCAGATGTGTAAGCTGCCCATGCCACACACACTAATGCAACCCCATACCATCAGAGATGCAGGCTTCTGAACTAAGCGCTGATAACAACTTGGGTCGTCCTTCTCCTCTTTAGTTCGAATGACACGGCGTCCCTGATTTCCATAAAGAACTTCAAATTTTGATTCGTCTGACCACAGAACAGTTTTCCACTTTGCCACAGTCCATTTTAAATGAGCCTTGGCCCAGAGAAGACGTCTGCGCTTCTGGACCATGTTTAGATACGGCTTCTTCTTTGAACTATAGAGTTTTAGCTGGCAACGGCAGATGGCACGGTGAATTGTGTTCACAGATAATGTTCTCTGAAAATATTCCTGAGCCCATTTTGTGATTTCCAATACAGAAGCATGCCTGTATGTGATGCAGTGCCGTCTAAGGGCCCGAAGATCACGGGCACCCAGTATGGTTTTCCTGCCTTGACCCTTACGCACAGAGATTCTTCCACATTCTCTGAATCTTTTGATGATATTATGCACTGTAGATGATGATATGTTCAAATTCTTCGCAATTTTACACTGTCGAAATCTTTTCTGATATTGCTCCACTATTTGTCAGCGCAGAATTAGGGGGATTGGTGATCCTCTTCCCATCTTTACTTCTGAGAGCTGCTGCCACTCCAAGATGCTCTTTTTATACCCAGTCATGTTAATGACCTATTGCCAAGTGACCTAAGGAGTTGCAATTTGGTCCTCCAGCTGTTCCTTTTTTGTACCTTTAACTTTTCCAGCCTCTTATTGCCCCTGTCCCAACTTTTTTGAGATGTGTTGCTGTCATGAAATTTCAAATGAGCCAATATTTGGGATGAAATTTCAAAATGTCTCACTTTCGACATTTGATATGTTGTCTATGTTCTATTGTGAATACAAAGCAGTTTTTGAGATTTGTAAATTATTGCATTCCGTTTTTATTTACAATTTGTACTTTGTCCCAACTTTTTTGGAATCGGGGTTGTATATTCAGTACCCTCAGAAAGTATTCAGATGCCTTAACTTCTTGCATATTTTGTTGTATTATAGATTTAAGTGTAACTGGATTAAATGTGGCAGCACGGTGGTGTAGTGGTTAGCAGTGTCACCTCACAGCAAGTAGGTTCAGGGTTTGAGCTCAGTGGCCGACGGGGGCCTTTCTGTGCGGAGTTTGCATGTTCTCCCCGTGTCTGTTGCCCCTTTTTCACCAAAGCAGTTCCAGGGCTGGTTCGGGGCCAGTGCTTAGTTTGGAACCGGGTTTTCTATTTCCACTGACAAAGAACTGGCTCTGGGGCCAGAAAAACCGGTTCCAGGCTAGCACCAACTCTCTGCTGGGCCAGAGGAAAGAACCGCTTATGTCAGCGGGGGGGGGCGGAGTTGTTAAGACCAACAACAATAACAAGACCGCGAAAGATCACCATTTTTAAGCGATGAGAAGCAGCAGCTGTACAAACGCAAAGTAATTTATTATTATTGTTGTTGTTGTTGCCGCTGCTGCTTCTTCCGTGTTGTTTTTGCTTTGATATTCGCGCCAAGGTTTATGCAAACGTAGCGCCGTAACTTCCGTATACAGCGACGTAACTGACGTATACAGCAACGTAATGACATACGCAGCGACGTAATGACGTGGCTCCACTTAGCCCCGCGAGCTATGGAAAAGCAAACTGGTTCTCAGCTGGCTCGCAAGTTGAACGAGTTGTGAACCAGCACCAGCACTGGCTCCGAACCAGCCCTGGAACTGATTTGGTGGAAAAGGGGTATGTGTGGGTTTCCTTCGGGTGCTCCGGTTTCCCCACAGTCCAAAGACATGCAGGTTAGGCTAATTGTTGGCTCTAATTTGACCCTAGGTGTGAATGGTTGGGATAGGCTCCAGCTTGCCCGTGGCCCTGAACAGGATAAGTGGTTACAGATAATGGATTAAATGTACTTTTGGCTATTATTTTGTACACAATAACCCATATTTTTTACAAATGTATTAAAATTCAAAAACTGAAATCTCATTTAGATAAGTACTCAGACCCTTACAGTGGTGCACTGGTTAGCACTGTCGCCTCATAGGAGGAAGGTTCTGGGTTCGAGTCCAGTGGCCGGTGGGGGGGGCTTTACTACGTGGAGTTTGCATGCTCTCCCTACATGTTCTGTGTGGGTTTCCTCCGTGTGCTCTGGTTTCCCCCATAGTTCAAAGATAATTGGCTACTTTAAATTGCCCATGGAGCACTTGCATGTGACGTCACAGCCGAACCAGATTGTGACAGACGCCATCTTGTCGGTCAAACACCATATTTCCGCCTTCTACTTCTGGTTCTGCTTCTACTTCTCCCTTTTCTTCTGGAAAAACCTACTATATACAATTCTACTACAACGGCTGCGGCTACAAGCTCTCCCTACCTGTGCACGTTTTTTATGTTTTTTGTGTATATTTTTGCGTGTTGTTCGTCTGTACCGGACTTCAATATCCACTACAACCGTATGGACTTACTGGACATTGGTTTCCAGCAGAAAATGACAGTTTGTAGCGATTTCCATCGCATGCACAACATTCCGGACGAGAAAAAAAAAAACATTCCGGACAAGATAGCAAGACCAGCGGGGTCTCCGTGGATTGTTATTGGAAGCAAAGTGAAGGAGGTGGCGCCGGGAGCGGAAGCAAAAGCGAGGCTGCAGAGCCGGCCTGTTGACTAAGCTCAGAAAACAGCTACTCAAACCTCCACTGCTAAGCCTCTACCTCTCCAACGCCAGATAAACAAGATGGACGATTTGGAATTACAGCTGGAATTACCTTATTCTATTCTATAATCGGCTGGTCAGTGCTATACTCAATACTTAAGTGACTTACCCATCCAGTGAGGATCATTTTCTTGTTTACAAGATGCCACATCTGAGTCGCTGACAAATCCTGAATTTCTGTAAAGATAACTGTCCAGAGATTTATAAGCATGCAGTGCTTCACCACTGAACAGCGAGGGAAAGTGGATGAGGTAATTATACACGTCCGGGTATTCCACCTCTGGCAGTTCCATATCCACTGACACGGTCGTGAAAACTCCGTCCGGAAAGCCATAAGGGTCACTAATCTGTAGATCGTTTATTTTAGACATATATCTAGTTATCTGTTCATTAGAAAAATGAGCCATGTAGTCCGTGGGTTGAAATTGATCCATTCTGTACACGAGTGCAGCAGTATTCAGCTGTGCTGTTGACCGACAAGATGGCGGCTGTGTACTTTCCGGTCACGTGACTGCAAGATCTCTATAGGTGTGTGAGTGTGCAGAAAGGAACTGGCCATCCTACTGCTGCAATTCGGGCCAAGTCAACCAAACATGGTTTGTCTCAAGTCTGAAATGGGTTCAGCAGTGACAATGATTTAGACCAGTACTCCAAATTGAACTAGGGTACTGTGTTGTTGTTGTTTTTTTTTCAATGACCTTCAGCTCAAACTCAAGGAAGTCTCCATAGATCTCTGCAATCAAATTGTGTTGAGACATAGAGCTGGGCAAAAGTAAAAAAAAAAAATTCTAAAGCTTTGAATGTTCAAAGTGGGCTTGATCATTGTGATATGGAAGACGTTAAGAACCACCAGAACTCTTCTTAAAGCTGTCTGTCTGGCTAAACAGAGTAAGCAAATTAGAAGAACCAATGGTCGCCCTATCAGACCTTCAAAAATCCTCTACAGAGATGGGAGAAGCTGCCGAAAGGAAAATTACAGTGGTGCTTGAGAGTTTGTGAACCCTTTAGAATTTTCTATATTTCTGCATAAATATGACCTCAAACATCATCAGATTTTCAGACAAGTCCGAAAAGTAGATAAAGAGAATCCAGTTAAACAAATGAGACAAAAATATTATACTTGGTCATTTATTTATTGAGGAAAATGATCCAATATTACATATCTGTGAATGACAAAAGTATGTGAACCTTTGCTTTCAGTATCTGGTGTGACCCCCTTGTGCAGCAATAACTGCAACTAAGTTTTCGGTAACTGTTGATCAGTCCTGCACACCGGCTTGGAGGAATTTTATCCCATTCCTCTGTACAGAACAGCTTCAACTCTGGGATGTTGGTGGGTTTCCTCACATGAACTGCTCGCTTCAGGTCCTTCCACAACATTTCGATTGGATTAAGGTCAGGACTTTGACTTGGCCATTCCAAAACATTAACTTTATTCTTCTTTAACCATTCTTTGGTAAAACGACTTGTGTGCTTAGGGTCATTGTCTTGCTGCATGACCCACCGTCTCTTGAGATTCAGTTCATGGACAGATGTCCTGACATTTTCCTTTAGAATTCACTGGTATAATTCAGAATTCATTGTTCCAACAATGATGGCAAGCCGTCTTGGCCCAGATGCAGCAAAACAGCCCCAAACCATGATACTACCACCACCATGTTTCACAGATGGGATAAGGTTCTTATGCTGGAATGCAGTGTTTTCCTTTCTCCAAACATAACACTTCTCATTTAAACCAAAAAGTTCTATTTTGGTCTCATCTGTCCACAAAACATTTTTCTAATAGCCTTCTGGCTTGTCCATGTGATCTTTAGCAAACTGCAGACAAGCAGCAATGTTCTTTTTGGAGAGCAGTGGCTTTATCCTTGCAACCCTGCCATGCACACCATTGTTCAGTGTTCTCCTGATGGTGGACTCATAAACATGAACATTAGCCAATGTGAGAGAGGCCTTCAGTTGCTTAGAAGTTACCCTGGGGTCCTTTGTGACCTCGCCGACTATTACACGCCTTGCTCTTGGAATGAATTTTGTTAGTTGACCACTCCTGGGGAGGGTAACAATGGTCTTGAATTTCCTCCATTTGTACACAATCTGTCTGACTGTGGATTGGTGGAGTCCAAACTCTTTAGAGATGGTTTTGTAACCTTATCCCGCCTGATGAGCATCAACAACGCTTTTTCTGAGGTCCTCAGAAATTTCCTTTGTTTGTGCCATGGTACACTTCCACAAACATGTGTTGTGAAGATCAGACTTTGATAGATCCCTGTTCTTTAAATAAAACAGGGTGCCCACTCACACCTGATTGTCATCCCACTGATTGAAAACACCTGACTCTAATTTCACCTTCAAATTAACTGCTAATCCTAGAGGTTCACATACTTTTGCCACTCACAGATATGTAATATTGGATCATTTTCCTCAATAAATAAATGACCAAGTATAATATTTTTGTCTCATTTGTTTAACTGGGTTCTCTTTATCTACTTTTAGGACTTGTGTGAAAATCTGATAATGTTTAAGGTCATATTTATGCAGAAAGATAGAAAATTCTAAAGGGTTCACAAACTTTCAAGCACCACTGTATATCAGAACTACTCTGTCAATCAGACCTTTATGGTAAAGTGGCTAGACAGATACCACTCTTGTTTAAAAGGCATATTACAGGAACATAAATTATTCTGAAAGCATGAGGCAAAAAGATTGTCTGGTCTGATGAGACAAAAACTGACCACTTTTGGCTGAATTCCAAATGCTACCTCTGGCAAAAACCAGGTACTGCTCATCAACTTTCTCATACCTGACCTCAAACTGGGGTGAAGTTTTCTGGAGTTTTATTCTTTAATCAAGAGCATGGTCTTTCAATTTGAAAGCAGCATTTATTCATTTTATGTTCAGATTTTGCATTGTTTTCCCCTTTCTCTCACAAATAGAACAGACAAACAAACGGAGGTGAAAACATAACCTCCTCCAACAAAGTTGGCAGTGGTAAAAATCTCATCTCATCTCATTATCTCTAGCCGCTTTATCCTGTTCTACAGGGTCGCAGGCAAGCTGGAGCCTATCCCAGCTGACTACGGGCGAAAGGCAGGGTACACCCTGGACAAGTCGCCAGGTCATCACAGGGCTGACACATAGACACAGTCAACCATTCACACTCACATTCACACCTACGGTCAATTTAGAGTCACCAGTTAACCTAACCTGCATGTCTTTGGACTGTGGGGGAAACCGGAGCACCCAGAGGAAACCCACGCGGACACGGGGAGAACATGCAAACTCCGCACAGAAAGGCCCTCGCCGGCCACAGGGCTCGAACCCGGACCTTCTTGCTGTGAGGCAACAGCACTAACCACTACACCACCATGCCGTCCTAGTGGTAATAATAATAATAATAATAATAGCTCTGATCCTGCTCAAAAAAACTGCCCTCTCTCTCTCTTAAATAACCCATGATCATGCTTTTTTGTGCATTCGTCAATCGTCTGCTTACGGATATCTGCCCTCTCTCTGAGATTTTGGTGAAATGATCTGATCAAAATTCAACAACCAATAGAATGGTTGTGAGGCAGTGGCAATTTCATTGGTCAACATTTTCACTTTTCAGGATGACAATGACCTGAAGCGTACGACATTGACCAATGAAATTGTCAGTGCATCCTTGGGTGCATTTGCTTTACTTGTGGGTGGGTTACATTTTAATAGCGTTCATCCATTCCCGCCATCCAGAGCTTCAATACTGGGATATTAACTTCACTTGTTTTCTTGTTGGACTTCTGCTGATACAGCTGATACATATACAGTTAGGTCTATAAATATTTGGACAGAGACAACATTTTTCTCATTTTGGTTCTGTACATTACCACAATGAACTTTGAACAAAACAATTCAGATGCAGTTGAAGTTCAGACTTTCAGCTTTAATTCAGTGGGTTGAACAAAATGATTGCATAAAAATGTGAGGAACTAAAGCATTTTTTAAACACAATCCCTTCATTTCAGGGGCTCAAAAGTAATTGGACAAATTAAATAATTGTGAAATAAAATGTTCATTTCTAATACTTGGTTGAAAACCCTTTGTTGGCAATGACTGCCTGAAGTCTTGAATTCATGGACATCACCAGACGCTGTGTTTCCTCCTTTTTAATGCTCTGCCAGGCCTTTACTGCAGCGGTTTTCAGTTGCTGTTTGTGGGCCTTTCTGTCTGAAGTTTAGTCTTTAACAAGTGAAATGCATGCTCAATTGGGTTGAGATCAGGTGACTGACTTGGCCATTCAAGAATATTCCACTTCTTTGCTTTAATAAACTCCTGGGTTGCTTTGGCTTTATGTTTTGGGTCATTGTCCATCTGTATTAAGAAACGCCGACCAATCAGTTTGGCTGCATTTGGCTGGATTTGAGCACACAGTATGTCTCTGAATACCTCAGAATTCATCCGGCTGCTTCTGTCCTGTGTCACATCATCAATAAACACTAGTGACCCAGTGCCACTGGCAGCCATGCATGCCCAAGCCATCACACTGCCTCCACCGTGTTTTACAGATGATGTGGTGTGCTTTGGATCATGAACTGTACCACGCTTTCGCCATACTTTTTTCTTTCCATCATTCTGGTAGAGGTTGAGCTTGGTTTCATCTGTCCAAAGAATGTTCTTCCAGAACTCTGCTGGCTTTTTTAGATGTTTTTTTAGCAAAGTCCAATCTAGCCTTTTTATTCTTGAGGCTTATGAGTGGCTTGCACCATGCAGTGAACCCTCTGTATTTACTTTCATGCAGTCTTCTCTTTATGGTAGATTTGGATATTGATACGCCTACCTCCTGGAGAGTGTTGTTCACTTGGTTGACTGTTGTGAAGGGGTTTCTGTTCGCCATGGAAATTATTCTGCGATCATCCACCACTGTTGTCTTCTGTGGACATCCAGGTCTTTTTGCATTGATGAGTTCACCAGTGCTTTCTTTCTTTCTCAGGATGTACCAAACTGTAGATTTTGCCACTCCTAATATTGTAGCAATTTCTCGGATGGATTTTTTCTGTTTTCGCAGCTTAAGGATGGCTTGTTTCACCTGCATGGAGAGCTCCTTTGACTGCATGTTTTTTTCACAGCAAAATTTTCCAAATGCAAGCACCACACCTCAAATCAACTCCAGGCCTTTTATTTGCTTAATTGAGAATGACATAACGAAGGAATTACCCACACCTGCCCATGAAATAGCCTTTGAGTCAATTGTCCAATTACTTTTGGTCCCTTTAAAAACAGGGTGGCACAAAAACAAAAAGCTGAAACTCCTAAATCCTTCATCCAATTTTAATGTGGATACCCTCAAATGAAAGCTGAAAGTCTGGACTTTATGTCCATGTCCATTATATAACTATAACTTCAATAAGTTTCAGTAAACAGGTAAAAAAAGAAAACTTGTGTCAGTGTCCAAATATATATGGACCTAACTGTACCAGTGTCCTTTTTTTAAACTATAATAGCTACATATAGTTGCCTTATAGCACCTTGGCTTCCAGTTAAACAGTAACTGCACTTAACAGGGTGGGAGATTAGAGAAGCAGCCTTAAGCCCAAAGGGTCACTGGTTCGATTCCTAGGACCAACAGGAAAAATGTGAGGGGAGTTGAGTGAATGAACAGCACTTTCCCCTCTCTCTGTATCATGGCTGAATTGTCCTTGAGCAAGGCACCTAACCCCCAACTGCTCCCCGGGTGCTGTAGCATAGCTGCACACTGCTCTGGGTATGTGTGTGTGCTCATTGCTCACTTGTGTGTTCACTGCTTCACTTGGGTTAAATGCAGAGGAGGAATTTCACTGTGCTTGAGTACATGTGACAAAGGTTTCTTCTCAGGAAAGCAAATGCACCAAGGAGGCACTGGCAATTTCATTGGTCAATATTTTACCTTGTATTCTATTGGTTGGTGAATTTTGTTAGGGTCATATCTCCAAAATCTGAGCGAGCCCACAGAAATCTGTGAGCAAAAGATTCATGAATGCAAAGCAGCCTGAGCACATGCAAGGTTTTTTTTTTTTGGGGGGGGGGGGGGGGGGGGGACGTTACAAAATCTGAATGTGAAATGAATAAATACTGTTCTCAAATTGAAAGACCACACTCTTGATTAAAGATAGCAATAAAACTTCATAAAGGTTCACTTTTCAGAATGACAATGACCTGAAGCATATAGCCATGACAATGCTGGAGTAGCTTAGGGACAAGTCCCTGAATCTCTTTTAATGGCCTTGAGAGGCCAAAGCTCAGACTTGAACCATTTTAAGTGAACTCTGTAACACAATAAAGTGTGAAAACTCTGAAGGGGTCTGAATACTTTCAAAATCCATCATACATTATGAGTGCTTTTACAAACCTGGTCTCATGGGGAAAAAAATGCATTGGGGCTGTGGTTGAATTGTGTGAGCTTCATTGTGTGAAGTTTTCAGACAAATAAAATTATGTAAAAGTCTGATTATGATGTTTTGTAAATCGATGCCAAATCTTAAAGTAACAAAGTCTATCTGTTTTGATCTTTATCTGTTACTGAGGCCTAAACTTGGTCAGCGTAGGTCTCGGTCACATGTTATTAACTGACTCTGTTTGTGTGGCAAAACTACTACTGGCTAAAAATGTTCTCAATAAATTTCCCTATATTGATCTCAATATTCATCATTATATAGATTTTCATAAAATAGTCACAGTTTCTTAAAGGCTATTCTCATAAATACTGCAGCCTAAAGAAATAATGTCCATTACAATTTAAAATATTGAAATATTTTCATAAACATTTATTATCAGAATATAATGTGTATGCACCCAGTATACAAAACAAAATACGACGACACTTACAACAACATTTAAGCGCAGTTTTATACTTGGTTTTGCCAGAAACCTGACTAACTAAGCTAAAACACAATGTAATAATGCTGGAACTAGTTGGCTTATGAAGTATATTAATATCAACTATGGGAAAGAAACGAGTATACAATGTCCTGGGAACGTTAAAGATGAAATGCTGCACACCATCCAGCAGCAGAGTGTTATTTATTGAACTCATTGAACTGTGGTAGCACAAACAGGTCCAGTGTAATGCAATTTCAAAATTAACCATTTTATTTGGACTGTTTATGATTACAGAGTAACAGAAATCTGTATAGAGCTATAAATAAGGACATATTCCACGTAACACTGTTCATAGTCGGACATCATACAATTTTCTCAAAACATGTGCAGCATTGTATGCTTTTTCACAAGGATAATGTTCAATTCTCGATTGTGACCTAGCTTATCAGATGAGGATGAATTGCCTTCCTAAATGGTGAAAGAGAGGATTTTGTATAGGATTTCTCCATATCTATTAAATATTTGTAGAGAGCCTACAGGATGATTACTATATCTTTAAAGGAGCAGTTTGTCATTTTTAGAGTTCTCTGATGCCTACGGAGTGAAGTACAATTGCAATAAAATCACTGAGAATTCTTCCACCTCCGTCTACTCAACCATCCCTATGCTGAAACTAGATATGCCTCGTGAGTTGCATTGTAAGAAAAATGGGTGTGGGGGTCAGTCAGTCAGCTGTGTTCTGCGCTCCAGCTCAGGGCTGAGCTGATAGTCTGATGAGAGGAAGATAAACAGAAGCCTGAAAGGAAGAATCTAGCCAGCGGTTGTACAGCAATGCTGCAAATCAAAGGTATTTAAAAAGGATAGAAAAATGGCTGATATTATTATAGGTCTTTAAACATGACATATTTGATAGCCTGTGCTTAATATAGCATCATTAGTGTATCAAGTTCATCCATCCATTATCTGTAGCCACTTATCCTGTGCAGGGTTGCGGCCGAGCTGGAGCCTATCCCAGCTGACTATGGGTGAGAGGCGGGGTACACCCTGGACAAGTCGCCAGGTCATCGCAGGGCTGACACATAGAGACAAACAATTCACACTCACATTCACACCTCTGGCCAATTAGCCTAACCTGCATGTCTTTGGATTGTGGGGAAAAACAGAACACCCAGAGGAAACCCACGCAGACACATACAAACTCCACACAGAAAGGCCCTCACCATCAGCCACTGGGCTCGAACCCAGGACCTTCTTGCTTTGAGTCGACAGTGCTAACCACTACACCACAATACCACCCATAACAATGCCAATTTGAATCAGTTTAATGAGATATACATCAGGAATACAACTTCTCATCTCATCTCATTATCTCTAGCTGCTTTATCCTGTTCTACAGGGTCGCAGGCAAGCTGGAGCCTATCCCAGCTGACTACGGGCGAAAGGCGGGGTACACCCTGGACAAGTCGCCAGGTCATCACAGGGCTGACACATAGACACAGACAACCATTCACACTCACATTCACACCTACGGTCAATTTAGAGTCACCAGTTAACCTAACCTGCATGTCTTTGGACTGTGGGGGAAACCGGAGCACCCGGAGGAAACCCACGCGGACACGAGGAGAACATGCAAACTCCGCACAGAAAGGCCCTCGCCGGCCACGGGGCTCGATTTGATTTTCTTTTAAAAATTGTATTACTGATGTAGATCTCATTAAACTGATTCAAATTGTCATTGATATGGGCGGCATGGTGGTGTAGTGGTTATCGCTGTCGCCTCACAACAAGAAGGTCCGGGTTCGAGCCCCGTGGCTGGCGAGGGCCTTTCTGTGCGGAGTTTGCATGTTGTTCGTGTGGGTTTCCTCTGGGTGCTCCGGTTTCCCCCACAGTCCAAAGACATGCAGGTTAGGTTAACTGGTGAATCTAAATTGACCGTAGGTGTGAATGTGAATGGTTGTCTGTGTGGTGACACATAAACACACAGACTGTGTCTATGTGTCAGCCCTGCGATGACCTGGCGACTTGTCCAGGGTGTACCCCGCCTTTCGCCCGTAGTCAGCTGGGATAGGCTCCAGCTTGCCTGAGATAATGAGATGAGTACCACATCTTTTTAGATCCACTCATTAAAAGCTTTTAAAGGGATTAAAGACACTAAATGAATTGTATTTGTCTGACAGTGTCACAGAGATTAAGGGGGGGGGGGACAGGAATAGTACAAAGATAAAACTTAGTTAAACTGAGCTGTTTTAGGATCCTGTTCCCACATGGTTGCTACCTAAAACACCATGTAACACGTGTACGTGTGCGCGTGTTACTCACAGTACGTTTTCCTGGTCAGTTCCTCCACCACCTCTGGCTTGAGTTTGCTGTTGGATTTGCCCATCTCTGTGTGTGTGTGTGTGTGTGTGTGTGTCCACTCTCTCCCTAAAAATCTCTGCACACACTTCCCGAAAGCATTACGTTGTCTCCTCTTTTCTCCCACACGGACATGGAAAGGGAAGGAAAGACGGTGCAAATGAGACAGAATAAATAATAAACGCACACTGCCGCTCCGAGTTAACGCGTCATACAAATAGAACGAGAAGATGTCTTTAAAAAAATTTAAAAAAAAATAAATAAATAAAGCTTAATTCTTCTCCTACGCTTACAGCAAGAAGTCTGTCAGAGATCGCGCCCTGGTGAAGCTCCTGTCCCCGGGTAATTCCCTCAGGGATGGCGAGAGAAAGCGTTCACTACCGCTACGGTAACAAAGCGCGCGCCCGCTCACTTGCCTTTCTCCTGAGTGTGAGAGTGTGTTGACGCCGTTGTCCCTGACAACTAAAAGCTCCGCCCCTTTTATATCGCGCAAGCTAGCTAACTCTCTCTCTCTCTCTCTCTCTGTTCAGTCCCCCCAGGATTCCGCGGGCCTTTTTTGTGATTGTTGCGGGCTAAAATATCTGATGTTGCGGGGGTTTTCCAAAAAATTGCTATGAAAGTTGCGGTGTTTTTTAGGTCTTTGTTGCGATTACATTGCGGGAGGAAGTGAAAGTTGCGAGAAATTGTTGCGATTTTCTCTTTTTGTGATTAAAATTGAGTGATATGTTAAATATTAAGTTATTACTGAAAAACTATTGATTAAAAAAAACAAAGACACTGAGAAATAGTCCTATAAACAACTTTACCAATATAAAAGATTACCAGGACTACAAAAATGCAGAAAAATAGGCTTTACTTATCCAAATGCACTTGTTGGTTCAAAAGTTAAAGTGCATAGAACAGCACAACACGAAGTTACCTTAAAATATAATATAAATGCCTCAGCTTTCATGTAAGAAAAAAAAACTATTAATACTGTATGCAGGCAGTCTCTCCTGAAGACTAAATTAAACAATAATTATAAACTAATAAAATAAATGGCTCAGGCTTCATAGAATAAAAAAAAACAATTTGAACAGAATCTCACAGTATGATGCTGAAGCTGCCTAAACAATGGAAAATAAAATACCATTTTGGCAAAAATGTTGGCATCCATTAATTTCTTGTATTAAGTAAAAAAAAAAATAATGTAAAGTGCACACAGTCCTTCACTGTAAACATAACACACTTTCAGTAACAGAATTTAAGCCTATATAAACACTGACTCGCACATGGTTGAATCCAAGGGCGGCTGGTGCATAAGGGCGATTGGGCGACGCACTCCCAAAACGAAAAAAAATTTTTTTCTTTTTTTAAAACAAACTTTCACCAGCGCTGCTCGAGGCCGTTTTAATATGTCTCTGGGTATCATTGTCCAATCAGGGTGGTCTTGCTTCTAGAGTACCGCCCCTTTTGGGGCGATTTCAGTCACGCTGAAAATTGCACAAGAGTTCACTGATAGAGTCCCATGTTAATATATTTTTTTTCTCCTGACTGACACTTCAATGCAATCTCTATGGGTTCCGGGGGGGCTTGCCCTAACGTGCTTACGTCACTGCGAAGCGCGGCAAAGTTGCGTTCGATCCACTCAGTTTCTGAGGTGAGATGGATGCGGATATAGACATATAAACATAGACGCCGCATTCTGCGTAGAATCATACGTCATCCTCGCCGCCATATTGGATGTGGCAAAGTGGAGATTCTTCAACCGTCTCTGGCGTCTAGACAGTAGCCGAGAATAAAGATGCCTCATTCATGTGCTGCGTTTAACTGTACCAACAGGTTTACCGTCCAAACGAGATCACATGGGATTACCTTTCACAGGTGAGACTGGAAAAATACTTTTCAATACTGTTCCTTCAGTCTTCAGTTTCCCAGCTCATCTCCACCGGGTAGGTGTATAGTTATAAGCAGTGAGAATTAGATAATACAGTGCCACACTATGATGAACGTTTTTGAACGTATGATGAATGTTTTTAACCTTTCTGAATGTGAAGGAATCAGTGATGTATTTTGTTTTGGTATGATGTTAGAACCTGGCCGAACTCAGTTTGGCGGTCATTCAGCTCACTTTATTCAACGAGAGTAGGTCTGTGTGGTGACTCAATAAATAAAACAGTAAATTTTTATTTTCATTCACTATTTCCAGTTTTTCCACTATTTCCATCATTTATCATATTCAGTCTTGTAGGTTG
Organism: Neoarius graeffei; assembly: GCF_027579695.1. Taxonomy (NCBI): domain Eukaryota; kingdom Metazoa; phylum Chordata; class Actinopteri; order Siluriformes; family Ariidae; genus Neoarius; species Neoarius graeffei. Next base: position 26,275,831 of record NC_083596.1, on the reverse strand, counting down.
GTTATTGTGGCCTCAGGTTTTGGTAGCTTGCTACAGTATGCTGACTGATTAGCTTACCTGAGCTATCTATTGCGTATCTGTCGCTAGTTTGCAGTGTACAGGGTATTTCGCACACTATTTATAACCATCACATTAAAAGTTATATATGTTGTTTTGATGCCTGTTTGTATCAAAACAACATCTTTACAACATATTTGTATCATGTCTGACGTATCCCAGCAACGGGGCCACCAGCTCAATGCGGCGTCTATGTTTTATATGTCTATGGGATTTCATGTCATGTTCATGTCGCGCGCATTGCGTTATTGTTGAACACAACTTCAAAATAAAAGCAATGCACATTCAGTCCATGCATGGGGTAAAATTAGAAAATACGTTTATTTTGTAATTTCTAATTAACCTTACGCGGGCCGGTCAGAATGAACCAAAGGGCCGGATGCAGCCCGCGGGCCGTAAAATGCCCAGGTCTGCTGTAGGTCCTCTGTTGGAGGTGTGAAGAAAAGCGAAAGCACACCGCCAACAGTGTGATTTCTTGTGCACGACGTGTTAATAGTGTTGCCCCTGACAACTATAGCCCGGGCCCTTTTATTCCTTTTGAAATGGAGTACGGTTTTATAGGTACAACAATGCTAAATCATAGCAAATGCCATTTTAAAATGCAAACCCTCTTTGGTATTCACTTTTTACAAAACCTTTTTTTTTTTTAAGTTTTATTTGTTGAAATGAGGCAGGACGGCACAGTGGTGTAGTGGTTAGCACTGTCGCCTCACAGCAAAAAAGTCCTGGGTTCAAGGCCAGCGAGGGCCTTTGTGGAGTTTGCATGTTCTCCCCGTGTCTGCATGGGTTTCCCCCACAGTCCAAAGACATGCAGGTTAGGTTAACTGGTGACTCTAAATTGACCGTAGGTGTGAATGTGAGTGTGAATGGTTGTCTGTGTCTATGTGTCAGCCCTGTGATGACCTGGCGACTTGTCCAGGGTGTACCCCGCCTTTCACCCGTAATCAGCTGGGATAGGCTCCAGCTTGCCTGCGACCCTGTAGGACAGGATAAGCGGCTACAGACAATGGATGGATGGATTGTTGAAATGAAATCTGAGCTAGCTTGCACTTTAGTGGCAGTAATACCAGAAACTACTTTGCGCATGCGGGTTAGGGTTAGGTATTAAAAGTAGACTGCCTTTCAGATTTTTCAGGTTTAGGTCATAAGAATTTTCCCCGACACCTAGTTATTTTTGTTTAGTGGACCGAGAGCTACTGAATTTAAAATCACAGACTTCCAATTTTATTATTATTTTTTAAATAGAACAATTAATGAATTTAGAACATGGGAACATGCAAACTCCACACAGAAAGGCCCTCGCCGGCCCCGGGGTTTGAACCCAGGACCTTCTTGCTGTGAGGCGACAGCGCTAACCACTACACCACCATGCCGCCCCAAGTTTGGGATTATTGACAAACATATTTTATACCTATCAGGAGCTCTACTTTTAGACAGCACCTAATTACAGTGTGTGTGTTTTATATATATATATATATATATATATATATATATATATATATATATATATATTACACACACTGTAATATATATATATTACACACACTGTAATATATATATATTACACACACTGTAATATATATATTACAGTGTGTGTGTATATATATATATATATATATATATATATATATATATATATATATATATATATTACACACACACTGTAATTAGGTGCTGTCTAAAAGTAGAGCTCCTGATAGGTATAAAATATGTTTGTCAATAATCCCACATTAGGTTTTAAAAAGCAAATAAGCACTGGATAAAAACCCATCTATGTGATTAAAGATACAAATTTTGTTCTCTGGTGCTCCGCATTTTGCTCTGCTCTACTATAAACTCACACTCGGCTTCGAGCTGTCACTAGCCTATATTTAGACCATAAACTATTGTGGAACATTTGTATTTCTATACTTGTATTCACACTTACACACTAAATAAATAAATAGGCTTTATAGCTAGTATGGACACACACGCATATACATGTGCACACACTGAGTTTCTATATATAATAGGCTGCTTACCGATTTATCAGTTCTCCATCTGGTGCTCTCCCTCTCGCATCAGGCTACCATGCTATCATGGTCTGTATATAATCCATTTCCAATGCAGGCTTTTGTGCGATATATGTTTCCAAACTGGGTTTATCTGTGAAACAATTCCATGACTGGACCTGTATTATATCGCACAAAATTTTGTACTCTTCACAACAAACACATTCAATGTCAGTTTTTCGCTTTGCACACTTTCCACATCGGCATCAAATAGCTATAGAACCCTTTGACCTTACTTCCTGAGTTTGCACTTGCAAAGCACCATCGATTTCATCATTACATTACAGGCATTTAGCAGATGCTCTTGTCCAGAGCAATATACAACATACCCAGCCTGAGGAGCAGTTGGGGGTTAGGTGCCTTGCTTATGAGAATCGTCTGATGATTCACTGCTGAAATCATTTCCCGGATGCAGATAGGCTAAATCCAGACTAACAAGTATGTTTACACTGGCGACATTTAACTTCCGGTACCTGACTATCAATGACTTGACATTACATCCTGGTCACCATATTGGTTCCCCATGTCCAATAAAACTTGGTGTTTTTGGATTTTTAAATGCTTAAAGCTACTTATGATAGCTAACCAGGTGGCTGCACTTGTGTGCATTATTATACAACCCCAATTCCAAAAAAGTTGGGACACTACAGAAACTGTAAATAAAAACAGAATGCAATAATTTGCAAATCATGGAAACCATATAGTTCATTGAAAATGGTACAAAGACAACATATCAAATGTTGAAACTGAGAAATGTTATTGTTTTTTGAAAAATATGTTCCTGTTGAATTTGGCAGCAACACATTTCAAAAAAGTTAGGGTGGGGGCACGTTTACCACTATGCTGCATCACCTCTACTTTTAACAACACTCTGTAAATGTTTAGGAACTGAGGAGACCAATTGCTGTAGTTTTGAAAGAGAAATGTTGTCCCATTCTTGCCTGATATACAATTTCAGTTGCTCAAAAGTTCAGGATCTCCTTGTATTTTGTACTTCATAATGCGCCAAATGTTTTAAATGGGAGACAGGTCTGGACTGCAGGCAGGCCAGTTTAGCACCCGGACTCTTTTACTATGGAGCCATGCAGTTTTAATATGTGCAGAAAGCAGTTTGGCATTGTCTTGGTGAAAGAAGGAAGGCCTTCCCTGAAAAAGATTTTGTCTGGATGGCAGCATATTGCTCAGAAACGTGTATATATCATTCAGCATTAATGATGCCTTCCCAGATGTAAAAGCTACTCATGTCATGTGCACTAATGCACCTTCATACCATCACAGATGCTGACTTTTGAACTGGACACTGATAACAAGCCGGATGGCCCCTCTACTCTTTAGCCTGGAGGATGTGGTGTCCATGATTTCTAAAAAGAATTTCTACTTTTGATTCTTCAGACCTCAGGACTGTTTTCCACTTTGCCTCAGTTCATCATAAAAGAGCTCAGGCCCAGAGAAGGTGGCGGTGTTTCTGGATATTGTTTATATATGGTTTTAATTTGCATTTGTGGATGCAGTAATGAACTGTTTTCACAGACAATGGTTTTCTGAAGAGTTCCTAAGCCCAAACAGCGATTTCTACTACAGACACACATCTGCTTTTAATGCAGAGTCACCTAAGGGCCTGAAGATCACAAGCATCCAATGCCAATTTTCAGTCTTGTCTCTTGCATACAGAGATTTCTCCAGATTTTCTGAATCTTTTAATGATATTATGTACCATAGATGATGTGATCCCCAAATTCTTTGCACTTTTATATTGAGGAACGTTATTTTTGATTTGTTGCACTGTTTGCCCACGCAGTCTTTCACAGAGCGGTGAACCCCTCCCCATCTTTACTTCAGAACAACTCTGCCTTTCTGGATGCTCTTTTTATACCCAATCATGTTACTGACCTGTTGCCAATTAACCAAATTAGGGGTTTTTTTTTAGCATTACACAACTTCAGTCTTTTATTGCCTCCGTCCCAACTTTTCTGAAATGTGTTGCTGAAATCAAATTCAAAATGAGCAAATATTTTTCAAAAAACAATTTCTCAGTTTCAACATTTGATATGTTGTCTTTGTATTATTTTCAATGAAATATCGGGTTTCCATGATTTGCAAATCTTCACATTCTGTTTTTATTTATGTTTTACACAGTGTCCCAGTGTTTTTGGAATTGGGGTTGTAATTATGGCTTGTACTATCAATATCAATCATGTTTAAATGCTGTACAGGTAGGGGAGAGCGGGGTAAGATGAGCCAGAGGGTAAGATGAGCCACCCCCTGTTTCTAAGAAACAGTAAACAAATGTGACCATGTGACCACATTCAAAGGGGGGCGGGACCATTTACTTACACTTGTGGAGAGGAGCACCACATGTCAAACTAGGTGAGGGAGATATTTATAAAAATGTGTTTTTGTGCTTTCTAAGTCAATTCCATGTTTGTCCACAGTGAAGATGATTTAGAGAAGACAAAAGTAGAATAATATTTAGACACATTAGGGTTAAGTTAGTGGCTTTCTAAGCTATGATATGAATGCTAATAAAAATAATTTTGATTAGCCTAATCCCCTTTATTAGCATTTTTCTACAAAATGGTGGCCACGGGGTAAGACGAGCCATTAGATGTGGGGCAAGTTGAGCCACTGGCTCAACTTACCCCATTGGTGGCTGAGCTTACCCAATATGGATGACACTTAAGTTTTCACATTTACTGGTCATATATGACAACAACATATATATATATATATATGACATCAGATGAGGAAGACCAGTTGTTAGATGTGGGGGATTATGTTGTGGCAAAATTCACGGGGAAGAAGAAAGTGCATTTCTTCATTGGCCAGATAATCAAATTGGATGTCTTCGAAATAGAGGCAAGATTTGTCAAAAGAAGCCGGTCATGCCATGGCTCTGCAAGAAAGCCGACCTTTGTCTTCAAAGAGAAAGATAAGGCTGTCCTGTCAAGACAGGATATTGTGAAAAAATTGCCCCACCCCTTTACTGTTGGGGGGACAGCACGGAGGGAGAGGCAAATGGTGTTCCCTTGCAATTTGAACGCTTGGAACATTGAATAATGATGAAATGATTGATGGAATGATTGCTGCATGTTTTAGCAATGTTTTAACCTACTGAAAGAAATAAGATTTTTTGGCACTGTTCTACTGTTTTAGTAATTTCTATAATATAGTATATCTCTCATTCCCTCTCTAACCATCCCTCTTTCTATCTATCTATGCATATCTCTCTCTCTATCCATCTATCTATCCCTCCCTATCCCATCTCGTTCTATCACCTCTCTCTTCATCTCCCCTTCTCTATGCAACGGCCCTATCCCCCACTTGATTGACTTGATTCACTGATTGCATTTCTAATAATAAAAGTTGTTTACTTTGTTAACCTAACATGTTTTGTGTTGGCTCAATTTATCCCACACAGTGGCTCATCTTACCCCGTGCATGGGGTAAGTTGAGCCACTTGACATTTTTTTTTCAAGAGGTAATATCACTCTAACCATAAGAGCTTATCAATTATTTTTTGCTCAGATAGTAACAGTACACTTTGAAATTTGGTATAGTGTGTAGACTGGAAGCAAAAATGGCTTTAACATGTAGTTATGATGAAAAATGTAAAAAGTGGCTCATCTTACCCCGCTCTCCCCTACCGTTTAAAGTGTATTGTTGAGATCACTAGATATTCTACTGTCAAAAATTCTCTTACTTGTTCAGTAAATTGAGTGTAGTTTCAGGTTTCAGACATATGGCTAAATGCAGACAAATTTCCAGGAACTTTCCAAATATGACCACACAGAATATTTCAGTCATAAAGGAATAGTGAGGACAGAGTCCCAATTGCACGCCTTCCTAAATACTGCAACATCTGGTCGCAAGCAAGCTGGAGCCTATCCCAGCTGACTGTGGGCGAGAGTCAGGGTACACCCTGGAAAAGTTACCAGATAATCACAGGGCTCACACATACCCCTTTTCCACCAAATCAGTTCCAGGGCTGGTTCGGAGCCAGTGCTGGTGCTAGTTCACAACTCGTTCAACTTGCGAGCCAGCTGAAAACCAGTTTGCTTTTCCATCGCTCACGGTGCCACGTCATTACGTCGCTGTATATGTCATTACGTCGCTACGTTTGCTTAAACCTTGGCGCAAATATCGAAGCAAAAACAACACGGAAGAAGCAGCAGCAGCAGCAACAACAATAATAATAATAATGGATGACTTCGCGTTTGTACAGCTGCTGCTTCTCGTCACTTAAAAATGGCGATCTTTCGCGGTCTTGTTATTGTTGTTGGTCTTAACAACTCCCCCCCCCGCTGACATAAGCAGTTCTTTCCTCTGGCCCAGCAGAGAGTTGGTGCTAGCCTGGAACCGCTTTTTCTGGCCCCAGAGCCAGTTCTTTGTCAGTGGAAACAGAAAACCCGGTTCCAAACTAAGCACTGGCCCCGAACCAGCCCTGGAACTGCTTTGGTGGAAAAGGGGCAACACAGAGAGACAACCAACCATTCACACACTCCTTCACACCTACGGTCAATTTAGAGCCACCAGTTAACCTGCATGTCTTTGAACTGTGGGGGAAAACAGAGCACACGGAGGAAACCCACGCAGGCACAGGGAGAACATGCAAACTCCACACAGAAAGGCCCTCGCCATCAGCCACTGGGCTCAAACCCAGAACCTTCTTGCTGTGAGACAACAGTGCTAACCACTACACTACCGTGCTGCCCCCAATTAAGGATTTTTTTTTTTTGAGACATGACAAGTTAATTGGAAATTTAAATTTCTATTCTATGACTGGGGCTTTGAGAGAAAGAGTCAGAATTCTGTCATTAAAAAAACTATATACGCAAAGGTTTATTTACTGGTAATATCTTTTTGAATTTAAGAATAAAATTTAAAGACTGATGTACACATTATCAGAGCTTTTAATAACTTAATCCATGCTAGTAATCACACTCAGAATTCTTTCTCAGTCTGGTTTTAACAGTCAAAATATCCATATATAGACAAAGTATGACTGTTAGAGTCTGTTCATGTGACTAATTCTCTTGATCTGTCTTTATCTGAGGCAGAACGCGATCCCAGGCTTTCTGGGCAGCAAACATTCCATAGGAGCCTGGATGATGTCAGAGCTTTCCCTCGCTAATGATGTCACTGCAAAACGCCTCAAGCTATGTCGGCCCATCTGACCCCTTGGTGCAGCATAATGAATTTCTGCTCTACTAAAGATGTCAGAGAGAGAGAGAGAGAGAGAGAGAGAGATGCTAAAAGGAGGCAGAAACAAGTAAACGAGAGTGCTGAGTCAACGCTCTGTTGTCCTATAAACATCACCTGCAGTGTCACTGTCCACCCTCCCTTCAGAGAACGCACCATATTGACTTGGCAGACATTGCATACCCTAGATTAGAACAGCTCTTGCACAGGCCAGTTTTAAAGTAGGCTACATCTCCTGATATGGCCCCTTTTCCCTCTAAGGTAACAATTTCTCTCTTTTTTTTTTCCCTTCCTCTATCCTTCTATCAGCTCCAAGTGTGCCACATGAGACTTCACACAGGTGGTAGTGCCAAGACATTTGCATGCAGTAAGAGTGGCATGAGATTTTTCTGGCAGGAAGTATTTAAAAAAGAGAGAGAAAAAAGAAACTATATTATATGCTATTGCTTTTCAGCAGCTTGAGAGCGGAGAGCATGCTGAGCTCATAGGTGCCAGCACCATCTGGGAGTGAATAACAAAATATCACCAAAGCAAACAACACGCAAGTGAAACAGCAATGATGGCACCATAATGGAGCTTACCTGCACAGCAGGCCTGCTCAGCGGAGACCATTTCAATTTGGTCAAAGGCTCCAGTTTGCCTTTGACAAGACAAATGGCAAAATGTAAGCAGAAAACAGATATTCTAGTACATTCTAACGTAAGTAAAGGAATATAAACAGAACAGGCAAGCACAAACCGTATATAAACATTTCAACAACACCATTCGACTGCTCCAAGGCTGGTTTTATTTAACCCAGTAAATCTGATCAAAACTGGATGTAAAATCAGATCAAGATATTTGTAGTCAGAATACTGCATTAAAAGAGCCTGTATACACAATAATTTCACATTACATTTTCAGATTCTGATAAAAATCACTACACATAACATGACAAATAAGAATGATAAAAAGAACATTCTTTTTCAAGACACAGATCGTTTCAAAGCCACAATACAGACATCAGTGTCTTGCCTTTTGGCAAAGAGCTAGCAGATCTTCAAAGATGTCCCTTTGCCCTAACACAACAGTGCAGTAATCCATCTCTGTCACTGCACTCCCAAAAAGTATCCTCCCTCCAAAAAGAGGCCATCCCAGACATGAAGGCAACACCACACCCTCTCTGATCAAACTCAGCCTTCTGGCCGGGTTGCTGACCAAACCAGGGCTTTAAAATGTTAAGGATAATAATAAGCATAGACTATTATATGAAGGTCAGTGCAGGTCAAGTTATCAAAGATCAGTGATGAGCTTTTCCAGGGACTAAATGAGTGTCCTTGTAAAGAGGGCAATGAAACAGTCATGACTGTAATATATTTCTGCAGCTGTTTCCTTGAGACAATACAGAATGAAGCATTGGTGGAACAGGGAAACATCTGTTGAACATTAGTGTCCTAATCAGCAGTGTTAAAATAAAACTATTACCTCTATTACCTTAAGTTCACCTTCACAGACACTCAAACAGGCTTTACTCTGTATGTCGAGAAGGATACATATTTTAAAACCATCATTGCCTATATGAACTAAAAATACGAGTGAGAGTACATTAGCAGCAAATTCAGGTCTTCCTAATTGTTCATTAGAGAATTCATTAATGAATGCATGTAATTTTACATTAAATGATTATCATATTTGAAAAATCACAACGGTCAGAGTACAAAAAATATTTTCACCGACATGAGAGAACTGAAAGTCACAGATGGGCTTAACATAACACAAGATAAAATATCACATGTCCAAAATGGGTGGATCAAGTAAAAGTCAGCTGGAAACACAAAGCTTTACATTTTGAAGGCTATAGTGTTAAAGCAGGTCATTTTTCACACTGGGAGACAGCTAATGGGGTTTATATCTAATCTTTACTGCCCAAAAGACAGCGGAAGGTTGTATTGAGTGCCAGTAGAAGCACACGGCCCCCACTGCTAATGGTAAACGACTGTGGAGATAAATGCTATGTGTCAAGACAATAGACATCAAAAGAGACAAATTAAGCTAATCCTAGGTCCCTAAATAGCAAGACATACAGTTTGTACCTAAAATAGCAATGTACTGCTAACATTAACAATTACCACAAACAATGGAATAATGCAGATTTAGAAACTGATAAAATATTACATAATACTGTTTAAGATGAAAATTTTTCAAATAATTCAGGATAAACTGAACATCAATATAACAATATTCAAATTATTTTATTTATTCTTTATATCACAGCATTTATTTATTTATTTATTTATTTATTTATTTATTATCATCACTTACATTATATCAACTATAAACAATCACTTTCTCTTGAAGTTAAAATCATCTCCCTGGGAAACTCAAGGTCTGGTGCTACCAGTTTGTCCTGTACCAGCAACAGTTGTAACCTCTGAAAACGTGCGAAATAACCACATCTGCTGTATCAAAAATGGACTGTGAGGCCAACAGGTTCATTCTGAAGTGGTTGGGTTGACCCAGTTAGTCTACGCTGTATATGGTTGTGTGTTGTAACCAGTTTAAGTGAAGCCACAATAACTGAGGCCCTCTAGTGGCTGGTCACAGTAGTTTTTAACCCCACCCATTCCCATGTTAGTGAATGGAAAATAAACCAAACATTTTACTTCAGTTGACTTTGATATCATCCCCAATATATTTCCTTATGATAAATGTGTTTTATAGGAGTTATTTAATGATAAAAGGGCATGGTTTACAGTTTTGCGGTGGACTTAAATGAGCCTCATGAACGCACGCACTTCCCAGCACTTGAAGCCCCTGAAGTCCTTACTGAGACAACTTGGACAGGTCTGGAGCAAAACCATATCTTATTTCTGCTGTAAATTGTTCCAACAGCCCCTCAGGGAGTCTTGCCTTCAACCACCCATTTGTACAGTTCAGCTTGAAGGTGTCAATTTTGGTGCAGGGGCATCTTTCTTGGACAGCAGTCCACAGAGATGTAAAACTTTCTTGACCATAGATTTCCAGTTTCCTGGGTTATTCCTGTCCATCTAAACCAATTTCCTCTCAGTTAATGGTGACAGTTTGGGGTTTGTTCCAGCAAATTGGCTTGGCCAAGTAGCTACACCAAACAGGAACTTGTACTTGCATACAGTTTTGATCTCAGAATGACTTTAGAATCTGCAGTTGTTTACAAAAGGCTCTAAGAAACATTTCTGAGTTGCGTATATCAATGATCCACTTTCTCAGATCTGCATTGAGCTCCTTGGACTTTCCCATGGTATTGTGCATTGGTCAATCCAATGAGTGCTCTCAAACAAACCCTTTTCATGCTGACACAGAGACGCTACCAGCTGTAGTCAATTATGATCACTAACAGGAAGTTGAGGCCTTGGCAAGTTAAAAGACCTTTCGAAACATTTACCATCACTGAATTAATAATCTAAGTGGGCGTATGTAAATTTTTGACCCTGTATGTATAATTTTGAACCTGTGTTGACTTCAGAAAACCCAAAATATATAAAAATTTGTGCAACAAATTCATGGGTTTTTTTTCTATGAAAGATGTACATTGTACAATCATTCTGCCACAGAAAACATGTATGTAAACTTCTGACTGCAGCTGTACATTTCTCTCCCACATTTACCACAAGAAGAGAGTTAAATGTTGCCTTACAGGGAGCAAGATTAGTGCTCATGACATTGTTTTGGTATCTCCGGCTCTTCAGACTGTTCTCGACTGGTGACATTTTGGCAACAGTACAATATCTTAAGGGGGCATCCAAGCCATCAGATGACACTGAATACTCAAGACATGATGATTAAGTTAGTCCACTTCAGTGTTTGCTTGTTTTTCTCTGTCAAAATATGAAATTTGCTATGCTTAGTACACCCATACCAGACTGACTCATCTATTATGCTACCCAGAGCCCTGGTTTGGTGAAGCGGCGAATAGATGACTCATGCTGTAGGATATGCTGTTTAATCTATATTGTTCAAGTTACTGTGATGCTGCTCAAATTTGCTAACATTAACCAGATACTAGTTAGCTTGGTTTTCAGAGTTGCGAAAGAAATGTAGGCTAAAAGAATGCTAACCTGTCAGCTGGGTTGTAAAACAATAATCAAAACACACAATTAAAATGAGAAGAGCACTCGGTAGGGTGCATACCTCTGCCAAGCCACAAATTCGGATTTGCATCAAAATATAATCAATTGTTTCTTGGCCCATGGTCCATGTTTCCTCAAAATTTCATCAAAATCCAATCACGACCTCCTGAGTTATGTTGGGAAGAGACAAACAAACAGAGGAGAAAACATAACCTCAACCAACAAAGTTGGAGGAGGTCTCATCTCATTATCTGTAGCTGCTTTATCCTGTTCTACAGGGTCGCAGGCAACCTGGAGCCTATCCCAGCTGACTACAGGCGAAAGGCGGGGTACACCCTGGACAAGTCGCCAGGTCATCACAGGGCTGACACAGACAACCATTCACACTCTCATTCACACCTACGATCAATTTAGAGTCACCAGTTAACCTAACCTGCATGTCTTTGGACTGTGGGGGAAACCGGAGCACCCGGAGGAAACCCATGCGGACACGGGGAGAACATGCAAACTCCGCATAGAAAGGCCCTCGCCGGCCACGGGGCTTGAACCCAGACCTTCTTGCTGTGAGGCGACAGCGCTAACCACTATACCACCGTGCTGCCCGTTGGAGGAAGTAATAAATAAATAAACGAATGAATGAATGTTTTTGAAAGCACTCATTCTATGGTCGCTTTTGTGTGTAGGGGCAATTGGTCTTAAGTGATCAATCTCATTAAATCAGTCTCATTAAATCAGTCTCATTAATAATACCATTAATTTTGGTGCTTAATAATAAATTACCAAACAGCCAAATTATGGTATATTCCAAATTATTATGATCACTTCCAATGCAGCAATAATATATCACTTACCAGGCTACACCCAATGGCACTCATACACTTTGGAATTCTTTGAGATTGGATGACTTCAAAAATATATGGAAGCAACACGGACACAGTTTAACAATTAATTGAATTTATTATAACAATGTTAAAAATGGGTAATAGTAGCTTAATACATTATATACAATATGGTCATATACTTGATGAGCGTGTGTATGCGCGCGTGTGTGTGTGTGTGGGAGAGAAAGGGGGGGGGGGTGGCAGAGATTTTCTTCTTACCACTATGTGAGCCACTGAGCTCTTAGGGTGTGTCCCGTATGCGACTGCACAGTATGGGAAGGAGGAGACAAAGAGAGTTTGAATGTGAGTGCGGGAAAATGCGCTGTAAAGTTTGGAATAAATCAGGCCTTGGAATGTTATCTAAGGTGTATGCGTGTTGGGGGAGGGTGACACCCAACCTCGTGGCTTGCCTTGAGACAAAAGAATTAGCCGTGGCAGCTAACTCACTAGCTTAAAACATTACTAAATCCACTGAAACCTTGATGAGATCCAAATATGTGTAATAATGAAATTAAAAGTGTTAGGAGGGATAGAGAAAGCATGCAACAGCCTATCTATTAATAAAACAACTGAGAGAACATAGAACAATGATCAATTCAACACTGAGTGTCTACAGTGTGCACAATTAAACAATTCATGAGTTTAAATTCACACTACTTCATAAAGCTAATTCCTAAGACTAGTTTTGCCCAAAATGCCAGTCTTACTTCAGTATCTTGCTGCTATGCAAGATTCTAGAGATGTTCCGAAACTTCTGGAGTTCACAGAGGTTGTGAAGGCTTCCGGGGAAGCGCAGAGAATTTCTTGGTCCGAACTTCAGCGTTCGTGAGGAAAAGTCTCTGATCAAACAATGTGCACAGCGATTAAGTCAGAAGGAATCCGGTCGCTTCTAACTTTTAATTAACTGCTTTGGGCGGCAGTCGTAATGCTACTTATAATGAACACAAAAAACGGTTGTAACTCAATCTCAGTAAAATAACGCACTTAGGTAGTTTTACCGTGGCCAGCGGTAAACGAAAAGCATGCTGAAATCTTCTTTCTTGCCAGGCAGAAGTCGTGATTTCGGACGGTCCGGATAGAGTGCCTCTTTTTATGTCTGTTACCGCGTGGTTCACAGAGCCAAAGAGGAAGACGGAAGTGTGCTTGAGTCACTTATGGGCTCATGGAGGAAGTGACGTAGGTGATCCCGCCCAGGCGTGACGTAGGTCATCGTGGAAGTTGGTTGATGGGATCTGTAGTTCTTAGACGGGCTGTAGCGCTGTACCTACATGTGTCAGGACATCTAGTAATAAAAAAAAAATTAAAAAAAGATGCAAGAGTGACTTATTCTCAAGATCTTACCTAGAGACTCACAAACCCTCTGGCTAGTTGCTTGCCCAAATACTGCATCCAGTTTTATGAAACTGGATCATAATTTGCACTAACATTTTGCAACATGCATCCTTCCTGTCAGTAGTTTGGGCAGAAAACAAGACATGAAATGTTGCATCTATGAAAAAAAGCAAAGCATCACTGACTGATATAGTTTTCTCTGTCATGTCAGGCTTTATAAAATGTGTTTTTATAAACACATTTTCATAATATGATCCAGTGAAGTGTCCAAAACTGTAGGTGATAATGTCATAGTAAATCTGCATGTCAACTATATCAGAGTAATTAAATGTGGTATTAACAATGCTCTCACACTTGACATTTGATTACAAGGGCAAACACTGTGACAGTCACTGTTATGTTCATATTATGCTGTAATATTTAATTGCTGTGGGGAAGAGGACTTTAATCTGACTTTAATTTAAATATGAATAATCAGTGATTTGAATGTAAATGGAAGTTAACTAAATCAGAATTTAAATCGAGACCATATGTTCAGTGTTTCTTCTAAATCCATACAACTATGCTTTCTGAATGATCCAAAAGAAGTACATTAAACAAAAGTATGCAGGATCATGAAACATTGTGAAGTGATAGACTGAGCTGTGCATAACATGAGTACAGTGGTGCTTGAAAGTTTGTGAACCCTTGAGAATTTTCTATATTTCTGCATAAACATGACCTAAAACATCAGGTTTTCAACAAGTCCTAAAAGTAGATAAAGAGAACCCAGTTAAACAAATGAGACAAAAATATTATACTTGGTCATTTATTTGTTGAGGAAAATGATCCAATATTATATATCTGTGAGTGGCAAAAGTATGTGAACCTTTGCTTTCAGTATCTGGTGTGACCCCCTTGTGCAGCAATAACTGCAACTAAACGTTTCCGGTAACTGTTGATCAGGCCTGCACACTGGCTTGGAGGAATTTTAGCCCATTCCTCTGTACAGAACAGCTTCAACTCTGGGATGTTGGTGGGTTTCCTCACATGAACTGCTCACTTCAGGTCCTTCCACAACATTTCGATTGGATTAAGGTCAGGACTTTGACTTGGCCATTCCAAAACATTAACTTTATTCTTCTTTAAACATTCTGTGGTAGAACGACTTGTGTGCTTAGGGTCGTTGTCTTGCTGCATGACCCACCTTCTCTCGAGATTCAGTTCATGGACAGATGTCCTGACATTTTCCTTTAGAATTCACTGGTATAATTCAGAATTCATTGTTCAATCAATGATGGCAAGCTGTCCTGGCCCAGATGCAGCAAAACAGGCCCAAACCATGATACTACCACCACCATGTTTCACAGGTGGGATAAGGTTCTTATGCTGGAATGCAGTGTTTTCCTTTCTCCAAACATAATGCTTCTCATTCAAACCAAAAAGTTCTATTTTGGTCTCATCCATCCACAAAACATTTTTCCCATAACCTTCTGGCTTGTCCACGTGATTTTTTTTTTACACATATTCTTTGTTATTTCTGTTTCTTTTAAATATTTGATAAAGTGATATATCTGACTTGAGGCGTGCCACCATTTTGTTTTTCTCTACTCATGGTATATGAGCTGATAGCGTAGTAGTCATAAAACCATGTTAGTTGGCAAAACACCAGGAAAGCTGGAAATAAAGATCAATGGAGTATAACTGAAACAAGCAACCAAATTTAAATACCTAGGCGGTCTCTTTACTGAAAATGGGAGATTGGACAGGGAAATAGAAACATGGTGCCAAAAGGCAAACGCTATCAGTCACCAACTTGTTCCTCTCCTGTAACACCCTAATATCCCCATGATCACAAAACGACAACTGATCTATACAATCTTCATCCTGATACTCACATACCAGTGTCAGACATGGACATTAACAAAATCACTGGAAAGAAAACTAACAATATGCAAAATGAAGTGTCTGAGAAAAGCGGCAAATGTGACAGTCAGAAATGAGGTAAGCAGAAGCATTGTTGGGACTACACACATCCTGCACCATATTGAAAAGAAACGGATCCAGTGGTTCGGCCATCTTATCAGGATGCCAACTAATCAGCCAGCTGCCCGTGTCTATAGTTCCAGACACTCTGGCTCTAGAACCAGGGGAAGATTGAGAAGGAGATGGATCGATGGGGTAAAAGAGACACTACGAGACCACGGCATGTCAGCCTTCCAAGCCTCCCACCTTGCTGCAGAAAGGTGGTTCCATCTCCCCGCGGCACCTCAGAGTAGAAGCAGATGGAAAAAGTAAAGGATGTAGAGTAAGCTTAGGTGTAAAATAGCCAATCAGAGCGCACGATTGCTCATATCCAGTGAATATAGATAGAATAAATCATGATGTAGGTACATTGAAAATGTCTTCAAGAATCATGGGATTATATTTTGATCATAATCACACACCCCAATTTCACAATATAAAATTTTAAACACACTTAAAAAGTGGTCATATTACTTTAATCCTTCAAATACTGGTAAACCAAAAACACAGCAAAAATCCAAAATTCAAATGAAGTCCACATCAAAATGAATAAATACTGATTTTAACCATTACCCTGAAAATTTGAGAAGGATGTGAATATCAGACCTTACAAAACATCCAGTGGTAAAATCTGTAGTAATCACAAGCAAGGAGAAAAGCTGGCGTGTAATTATTGTTGCATTTGGAATGTAGCAGCTAAAAGCCAATGGTAATTTTTAAATACACGCCAATATTTTGTTCAACAAAATGTCTTGAAAAAGTGGACTTTAATTATGCATCAGCCCTTATGCTGAAGAAGCCAAATTAGATATTTTCTTTTAAAACCTTCAATGGAGCACTTGCATGTGACGTCACAGCCGATCCAGATTTTGACAGACGCCATCTTGTCGGTCAAACGCCATATTTCCGCCTTCTACTTCTGCTTTTACTTCTACCTTTTCTTCTGGAAAACCCTACTATATACAATTCTACTACAACGGCTGCGGCTACAAGCTCTCCCTACCTGTGCACGATTTTTATGTTTTTTGTGTGTATTTTTGCGTGTTGTTCGTCTGTACCGGACTTCAATATCCACTACAACTGTATGGACTTACTGGACATTGGTTTCCAGCAGAAAATGACGGTTTGTAGCGATTTCCATCGCATGCACAACATTCCGGACGAGATAGCGAGACCAGCGGGGTCTCTGTGGATTGTTATCGGAAGCAAAGCGAAGGAGGCGGCGCCGGGAGCGGAAGCAAAAGCGAGGCTGCAGGCAGAGCGGCCTGTTGACTAAGCTCAGAAAACAGCCACTCAAGCCTCCACTGCCAAGCCTCTCTCTCTCCAACGCCAGATCCATGTAAACAACACGGACGATTTGGAATTACAGCTGGAATTACCTTATTCTATTCTATAATCGGCTGGTCAGTGCTATACTCAATACTTAAGTGACTTACCCATTCAATGAGGATTCTTGTTTACAAGATGCCACATCTGAGTCGCTGACAAATCCTGAATTTCTGTAAAGATAACTGTCCAGAGATTTATAGGCACGCAGTGCTTCACCACTGAACAGCGAGGGAAAGTTAATGAGGTAATTATACACGTCTGGGTATTCTGCTGGCAGTTCAAAATCCGGTCGTGAAAACTCCGTCCGGTAAGCCATAAGGGTCACTAATCTGTAGATCATTTATTTTAGACATATATCTAGTTATCTGTTCATTAGAAAAATGAGCCGTGTAGTCCGTCGGTTGAAATTGATCCATTCTGTACACGAGTGCAGTAGTATTCAGCGGTGTTTTTTACCGACAAGATGGCGGCTGTGTACTTTCCGGTCACGTGACTGCAAGATCTCTATACAGTAAGAATGAGCAGTGATATTCCATATAAACATGAGCACAGGACATAAAGGCTTTTATTAACAAGTGTTAAACCATCTCATGTGGTTGACGAAGAGCATCCATTTGTGTCATCCAGAATCTTTTCAATGTGACATGAAAATGAATATAATGACGCTCTTCAACTACACTGTGTTTTAGAGACGACTGATTGATTAGACATTTGTCCCTGATATCTGCTCGCCCTCACACAGATTGGAACATCATCCATTTATCTTTCAATTTCAGACCAAAAAAAAAAAAAGACAATTCAACAGAAATCAAACCATTGCACAATTTAATACTGAGAATATATCATCACTTTATCTAGCTCACAGGTTTCTGAAAATAAGCAAAATATTTTTATAACGGTTACTGATGACTTAATATTTGCGATTTCAAATATTATTAAAATTACCGATACTCTTGAAAGATACAGTGCATTTATTTGCAACATCCACCCAGGAAACGCATAAATTCTTCCATATAACATTATTAATCCCCAAATAAAAATGACAACCTGCCACTGAAAACATGACAAAGTCAGGGTTCATCCTTTAGGATAGGAAATCTTGTCTGTACAATTGTCTCAGCTCTGTACATTTATACAGGAAATAGCTTTCCACTTTCAGTGAAAAGTAACTCAAATCAAATTTGTAAGACCTGTAAATAAACACAAGGCTCTGGAGTACCGAGGAATCTGCATAGTGACACTACACAGTAACTTGCGATTTGCTCAGAGTGTGTTGGATAAAGTGCCAGAAAAAAGAAGACAGAATTAAATTAAAAAAAAACCAATAATAAATAAATAAAAGCAACACAACCCGAATCAACTGTAGACAAAGCACAGCACCAAGCATTTCCATTAGAACTACTGAGAACAGGAGGTTAGTGAGTCTTTATACTGGCTGTAGAACATTTACAGAGAGATTACACCACGTCCCAGCATGAGCACATCCAGTGGGAATTTTCACCATGTCCTCCACAAGTGAATGTTAGAATGCCCACAATGTCATAATTAGCCGTGAAGTCCAGGCACATCCCTGAAGGACTACATTTCCCATCATGCCATGCTCTCCCGCTCCTCAGATGATCCATTTGACACCTTCTTCACCTTTTTCATGCCTTCCCCCATGGCTGTGGATGTAGTTACCCTGTGGAGAGAACAGATTCCTTGCTGAATTTACAAACTGCAAAAGAATAAAATGTTGATCTCTTCAGTTGAAGGATTTCTGAGATTTTTTTCCCACCGGTTCAAGGTGGGTGGTGCTGTAATGGAAGCAAGTGGCACTACATAACCTTACTAATGAGCAACGATTAACTCGTGTTTCTACTCCACCACACACTCAGCCTTCATTAGAAACCACACTCGAGTTGTTTCTGTTGTTGGGAAGACGCCACTGCCAATCATTATACAGTCTGTCTATCCATCTATTCGTCCATCCATTATCTAAATCGCTTATCCATGAGGGCCACAGGGGAAGCTGAAGAGGTGGGTCGCTACTCTATCGCAGGGCTAACAGAGACAAACAACCATTCACACTCATTTACACCGATGGGCAATTTAGCAAAGCCAGTTGAATCTGCACGTCTAATCCGCATGTCTTTGGACTGTGGGAGGAAACCCACGCAGATGGGAGAACATCCAAACTCCACAGAGAAAGGCCCCAGTCGGCCACAAGGTTTGAACCTGGAACCTGGAGGTGATCATGATAACCAGTGCACCACCCCAAAGTTTGTCTAGTTCACCTTAAATCCACCCTTGCTAAATGTTAAGGTGATGACTTATGAAAAAGTATTCCTCAGAGCTGGACAAAGTACCTAACTTCATTACTTAAGTCAAAGTACAGATCCCGCTGGTCAAATGTTACTCCGATACAAGTGAAAGTTGTACAGTCAAATTTTTACTTAAGTTAAAATACTGAAGTACTTGCTTTTAGAAATACTTAAGTATTAAAAGTACATTTTGTGTCAATGCATTGTTGCATTATTGTCACAATACTTACAAAACCTAATGTCTCTGAAGCAACCGACTGGATTTACGGACTAGCTCGTAGAACCTGTAGACCTGAAGCTCCACCTGACATGCTAGCAAACTCTTTTCAAACTCAAAATCATATTGGGTAGCTAATGTTACTAGAAAAAAAAAAAAAGATTTCTATATTCTATTTATTTGGCAAGATTATGTTAAAACATATTTCTGAAAGGACTTCAGATAAGTTAACGTTATTCATGTTAGCATAACTCCGTTTTTACATGCTAACTGTGTCCAAGTTAACTAGCTATGTGTTAGCTGTGGACAAGGCTAGGGCAACTTGGCAGGCAAATCCATAGAAAGTCCTTTGACTAACTAGACTGCATAGCTATTGCAACGTTAGCGCTAGCTTTAAAAGCACAGACAATTTTGTTGCAAGCTTTCTCTTGGAATAAAACATTTATATACCTCAATATGCTTCCACAGGTTGGACAATGGGTTTTTGTAGGCCGTAATAGGGTGTGTTTTAGGCAAACAAAGCAAACATTTAAAACTAAACGAATCTTTAATCCAAACAGAAAACTGAAACATGGGTTCATGGGCCATGGGTGCGTGCGTTCTCCAGAAGAACCGCCTCCTTCCATTCTGCCATCAACTGATCGTGTTCAAATAACACTGCTGAGAAAAATCACTGAACTTGATTTTATACAGTCTATAGACGTGACCCTAATGATTACTGATAGGCTGTCTCAGTGTCATCTGTGAAAAAAACAATCATGTTTTAGAGAAGAAAAGAAAAAAAATCCACTTTCAAAGCTGCTTCATAGTAACGAGGACCTTGATAAAAATGTAGTGGAGCAAAAAGTACGATATTTGTCTTTCAAATGTAGTGAAGTTAAAGTCATAAGTTTCCAAAAAAAAATAAATACTAAACTACAGATACTCAAAAAGTGTATTTAAGTACAGTACTCAAGTAAACGTACTTCGTTACTGTCCACCTCTAGTATTTAACATTTGGAGCCATACAGACACTTTAAACTAAAACTTACGGACACTCTTTCAAGGTGACACTCACCCTAAAACCTTTAAAATAGAAAGAAGTTGCTTTGTAAGAACAAATGATGTCAGTTTTGCTAGAAATGATAACAAAATGAGCACTCTAGCATGCTCCTCTCGTCTTTGCACTCAGGTATTGACTACTGAGAACATGGTCACATTATGCTAAATCAGTCAAGCAATCAAATGCCTGAAGTGTTTTTTTTTCTTTTCTTCCCTTTGCAGTAAGTTGACTCAATTTTAATTTACTATTACAAGAATGACTAAGGAAGGTCATACATTTTTCTATGAAATAAGTTAGTTCCTGTTATTGCTTACGTTATAACAATGATAAATAGTCATAGGCATTAATATAAAAATGCAATTTTGTCAGAGCTGTACTGGCGTAGAAAATCAATCAACACCTTGTGACCAATCAGAATGGAGGATCTGACAGCGCTGTGCTATAAGAACAGCAAGCTTATGCTTGTTTTGTGTTACTTCTAGTTATAATAAGTTATGTATGTTTGTACATGTTGTAGTTTTGAGCCTAATAGTTATTCCTAGTTTTCTTTAGCAGTTTCAACATTTTTTGAGTGGACGGTCAGTGCTCAGTGGATGAATCATGTCTCTGGCCGCAGATTAGCTCCAACAGACCTGAGCTCAAGCTGCGCAATTTTCCTGGCTTCAGCCATCTGGATGTGGGGGGGGGGGGTGCCAGCCACGAGTGGGACTTTAAGCTGCAAGTCTAAGCTGATATGAGCTCCTAATGACTCAGCTGTCATTCAATATTTAATCTGCTTTTGGTGCTTGTGCGTTTCATTTTCAACTGACTTGTAAATTGAGCTCGAGTGTGAGGAAAGCAATATATAAATAAAACCTGTTATCCTTAGTGTTTAGCGTAAGTCCAATTAGTTCAAACTCACGACATGATATCACTAACCAGCCCGACCTTCACAATTTCCTTTCCAATTCTGCCTCCATATAAGCTCAAGATGTCTACCTACCCTCCTTCCCAGCCAACATGTTCTATAGTGATGTGTTATTCATGAATGAGTCTTCATTTTGAACTAATCTTTAGTAGGACTTAGGGATAATGAGTCATCTCGGTGAGTGATTTGTTCATTTTCTCTGGGTTACGCATGCACACCACTCAGGCTCAGATTCGTTCTGAGTCTTTCAGTCTGAGTCTCTTGTTTGTCAAATAACCGTTGCATATTCTCAGAGTAGGAACAACTGATTTGTTCGTGAATCATAACTACGGGCCTTTTGGATCAGAGATTCTCGTACATTATTCACATGGTTACAGCAGTCACATGACAAATGCTATTACTGGAGACGTGAGGAGAGCTTGTTAATATTAGCTGGTCAACCAGAAGATATCTGTAGCTAGCTAGCTGTATGTAGTGTAACTATTGGATGGATGTTTAATCTGTCTTTCTGTTAGAATGAGTTCACGAAATGATTTGAAAAATAATTTGTTCATTTTACTGAATGAAATTCAAAGAGTCGAGTCAGTAGAAAGAGCTGAACTTCCCATCACTGGTGAAACATGGAGTGGAGTGATCCTCAACCAGGGGGTGTGGTTACTTTTCAAGGAAAAGGCGCAGCAGGAGTAGTTCTTTTTCAGGTGGGCGGTGAAGCTCATTTCTAGGCCATACAAATGTAAATAGAAGGCTGAAATGACTAGATGAACCAGATCCATCCCAAAGCACAGTTTTCAAAGATATATATTTTTTAAATGATATGATTATGTCAGGCGGCACGGTGGTGTAGTGGTTAGCGCTGTCGCCTCACAGCAAGAAGGTCCGGGTTCGAGCCCCGTGGCCGGCGAGGGCCTTTCTGTGCGGAGTTTGCATGTTCTCCCCGTGTCCGCGTGGGTTTCCTCCGGGTGCTCCGGTTTCCCCCACAGTCCAAAGACATGCAGGTTAGGTTAACTGGTGACTCTAAATTGACCGTAGGTGTGAATGTGAGTGTGAATGGTTGTCTGTGTCTATGTGTCAGCCCTGTGATGACCTGGCGACTTGTCCAGGGTGTACCCCGCCTTTCGCCCGTAGTCAGCTGGGATAGGCTCCAGCTTGCCTGCGACCCTGTAGAACAGGATAAAGCGGCTAGAGATAATGAGATGAGATGAGATGATTATGTCAGGGGCGGTACGGTGGTGTAGTGGTCAGCACTGTCGCCTCACAGCAAGAAGGTCCTGGGTTCAAGCCCAGCAGCCGGCGAGGGCCTTTCTGCGTGGAGTTTGCATGCTGTCCACGTGGGTTTCCTCCGGGTGCTCCGGTTTCCCCCACAGTCCAAAGACATGCAGGTTAGGCCAATTGGTGGCTCTAAATTGACCGTAGGTGTGAATGGTTGTCTGTGTCTATGGTGGGGTTTACATTAGACCGTATCAGCGGATCATCAGATTAACGTTTTTAAAACAATTAGCGTGCACACAGCAACACCAATACACGATTCGCGTGCACACAGCAACACCAATACACGGATACGCTCGGCTCTGCAGGCATCCTGCGCTCCAAATCACTCCGCCCTGAACAGCGAGTGCCCTCTGGAGGGTGCGCACTCCGGCCCTGCTCAGCTCGCAGAGCGCGCAAGTATAGCGCACGAGCAGTGATTTGGGACTGAGCCGCTGTGCGTGTGATCTCAGCGCATATCACTTACCACTTGCAAGTGGAAGGATGGCAAGCCTAAAGACAATCATAACTACACAATGGGCAGTATTTGCATCAGTATTTGCAGTATTTTCATACTTTTATACTCTTTAATGAAAGGTGATACAAGGCGGAAGTCTGCGCCGTTTTTCAGCAGTCGCATCACATGACCAACGCCAGCGAATCAGGAAGGTGGATGTCACAGTGACGTTATCCAATGACGACGCCAGCTAGAGCTCAGCACAGCGTATCCGCGTACTCTCAATGTTTACACAGCACCGGACCAGACACGATCTAGATTGAAGACGTGGACCCTGGCAGATTCCCGTTTCCCGGCGTTTCCAGGCGTTTTAATGTAAACGGACAGTGCATCCACGAAGAAAACGAGACAGATACGGTCTAATGTAAACTTGGCCTATGTGTCAGCCCTGTGATGACCTGGCGACTTGTCCAGAGTGTACCCTGCCTCTCGGGGCTGATGCAAGAAGAAACCATCCCCCTGATTTATTTTTTAAAAAAAATTATAGCCAGCCTTTCGGGTTAATATAATTAAGTGATATGACTTCTGTCAAGGTGTCACGGTGGTGTAGTGGTTAGCGCTGTCGCCTCACAGCAAGAAGGTCCGGGTTCGAGCCCCGTGGCCGGCGAGGGCCTTCCTGTGTGGAGTTTGCATATTCTCCCCGTGTCTGCGTGGGTTTCCTCCGGGTGCTCCGGTTTCCCCCACAGTCCAAAGACATGCAGGTTAGGTTAACTGGTGACTCTAAATTGACCGTAGGTGTGAATGTGAGTGTGAATGGTTGTCTGTGTCTATGTGTCAGCCCTGTGATGACCTGGCGACTTGTCCAGGGTGTACCCCGCCTTTCACCCGTAGTCAGCTGGGATAGGCTCCAGCTTGCCTGCGACCCTGTAGAACAGGATAAAGCGGCTAGAGATAATGAGATGCTAACTATGGAATTTTTCTGTTTCTGGTGAAAGCCAGCTAGCTGCATTGTAAGCTCAAGGAAATGGAAGTGACAGCCTGTGAAAGGATGACAGGATGTTTACTGCAGGACGATTAAATAAAAAAAATCCAGGTTTATAAGATAAAATGTCAATCCCAAATATCACTTACAAGCATCTTATTTCAGTTGAACTGTTCTACAAGTATTTTAAGGACTGTGTTATTAATATGGTACGGTTGCTTGAGAGTAGACTGCACGACAGTCTACTCTCAAGCAAATTAAACAAATAAAATTTGTGCTGCTTGTACTACTGTCCCCCACAAATGCAGAAGAAAGGCCACCCATCCATCTATTATCTATAGCGCTCATCCGTCAGGGTTGCAGGAGAAGCTGGAGCCAATTATGATTTTATTTCATACATTTTCTCATCTCCCCCTGAAATTAATTCTTGACTATTCTACTGTCCTTTGGATTTTTTTTTCAATGTCAAGCACTGCCTACCACACAACAAAACCAAATATCTGAAAATTTCACATCCACTCTGTACAAAACACACAGCTGGAGTGGCATGGAGCCAGCCTCGGCCGTAATGAACAGGAGAGAGGTGGTGTATTCATCTAAGGGCCAGCTGATCCTCCATCACCAGCAATACCTGCAACTCCTTCTCCTGAGATCAGGAAAGGCCTTAAAAAAAATAAAATAAATATTTATATATATATATATATATATATATATATATATATATATATATATATATATATATATATATATATAAAATAAATGCCAGGCCACATGGTGCCTACTTGAGTAGCTGGGTCATGTCAACTTTCTAGCAACAGCCAGGAAGCATTCTGAAACCAAAATCTAGGCTGATGATAACCTGAGGCTGCAAAACCATACTAACAGATCTTGTACTCGCAATACAGCCAGAATTCAGGACCAGTACTCACCAACCATGTTTTAAAAAGGATGGTTTAATAGATTCCATTTTTGGCCCATACTTTGCGGTCATCCATCTTCTCGGCTCTTTTTATGACTCATTGAGCACAATTTGCACACCTGCCCTCGAGTCCACTTCCCAGCCACAAAAACGGAGGGGAAAAAAAGATAATAATGTGACAAGCTCGCCCACTGCCCCATTCAGATTGAGGTGAAGGACTTTGGGAAGGACTCACCCTGAGGTGGATGAGAGAAAGAGTAGAGGAATGTAGGGAGAAAAATGGTGCAGGCGAAGAATAAGAACACACGTTGCTAAGCTATTCCTGGCTGGGACTGTCAGCGAGGGACAGAATGAGAGAGAAAGAGAGTGAAAAATAGCAGAAAGGCCCTGCTGGAGCAAAGTAAAAAGGCTGCCATGCTTAAAGGAAACCACCCCCCTGAAGCACACTAAATATAGTTAAATCATATGATATGTGTGATGTGCATAGTGGGTCCGATACTAATCTGTTGGTTGGTGCTGCATTTTTTGATACTCCTGAGAAGTTAGTAGATACATGTCACGCTGATGTCACGGCCAGTCATTGCTACTGCAGTTATACTGCGTTTAATAGGAGAAAAAATTTCAAAAGATTTTAAAAACAGAAGAGATAAGTAGATTTCACTGTTGGCTTCTAAAGACAAATGAGCAAGAGCCCCCCCACTCATAATTTTGCAGCAACTTCATATTAATGAAGAATCCAGTAGTGAAAATAACCCACTGGATTCAAATTTCGATAATGCAATGCAACAATACACCACTCTCATTGCTCAGCAGACACTGAGCTCAACTATTTAACAAGCTACAAGATGACAAACACGACGGTGGTGATGATATTAGCATGAAAGTTAAGCTGATCTGTTTGAGCAGAGTGTACGGAGACACTGGCAATGCCTTTACATGAAAGGGGCAGCAAACAGAGCTTCTGTCTATACTGTGTACCCATTTACATGAGTCACGTTTTTGTATTTGTGCAAACGTCTTACACATCATCCATCTCCATGTCCTCCTCCTCCTCCACAGACAGCAGCAGGTAGGGATTGGAAGAAGCTGGACGGAACTTGTGGCCCGTCAGGACAAAGAAGGTCAGAGTGGCCAGTTCATCCAGCAGCTGTGAAGAGTAACATGAGACATGTTACATCACATCCATCCACATTAACATAACCCAAAAGTTATTTCAGTTCTCCTCCATCCATCCATCCATCCATCCATCCATCCATCCATCCATCGACCAATCATCCTGTCAGTCCGTCCACCCACCCATCATACCATTCAGCCACCCTCCACTTATTTTCCACCCACCACCCATTGTTCATCCACCCACCCACCATCCATCCATCCTCCATCCAACCACCATCCATCCATCCTCCACCCACCCACCATCCATCCATCCTCCACCCACCCACCATCCATCCATCCTCCACCATTCTCACACCCACCCACCCACCATCCATCCATCCATCCTCCACCATTCTCACACCCACCCACCCACCATCCATCCATCCTCCACCATTCTCACACCCACCCACCATCCATCCATCCTCCACCATCCACACGCCCACCCACCCACCCACCCATCCTCTAGCCTCCATCCATCCTCCACCATTCTCACACCCACCCACCATCCATCCATCCTCATCCAACCACCATCCATCTTCCACCATCCACACACCCACCACCCATCCACACACCCACCCACCCATCCATCCATCCTCCATCCAGACACCTACCCACCATCCACCCAACATCCATCCACTACCCACCCATCATCTAGCCACCATCCATCCATCCATCCTCCCTCCACCCATCCATCAATCATCCACTACCCACCATCCACACACCCATCACCCATCCATCCTCCATCCACCCATCCAGACACCTACCCACCATCCACCCAACATCCATCCACTGATCACCCACCCACCATCCACTACCCACCCATCATCTAGCCACATCCATTCATCCATCCTCCACCCATCCATCAATCATCCACTACCCACCCTTTAGCCACCATCCATACACCCACCCATCAATCATCCATCCACCCTCCACCCATCCACTACCCACCCATTATCTAGCCACCATTCATCCATCCATCCTCCACCCTCCCTCCATCCCCAACCACCCATCCAGACACCTACCCACCATCCACCCAACATCCATCCACTGATCACCCACCCACCATCCACTACCCACCCATCATCTAGCCACATCCATTCATCCATCCTCCACCCATCCATCAATCATCCACTACCCACCCTTTAGCCACCATCCATACACCCACCCATCAATCATCCATCCACCCTCCACCCATCCACTACCCACCCATTATCTAGCCACCATTCATCCATCCATCCTCCACCCTCCCTCCCTCCATCCCCCACCCACCCACCCACCCATCCATCCATCCATCCATCCATCCATCCTCCATCCAGACACCTACCCACCATCCACCCAACATCCATCCACTGATCACCCACCCACCATCCACTACCCACCCATCATCTAGCCACCATCCATTCATCCATCCTCCACCCATCCATCAATCATCCACTACCCACCCTTTAGCCACCATCCATACACCCACCCATCAATCATCCATCCACCCTCCACCCATCCACTACCCACCCATTATCTAGCCACCATTCATCCATCCATCCTCCACCCTCCCTCCATCCCCCACCCACCCATCCATCCTCCACTACCCACCCACCACATTGTAAAAAGTCTGAACAGGTTCTTTATGACTACTAGCTTCATTTCAATCATTGTGCAGTTAAAATAGTTTTAAACTGGGAGAGAATGCAGTGAAATATTGCTCTGTTCATTTGAAGTAGCGTGTGGTCTTAATTTTCAGGCAAGACCATGTTTTTGGCTTTGTCTCAAGACTCTAACGGATAGCTCCTCAATTCTGTCCTTTAGCCCACGACCTGGAAATCGATCAAAGTCCTCTATCATTAAGGATGTATCAATTATTTAAACGAGCTGATTGAAATCAAGGATGAGGAGAAAGATAGCTTCCAGAGAGAGGACACACAAGTACTTATTGTAAATTGTGATGTATAGCAGTGGTATAAACTCCCCACTATCAAAAAAAGTTCTAAAATGACTAATAAGCAGTAAATAAAATGAACATGTGCAAATGAAAGTCAATGATTGAAGTAGGGATGGATGACGTACCAAAAATATCATGATACTTTACGTTACACAGTATGCATCACAATATTGCTATGAAAATCTGAAAACCTATGAAGGCTTTCAGCTGCAGGTGTTAGGAAGGTTGATCTGGTGTACTGGCTGTAATTCTTCATAAGGTACAGAGTGTGTATTGTATGTTTTAGATTGCATGGAGAAAATGTGCTATATTACAGACAGAGTGGAAGACTAATGGATGAAAATCAATGACCAAAGTCAATCAAAATGTATGTGAAACCACCATCTGACCACAGAAAGAATGGCTTCTTCACCCATCTAGGCTATACTCCTCCTAGATGGTTCATTGAATTAATGTCAGATTTGGTAGAAGAAGAAGCAGCAGCAGCCTTTATTTGTCACACGTACACTCAAGCACAAACTTAAGCACACAGTGAAATTCATCCTTTGCATTTAACCCATCTGAAGCAGTAAACACACACATGCACATATGTACCCAGAGCTATGCTACAGCACCTGGGGAGCAGTTGGGGGTTAGGTGCCCTTGCTCAAGGGCACTTCAGCCCAACCTCAGGCCATGGCTGCCCCATGTTATCCTAACCGCATGTCTTGCATGATGTCAAGATGTTGCTGTAAAATTGAGAAGGTACATTTGATATCTTGCAAGGCGTTGAATTGGCAACACAATGAATTTATACGTCTCGCCACACAACGAGAAATGTTGAATAAATTTTCCATTCATGACTTGACAGGGCTCAAACTTCACAGGTTGTTGGTTATCACGATATCCACGTGCCCAGACTAACTCCCTTGTATAGTGCCACCATCTGGCAAAAGAAAGAGTGGCTTTTTCTTGGCTATATTGCTTCTAGATGGTTATTTAGAGGGCGGCATGGTGGTGTAGTGGTTAGCGCTGTCGCCTCACAGCAAGAAGGTCCGGGTTCGAGCCCCGTGGCCGACGAGGGCCTTTCTGTGCGGAGTTTGCATGTTCTCCCCGTGGGTTTCCTCCGGGTGCTCCGGTTTCCCCCACAGTCCAAAGACATGCAGGTGACTCTAAATTGACCGTAGGTGTGAATGTGAGTGTGAATGGTTGTCTGTGTTTGTGTCAGCCCTGTGATGACCTGGCGACTTGACCCCGCCTTTCGCCCATAGTCAGCTGGGATAGGCTCCAGCTTGTCTGCAACCCTGTAGAACAGGATAAAGCGGCTAGAGATGAGATGGTTATTTAGATTCATGTCATATTTGCGATAGTTATTGGTTATGATGGTTACAATGATCTCCACATGTCCAAATTGGCCCTCTGGTATAGCACCACCATCTAGCAGTGGCCTTTTCACCAATCTCAGCTATACTGCTCCTAGATCGTATTAGTTATGATGGTTATGATGATATCCACATGCCCAGATTTACACACTAATATAGCGCCACCATCTGGCAACAGAAAGAATGGTTTGTTCACAAATTTCAGCTTGATAAAGAACTCTCGTCATGTTGTATTAATCTGGTGACATCACAGACCATGGGATATCAACCATAGGTGCTAGGGTCTGTCATTGCTACTTGCGGATTTATTTTGGTAATTGATTTTAATCTTATTAATTTAACGTGCAATCTGACTGTGATCCATTATGCCACAGGACCAGCAATACGATTTATAAATGGCATTACTGTTTTTGAGTGAGGACGTCTCATTCAGCAAATACATTTGGTACTGATTCCTAGATTGTCTATGAAGCATAAGTGTGAGGCGTGAAGAAGCAAGCAGGGGGTGCAGGGATATGAAACAAGGAACCAATTAAAGAAATGAGGAGAACCTAAAAGGCCTGTAGTTTATGTATTCATCTTCTTTACATTCTTAACGCCCATGTCCGGTTGTAAACCGATCTGGTCGTAAGTCGGCCTATGTTAAATGAACGTAAGTATATTGTTTTGTGTAATGATATTGTAATCACCTTAAAGTCTTATTTTATCAACATTTTCTTATTTCATTACCTTGGCTCATTATTTGGTTTAAGTCAAACACTGCATACTACACTGCGTACAGTACAATTCGTTTAATATGTGCAAAACAAAAAATACGAAATACAGGTGTGAAAAATAGAAAAAACATTTTAGTTTGAAACATACCAAAATACAAATGTAAAACATAGCAAAATACAAAATTTAGTGACCGCTGGTATCACTGGTGCTTGGCTGTAGGTGGTCTATGTCATCATCGGCTGTTGCAGCACTCAGGCTGGCGGGAGGATTTGCTCGTTTCATAAACCAGCAGCTGGGGCGGAAACTGTATGATGGAGTGTGCGAGGGAGCGTGAGAGAGACTGTGCATGTGCCTGGAGCTGGGGCGGAAACTGTATGACAGAATGCACGAGGGCGCGCGAGAGAGACTGCACATGTGCCTGGAGCTGGGGCAGAAACTGTTGTACGCGGCGAGAGGCGCTGCCGGGAGCTGGGGCAGAAACTGTCGTACGCTTAGCTAGCTCAGCTGGGAAACACTTGCCAGTCATAACCAGACGGTCGTAAAGTCGATCGGTCGTAAGTCGACGACTACCTGCATAGTGTGCATGATTTATTTTTTCAGTTGAGAGCTTTCTGAATTTCTTTTTTTCTGCCATTTTCTTCTGGCATATTCGAGTTGGGCAGGACTATATTTGGTAGAGGTGAGGTCATGTTTACAAGAGAATTACAAATCAGAATGACTCATCTGCTTACTTTTGTAAACAGAGGAATCGGATGTTTTGGGGGCACAGTGTTTCAGGAAAAAAAAACGTTCTTCTGCATGTTGCAATGCCATGTTCTGCTGATCACTGGATCTTTTTTTAGCTGGAACAGGCAAGTAGTAATCACAAGAAATTTTCATTCACCACTTTCTATTAAAACTATGTACAAAATACACCGGGCGGCACGGTGGTGTAGTGGTTAGCGCTGTCGCCTCACAGCAAGAAGGTCCGGGTTCGAGCCCCGTGGCCAGCGAGGGCCTTTCTGTGCGGAGTTTGCATGTTCTCCCCGTGTCTGCGTGGGTTTCCTCCGGGTGCTCCGGCTTCCCCCACAGTCCAAAGACATGCAGGTTAGGTTAACTGGTAACTCTAAATTGACTGTAGGTGTGAATGTGAGTGTGAGAATGGTCGTCTGTGTCAGCCCTGTGATGACCTGGCGACTTGTCCAGGGTGTACCCCGCCTTTCGCCTGTAGTCAGCTGGGATAGGCTCCAGCTTGCCTGCGACCCTGTAGAACAGGATAAAGCGGCTAGAGATAATGAGATGAGATGAGACAAAATACACCATGCACCATTCATATTTGTGGGCAAAAACAAGGGCATTATGAAGCTTAACTGTCACTCATACATAAAAGTAAAAAATTTTCAGGAAGCCAGTCATGTTTTTTTTTTTTTATTTAAATAATTTATAATTCGTATCTACGTAGGGCATTAAAACAAAATTAATTTGCATAAGGATGTTAAAAAAAAATGTAAATGTCAAATAAAAAGTTCCTTCCCACGCCATGTGGTGCATAGGGCGGTGCCGATCTCCGTTTCTGTAGCCCTTGGCCTCTTGCCTATTACATAGCTAGGGTTACAGTGGGGGACTAGTCCTCTAGTAACCGCAAGAGTTTGACTCCCCACTTACATCTGTATTGCAGCGTGCCTTGCCAGATGGCAGTAGGTACCATTTTTATGATGGTCTTTGGTATGACCACCCGACCATGAGTAGAACTCATGCCGGGCACGCTAACGACTAGGCCAACTCGCGGTAACTGTCAAATAACAGTGTATAAATGGTGAAGCTTTTCTAACTGCCAAAAGAGCAATTATGTAGAGGAAAAACATCTCTGCAGAAAAGTACGTTTTCATCTCAAATCCACAGCTAATGGGGGAAGCAGATCAGTTCGCTTTTGCATAAATCTGTGCGCGCAAGACAATATTTTAGATTTCCTTTCATGGGTCATAATGTACTCTTAATGCCGAGAAGAATTTCAGGAAGTGTAGGCTACTGCTACTGATGACTGAGTAGTCTGGTGTGAGAGATGTCCTTCACCCACCTGATAGAGCCATTTCCACTGGAAGGGGACGATGACCTTGATGAGGATGGCGATGATACGGGTGAAATAAATATAGCACACGATCTGTGAAGTTGAAATACATATGTTAGTAGTGCAGACACAAGGAATTCCTCACAATTCCTCACACATCATGTTGTCATTTATCTTTGTTATGTAATAATTAGAAGGCAATTAGTGACTTCTGGAGCGTGAATAAATTTGAAATCAATGAAAGAGAGCAAGGACAGCAGTAACATTAAGAGTCACATACTGAAAATGTAATATGCTGTTAATAAGTGATTATCCATAACTGATCAAAAGATTCAGTAAGCACCAGGAAGTAAATTACTGCAGTAAGCAGCGAGTCCCTAATATAATAGAGTACATGACACTATCACTGCTAATAATATTCATAAACACAAACATTCTGCTACTTTCTGGGTATTACAATGCCACGGATAAATCAGCCAGCTCACAGAAATATGCAACTTGCGCCTTCACGTTTATCTGAATAATTACGCTAGTAACAGGCTACAGAAACTAAATGATCTATAACTATGGTATATTTGAAATATAAAAGTGCTAGTGAAGGAAAATAGTCTTCTCTGTTCAGGGCTGCAGAATGGAACAACAACAACAAAAAATTAGCTAAAAGATCAATAGCTTATTTGAAAGCTCATTAGCTTGATTAGCCATTCATCCTAATGAATGATAATGCAGAAGTACTGGGACATTCCCATTTGACCTCTTTACCGTATATGAGCAAACCTACAACCCTACACTGTAATAATCAGCTATTAGTAGATAGTTTTGAGTATACAAACTCTTAAAGTCTAACAAACCTCAAAAATAAACACTCAAAAATAAATTCCACTCAATGTCCATCTATTTTAATGAGTTTTAGCGAGTCAGCGAACTTTGACCTTGCTGACGACTTAGCAGAGCATTACTGACCAATCAGAAACCACAAATATTTATAGCAAAAACTGTTATAAAGCTGTTATGAAAAGGTCAAATAAATCCGTCACTTGTGAGGAAATTGATGAATTGTTTTGGTAAATTTGGGCACTTTTTGTTTGCAAATGTGTCTGTGTAATAAAAAGAAAAATCACACGCTGACTTGAATATATGAAGTTTATCTTCTTGTGTTGAAAAAACTCGCATTTTTCATCCGAAATACATCACATACCTGAGCGACATATTTTCCGATATTTCACTCTGATGTCACTCCCAGTGTTTTCCCGCTGACTAGATGCGTGTTGTCAAAATGGCAAACAAGTTAAAAATTAAAATTCTTTTGATTAACTTGCATATTATTTTGTGGATGTGTCCATATAATATAAAGAACATTACATGGTAGCGTGAAGATATGAAGTTTATCTTTTCATGTTGAAAATATTTTCACTTGTTTGCTTCACTCACTCATAATATATACATTCACCATTCAAGGACAAACTTCATATCTTCACGCAGCTGCGTAATATCCTATATTTGTTCTATCCACATTCACTGGATATGGAGCAATCATGCACTCTGATTGGCTACTCGACTACTAGGCTATCAGCTCATATACTGTGAGTAGAGAAAAACAAAATGGCGGAGTGTGTTGCTGAACGAAATAAAAACTTTACTTTGTGTCCAGGACGAAATAAAAACTTTACTCGAAAACAATACAATATGGAATAAAAGTATTTGACAGGAAGAACACACCCCCCCCCCCCCCCCCCCCCCCCCCCCAATAACTATTATAGCATTTTTCACAAATTGCTCCTGTCATTTCACCGGTTTGTTTACATTGTAAGTGGAAATGATTTTGTCAGACATTGTGTAAAAACTTATCAAATTTGGAAAAAAAAAAAAAAGCTCCGTTTCTCAAAATCCAGTGAATATGGATATAATAAAAAAGTTATTCCACTCAATCTTGTCATACATGGCTTATAGCCAACTCGGCACTATGCGCCTCGTCAGCCATCAGCTCATGTCCGACTCTATTTTGTGGAATAACTAATATTTTATACCCAACTGTCAGAAATGAGTGTTTATATTTTATAAAATGTGATTATTACTTTGACATACAGCCCCAAATTCAAAAAAAGTTGCGTAAAACAAACAAAAAAAAAAAATAGGTGAAGATTTGCAAAATCATGGAAACCTATATTTCATTGAAAATAATACACAGACAACATATCAAACATTGAAACTGAGAAATTTTATTTTATTTTTTTAAATATATGCTCATTTTGAATTTGATGCCAACAACATGTTTCAGAAAAGTTGGGACGGGGCAACAAAAGACTGAAAAAGTTGTGGAACGCTTATATTTTAAAAAAAACAAAAACACCTAATTTGGTTAATTGACAACAGGTCAGTAACATGAATGGGTATAAAAAGAGCATCCCAGAGAGGCGGAGTCTTTCTGAAGTAAAGATGGAGAGGGGTTCACCATTCTGTGAAACACTGCATGGGCAAACAGTGCAACAATTTAAGAATAACTTTCCTCAATATAAAAGTGCAAAGAATTTGGGGA
Source organism: Neoarius graeffei (assembly GCF_027579695.1). Lineage (NCBI taxonomy): Eukaryota > Metazoa > Chordata > Actinopteri > Siluriformes > Ariidae > Neoarius > Neoarius graeffei. The sequence goes on along the minus strand of NC_083596.1, from coordinate 26,241,069 downwards.
TCATATCTATGGTACAGATCATTAAAAGATTCACAGAATCTGGAGAAATCTCTGTATGCAAGAGACAATGCTGAAAACTGACAGTGGATGCTTGTGATCTTCAGGCCCTCAGGAGACACTGCATTAAAAGCAGATACGTGTCTGTAGTGGAAATCACTGTTTGGGCTCAGGAACACTTCAGAAAATCATTGTCTGTGAAAACAGTTCATTACTGCATCCGCAAATGCAAATTAAAACCATATATAAACAATATCTAGAAACACCGCCACCTTCTCTGGGCCTGAGCTCTTTTATGATGGACTGAGGCGAAATGGAAAATTGTCCTGAGGTCTGAAGAATCAAAATTATTAATTTTTTTTAGAAATCATGGACACCACATCGTCCAGGCTAAAGAGGAGAGGGACCATCCAGCTCATCAGTGCACAGTTCAAAAGCCAGCATCTGTGATAGTATGAGGGTGCATTAGTGCACATGACATGGGTAGCTTTTACATCTGGGAAGGCATCATTAATGCTGAATGATATATACACGTTTCCGAGCAAAATGCTGCCATCCAGACAAAAATTTTTTTTCAGGGAAGGCCTTCCTTTTTTCAACAAGACAATGCCAAACCACTTTTTACACATATTAAAACTGCATGGCTCTGTAGTAAAAGAGTCCAGGTGCTCAACTGGCCTGCCTACAGTCCAGACCTGTCTCCATTTAAGACATTTGGTGCATTATCAAGCTCAAAATACAACAAAGGAGAACTTGAAATTTTGAGCAACTGAAATTGTAGATCAGGCAAGAATGGGACAATATTTCTCTTTCAAAACTACAGCAACTGGTCTCCTCAGTTCCCAAAGGTTTAGAGAATGTTGTTAAAAGTAGAAGTGATGTAACACAGTGGCAAACATGCCCCTGTCCTAACGTTTTTGAAATGTGTTGCTGACATCAAATTCAAAACGAGCATATATTTTTCAAAAAACAAAATTTTGCAGTTTCAAAACTTGATATGTTGTCTTTGTACTATTTTAAATTAAATATAGGGTTTCAATGATTTGCAAATTATTGCACTCTGTTTTTATTTACAGTTTACACAGCATCCCAACTTTTTTGGAACTGGGGTTGTATATTGAAGAATACCATTGGTAAACACCTGATGCAGTAGAGTGCAATGTTGACAGCATTCTCTCTGGCTCTTCAAAATTTAGACAGATATTCAACTAAATTTGTTTTACTGTCACATCAGCGCTGAGAAACAGTGCCGGCGAGACTTCCGGGTTGCGCTTTCTGGAGAGTGCACCTCACAGCCGGTGATGTCCTCATATGCTCCTTATGACGCACACTTGTTCAGAGTTTATTGTTGTAATTAGTTCTTCGTTAAAAGCTGGAGTTTTGTGCACCTTTTTGTCTTGCGTGTGTCATTTTCATACTGCGTTGTTCAGCTCGGATTATTCCGTGATCCCAGTGCTTTTGTCATTGTGTTAGTTTTGCGTTTATGAATAAGACTCTGCACCTACATTTGTCTCCTGTGTGTGCCTGACATTTACAATTACTTTGTTTTTCAATAGTTGCGATGGCAGGTCACTGCTGTTTCTCTCGTGATTGCCCTCATTATTATGCGAGTCCGCACAAGTTGAGTAAAATTAGGTCCCAATAGGTGCTAATGTGTAAAATGCGGCCTACACATAAAATGACAGTTGCACAGACTGACATCGAGCCAGTCCATGTTACCAGATTTAACTATTCCTCTCGTAAATTTAACCACGATAAATAAACAAACAATCTATAATAATAAAATATTATACATTCAATTGAGAAACATTTTTCTGTAACAATTTTTGCAGGAAAACTAATGTTTGGAAATCTAAAATGGTTTTGTGCTGACTCAATGTAAAAGTCATGGAAAAAAAAAGTTTCTGCTAAAAAAAAAAAAAATAGGGTGCCTAAGACTTTTGCACAGCACTGTATATGATCTTTTATTTAGTACCAAATACTTAACAGTTGTGCAATATATAAATAACATGCATTGGAAAATAACTTCCTAATAGCATAATAGATTATTCAATTGCAACTCTTAAAGTTCTATTATGAATGCTGCTTAAAAGTAGACGGCCTTTCAATTTAATAAAAATCAGTGAAATTTACTTCCCTCTGAAGTTTGGTCATTGTGATAGATGTTTATTTCTGTACTATCCCAAAAAGAAAAAAAAAACCCTCAGGCCGTCCTGTGGCTGGGAAGTTATTTAATTTGAGGGGATTCCTTAGCAAATAATGTGCATGAAATCGCTCGGTTCGCGCAGTTAAGCAGACAGAAGAAGTCCATGTGCACATGTGCAAGTTTATCTTGACCATGCACTGACCGTTACATCATCTTGTCGCTAAACGAACAGCTGATCACACCGAGGTGCTCGCTGACTGCCGATATTTATTAGTTTGGTCCTGCGTTTCCTTTCCTTCGCAACATAACATCTTTTCTTCTCGCTTTCCGTTACTGTAGTCGGTCTTCCATGTTTCATTCGTGTCCTCCGTTTTTCTCTCCTGTTTCAAATTTGTATCCCACAATTCCTTGCGCGAACAGGGAAAGCCTACCATGTGATGCATGATGTACTGTAGTATCTTGAATTGGGTCATGGTGAAGCAGGAAAAAAAAATAGTGGAGAATTTAGGGCCATGTGGCCCTAAATTTATTAATTGTTCCATTTTAAAAAATAAATAACTAGATAGAACTCGATGCCAACGGCGTCGATGGGGATGCCTCCGCCTGGTAGACTACAGACCTCATTAAAGTTGTGACTTGGGGATGGATATTTGACCTCACAGTAATCTTGACCTGTGACCTTTTAACCTCAAAATCTAATCAGTTCATGTTTGTCCCAAAGTGCACAAATGGTGAAAGTTTGGTGAAATTCCTTTCATTAGCCTTGGAGATATTGTGTTCACGAGGTTTTCAGACAGACATTTGACCTCACAGTGACCTTGATGTTAGACCTTTTGATCTCAAAATCTACTCATTTCATCTTTGTCCCAAAGTGCACAAATGGTGAAAGTTTGGTGAAATTCCTTGCATTAGTCTTTCAGATATGGTGTTCACAAAGTTTGGGGACGGACATTTGACCTCACAGTAATCTTGACCTGTGACCTTTTAACTTCAAAATCTAATCAGTTCATGTTTGTCCCCAAATGCACAAATGGTGAAAGTCTGGTGAAATTCCTTTCATTAGCCTTTGAGATATCGTGTTCACAAGGTTTTGGGACGGACGCATGGACGGACAGATGCACGGACAACCTGAAAACATAATGCCTCCTTCACCTTACGGTGGTGGAGGCATAAAAAATTGGAAGTCTGTGAATCTAATTCAGTAGCTTTCAGGCCGCTAAACAAAAATAATTGGGTGTCCGGGAAAATTCTTTTTATGACCTAAACTTGAAAAATCTGAAAGGCAGTACAGCTTTAAGCAAACCAAAATGCAAACAAAATATTCTACAAACTGAACACCACGTAGCAATCTAACCATCAGACAGATTCTGTTCCACTCCCTCACTTCACATCATCATGATGTCCGACATATTCAGACCTCTAATAAAAGAATCTTAGAAATGTCAGTGCTGGATCTCAGAAGAAATTATAACATTCCGATATGGTAAGTCATGAATAGATGAATATAAATCACTTCCGTCATCAACAGGTCAAGCAGAACAGACATCTAATATAAATCCTGCAATGAGAGGGAGCTTCACAAAGAATGTGATATTACATGAAAACCCATTAAAAAGAGTGCGAGTGTCAGGGGTGCAGATAAAGAGGGAGAGAATAAGATAGCAAGAGAAAACTTGCTTCATTTCAACATCTCAAGAAATTTTGTATGAGGAGGAAGAAAACGAGATGCTCTTACTGCTGGAGGTTTCATGTTCAATAAATGAATCTTCTTTTTTTTTTTCGTGGTGCAATTAATTTGGACATGTGTTGAAAGACCCATTGATTAATCAATTCTGTTTCCTGGCTTTGTTGAATACTCAATTCTGATTGAGCAATTTTGGCATTCTACAGTCTATTTTGAGCATTGTAGTTAAGACCACCTCAACCAAGACCTGAGTGTATCGACTTTGAGGGGTTGAGTCCAAAGTCAAAAACAAGACCAAGGCAGGGCCAGACTGCGTCAGGACCAAGGCAGGGCCAGACTGCGTCAGGACCAGACTAGTGCAAGTGAAGGGGTGACCGCTGTTAACGGTCACAAAAAGTCAGGTTTATTTGTGTAGCGCTTTTAACAACAGACATTGTTGCAAAGCAGCTTTACAGAAAAATGTCAAATTAGCAGTGAGTCACGTCACTGGCCGCAATTAAAGCAGGAAGTTTTATATCCAATAAGATTATACATTCCAATATTATTAATAATAATAATAATAATAATAATATCCCACAAGGGGAAATTTACACTGTTACAGTAGCAAAATATATAAAGAAAAAGGCAGTGAAGTAGTGCAAAAGTATACAAAAAAGGATATACTGTATATAAAAGAAACTACAAATTTAGAGATAAAAAATTTAATTTGCATAAATTAACAGGCAACAACAACAAATCAGACAATGCCCAGGAAATTTAGTGATATCCCTACAGTCATGGTCTTGACCAGTCTTGAAATAAAATCCTGAGACCTTCAAAAAGTGGGCTTGAATCCAAGACGAATCTCAAGCAGTACAACACTTATTTCTGTATAACAGACCGTTGCTATGGACCATGTCATTAGTGGAAACAGGAGAATACTTTTTAAAATCAACAAAACTTTTAAATCAATATTTTGTGTCAAATTATTGAATTATTTTTTAAGTAGCCATGTAATAATTGGGGTAATGTACAGAGAGTTAGTTATTATTATGCAACAACAACGAGTGCTCTGAGAGCACAATATCCCCTGCTGGCAACTCTGCCATAACTCTGGTAAAACGCGACTGAATTGAACAAAATTGTAATATGCGCATTGCCGACATATAACAAAGAATCCTGCCAAGTTTCGTGAAATTCCTCCAAAAATTGTGAGAGGAGTTGATTTCAGAAGGCGAGTACCCTTCCCGGGACGGACGGACGGACAGACAGACAGACATCACCACGACATAATCCCCCTTTGGGCCTTTCAGCCAGCGGGGGATAAAAACCCTTCAGGGTGATTCCACTTCATGTCAGCGTGTTGCATCATCCTGTTGGGGTTGAGTTCATGATAATGCCTAGCTCGCTGTACATTATCCCTTACATACACATTTTAAAATGCAACACATTGAAAAGAATGAAGGAAAAATATTTGCTGCCATTAATGGAAACACAATTGTCTTGTCTTTATTGGGGGGAAAAATACGAGCAAGAGAGAGGAGGTTTAAAATTGCATTTTTGTTTAACTGAAACAGACTGAAAACTGAACACTTATATATTTAATGTGTGAAGTGTGAAGCTAAATTGGACTGGAGACACCCACTGAATGTGTATATGGACTAACAGGTGAGAAAGTGATCTAAAAGTGGTCGATTTGCACTTCCAAATAAATCACCTGTGCTTCACCGGATAATCTCACTTGGATACTGTAGATTTATACCCAAGAACTGCTGCTATAAATCATAAAGGCTGTCTTGTGCTCATCCCAGGACTTCACAATATGCTCATACTGAACATCCTTTCAATACTCTTCATATAGAGCTTCTACTTCTACACTATGCAGTACTTTTTATAATCTAACAGCACGGCTACTGCTGAAAAATGCACTGTACTATTTAATGGTAATGTTGTGCAATACATTTTATTGATGCAATATTAAAAATACATTGTTTCTTGAGTAACTCTCAGAAAATAAACTAACTGGCAGCACAGAGATGTTGTGAAGTCTTTCAGCTCACAGTTTCTCCAGACTCCGAAAAGAACAGTGGGGTTTTTTTTTTAAATGAGAAAACTAACAACTGTATGTTCAGTGGAGTTCGGTTTGGTCTCCCCCCCCCATCCCTTAACTTCTCAATTCTGCCTCACTTGTAAGTCATTTTCGATAAAATAAATCTGCTCAATGTCCAAAGCTGCATTTCAGAAGCAAGGGCACTTTGATGCTCTGCCTAAAGCCACAGTGAGGAAAAAGTAGTTTTGAAATGTACTACAACAAAAATCATCCATTTCAAAGCAATACAACACAGCATGAAAGTGTGATCCCCTCTGGACACCAGAGTTTTCTGCAGGTGTGAAATGGGAAAAGGCGAGGGGGGGGGGTGGAAGAGGAAAAAAAAAGTATTAGACAGTGAATAATATCAGGACTTACCATCACGTAGTAGTGCCGGAAAAGCTTCAGCTGAGCTAGATTGATGGCAGCTTTTAAAATAAGACACAACAAAAGGAAAAACTTATTCTCAATTGATTTGGGCACAGAAAGAAGAAAAACATCACGCTGCTTTTAATGCCATAACTTATGTAAAGAATGTAAGTGGTTGTAACACATTTGGTAAATAAGTACACAAAAGGGGAGTCAGCATGCTATACTGCAACTCCGCATAAGACAAACACAGTGTGACCCATGTCATTAGTTTATATAGGAGGGTTTTTTTCATACAGGAGTTTTTTTGGTAATTAAAGCTAGACGGCCTTTCAATTTCATAAAATCAGTGAAATTTAGTTCCCTCTGAAATTTGGTCAATTCTGATATGTTTATTTCTATAATATCTCAAAAAAATTAATAAATTACATTTAAAAAACAACACCCCAGGCCATTCTGTGGCTGGGAAGTTCTTTAATTTATTGCTTTGCGCAGTCAAGCAGACAGAGCAGCCCAGGTGTGCGCATGCGCAGGTCTACTTTCTTCTTCTTTTGGGTTTTATGGCAGCTGGCATCTAGTGTTGCATTACTGCCATCTACAGGTTTACCTTGACCGTGCACTGACAGTTCCATCATTCTGTTGCTAAACGAACAGCTGATCACACCAAGGTGCTCGCTAACCGCCGATATTTATTAGTTTGGTCCTGCGTTTCCTTTCCTTTGCAACATGACGTCTTTTCTTCTCGCTTTCCGTTACTGTAGTCGGTCTTTCACGTTTCATTCGCATCCTCCATTTTTCTCTCCTGTTTCAAATTTGTATCCCACAATGCCTTGTGTGAATGGGGAAAGCCCACCACGTGATGCATAACGTATTATCTTAAATTGGGTCATGGTGAAGCAGGAAAAAAAATAGAGAATTTGGGGCCACGTGGCTCTAAATTTATTAATTGTTCTATTAAAAAAAATAAATTAATAAAAAAATAAAATCGGAAGTCTGTGATTCGAATTCAGTAGCTTTCAGTCCACTAACAAAAATAATTGGGTGTCGAGGAAGATTCTTTTTATGACCTAAACTTGAAAAATCTGAAAGGCAGTCTACCTTTAAGTGGGACAGACACAGTAGGGCTTTGGGAAGAACCTGTTCTGATCCTCGCGTTTATACACACACCCCTTTACGATGGGAATGTGTTCTCTCAGTGGGATAGCTGGATAAGTGTAATGATGAAGTCTTAACAATTTGGGGGGGGGGGGCACCAGTAGAACATGACTACTGAATATTCGGGCCAATATTGGTGGATAAGCAGATGTTGGTTGTTCCATTCAGGTAGGCTTGCCCCCCATCCATATGAATCAGATTTTACCAACCAGCTGTTATTCACTTATTGCAAAAGCTTTTAAAAGTAAATTTAAAACTATACTGCTTCACTTTGCATTTGTATCACCATCAATCACTCCATCCTAAGTCAGTGTAAATCACTATGTTACTGCTAAAGTGCAAAAAAACAACTTCTGGTCAAATGCTAAACAGCTTCAGCCACCAATAATATTGCACCAGTGAGCCGAACACAAAATGGAACGGGGACGTGTGTGCAGAATGTCACCACTTTTCTACAAAAATGGGCAATGCTAGCAGGTATGACAAATAAAACTAATGTTCTTATTGATAAACAGATCAATCAATCAAATACTGCTCCCCAAAAATAAACATGTCAGGGGTCATTTTTCTCAAACTGCCAAATGCTGACTCTCCACAGTCAAAGAAATGTGGCATTAAAACGGGTTAGTCATTTCAAAAGCAGAGTAAACTGCTGATACTTATTATCCTACTTAAAATCTTTTCCTCTTATATATATTCTATGACACACACAGGTGCTTGAAAGTTTGTGAACCCTTTAGAATTTTCTATATTTCTGCATAAATATGACCTAAAACATCATCAGATTTTCACACAAGTCCTAAAAGTAGATAAAGAGAACCCAGTTAAACAAATGAGACAAAATTATTATACTTGGTCATTTATTTATTGAGGAAAATGATCCAATATTACATATCTGTGAGTGGCAAAAGTATGTGAACCTATAGGATTAGCAGTTAATTTGAAGGTGAAATTAGAGTCAGCTGTTTTCAATCAATGGGATGACAATCAGGTGTGAGTGGGCACCCTGTTTTATTTAAAGAACAGGGATCTATCAAAGTCTGATCTTCACAACACGTTTGTGGAAGTGTACCATGGCACGAACAAAGGAGATTTCTGAGGACGTCAGAAAAAGCGTTGCTGATGCTCATCAGGCGGGAAAAGGTTACAAAACCATCTCTAAAGAGTTTGGACTCCACCAATCCACAGTCAGATAGATTGTGTACAAATGGAGGAAATTCAAGACCATTGTTACCCTCCCCAGGAGAGGTTGACCAACAAAGATCGCTCCAAGAGCAAGGCGTGTAGATTAGATTAGATAAAATCTAATCTTTGATTGATCCCTTTGGGAGGGTTCCCTCAGGGAAATTAAGATTCCAGCAGCATCATTACAGATAAACAGAGAAAAGAAATAGAGAAAACTTCTAGATAAATTAAATATTTACATATACAATATAAAAGAATAAGATATGGGGAAGAGAGGAAGGGGGGAGGGGGGAAGTGGGGTTAGGGTAAGTAAGTGTGTGTGTGTGTGTGTGTGTGTGTGTGTGTGTGTGGGGGGGGGGGGGGGGGGGGGTAAAGCAGGAAAGATATTGCACATTGTCCGGTATTGCTTATTGTTAGGCTAGGCTACTGCTCCTTCCCGTCCTCTGTCCTCCTGTTACCCCTCCTCCCCCCCAAGAGAGGAGTTGTACAGTCTGATGGCGTGAGGGACAAAGGAGTTTTTGAGTCTGTTCATCCTGCACTTGGGAAGGAGCATTCTGTCACTGAACAGGCTCCTCTGGTTGCTGATGGTGTGCAGAGGGTGACTGGCATCGTCCATGATGTTCAATAGTTTGTCCATAGACCTCTTCCCTGCCACAGTCACCAGAGAGTCCAGCTTCATGCTGACCACAGAGCCGGCCCGCCTGATCAGTTTGTCCAGCTTGGATGTGCTGCCCCCCCCCAGCACACCACAGTGTAAAACAGAACACTGGCGACCACAGACTGATGGAACATCCACAGGAGTTTCCTGCAGATGTTAAAGGACTGCAGCCTCCTAAGGAAGTATAGCCTGCTCTGTCCCTTCCTGTATAAGTGATTGGTGTTGCAAGTCCAGTCCAGCTTGCTGTCCAGCCACAGCCCGAGGTACTTGTAGGAATCCACAGCCTCCACCTTGACTCCCTTGATCAGAACCGGTCGTGACCTTGGTCTGGACCTCCCAAAGTCAACGACCAGCTCCTTGGTCTTTGAGGTGTTGAGCTGCAGATGGTTCCTGTTGCACCACACAGCAAAGTCCCTCACCAGGCTCCTATACTCCTCCTCCCTGTCGTCACTGATACACCCAACGATGGCTGTGTCATCGGCAAACTTCTGAATGTGTCACAGCTCCAAGTTGTAGCAGAAGTCCGCGGTGTACAGGGTGAAGAGAAGAGGGGCCAGCACCGTGCCCTGGGGTGCTCTGGTGCTTCTAATTACAGTGTCAGATGTGATGTCCTTCAGCCTGACGTACTGCGGCCTGTCAGTGAGGTAGCTGGAGATCCAGGTGACCAGGCAGGGGTCCACTCGCATCCTGTTCAGTTTGTCCTGAAGCAGTAGGGGCTGGATAGTGTTGAAGGCACTCGAGAAGTCCAAGAAGAGGATCCTCACTGTGCCATTTCCCTTATCCAGATGCAAGTGGGCTCAGTGTAGCAGGTAGAGGATGGCGTCTTCCACACCAACACCTGCCCGGTACGCAAACTGCAGACAGTCCTGGGCATGTTGTACCTGGGGTCTGAGGAGGCTGAGGAAGAGCCGCTCCAACGTCTTCATCAGATGTGAAGTGAGTGCCACCAGTCGGAAGTCGTTCAGCTCGCTGGGCCGATTCTTTTTGGGAACTGGAACGATACATGATGTCTTCGAGGGTTGGCACTCTCCCCAGCTGCAGGCTGAGGTTGAAGATGCGTTGGAGTGGTTCACCGAGTTCAGCAGTGCAGGTCTTCAGGAGTCGTGGACACACCTTGTCCGGGCCTGCTGCTTTCCTGGGGTGAAGCTTCCTCAGTTGACCTCTGACCTGGTCTGCATTTATCACTTCCCTAGTGGGGGGAGGGGTGTGACTCTTGAGGGACGCATAGTCAGGCCCTGTCCACACGGCAACGGATTCAGGTGAATCCAATACAATTGTTTATCGTTTCGGCCTGGCGTCCACACAGCACCGGCGTTTTGGGTGCCCCAAAACACTATCTTTTGAGAACGGGTTCCAGAGTGGAAAGATCTGGCAACGTTGCCGTTGCGAAGTCGTCTGGATGAGTAGAACGGATTTGTTTACGATGACGTCACAACCACGTGCTTCACGCCGGGTAGAAGTGTAACAAACTCGATGCGAGTTGTCAACAAATCCTATAACTTGGTTCATGAAACGCGCTTACAAAATATTTTCACTGTGAATATTTATTGTGTAATGGTGCAAAGTGAGAGAGAGAGAGAGTTAGGGCAGAGTCAATCCCGCCAGCAAAAATAGGGAAAAAAAAGGAGCAATCTCACCTCTTCAGATGTTGGTTTAAGTCCTACAATACATTCCTCAAAAAGGGCGTAGAACAACAAATTAATCCATCAACGTGTAGCATTCAATTTATTCCGGACCATTAAAGACACCGCCTTCCGCGTAGAATCATACGTCATCCTCGCCGCCATATTGGATGGGTCAAAGCGGAGAATAAAGATGCCTCATTCATGTGCTGCGTTTAACTGTACCAACAGGTTTGCCGTCCAAACGAGATCACATGGGATTACCTTTCACAGGTGAGACTGGAAAAATACTTTTCATTGTATTTGGTCATTATAATGTAATTTCACGAACAGATTTTTCTGACTTTGTGGCTAATATGAAGTCTCGCGCATAATAGTTTATGCGCATGCGTCCTTACTTCTTCTATTGTTCTGGTGTCTCCGAAGGGACCGTCTTACAGCGCCCCTAGAGGTGTGGCATGTGTATTGCATCGTTTTCAGCAAGCGTTGCGTTGCCATATGGACCTGATATTTTACTGATCGTTGCCCATGTGGACGCAATATTTTTTTAAATAACATCTCGTTGCCGTTGTCGTGTGGATGTAGCCTAATGCCGCTTTTCCACTACAAACGCGGCTGAGCCGTGCCGTGCCGAGTCGAGCTGAGTCGAGCTGAGCGGGGCTGTTGGAGTTGCATTTCGACTACAACCGCGCTGAACCGTGCTGGCTGGAAATGGGTGGACACATTGGGTGGAGTTAGCGAAAGTGGGTGGACGTCACGTGATGTCGTTAAGCAGCGCAAACAGTGACATCAGTGACAGTGGCGGAACAAGTCAGAGCCGGGCCGGGGGCGGGGCAAATGACCGGGCCCTTTATTAAAGCTTATCATAACATCATTTTAGGCTACAAAATGTCCGCAACTGCGGTGTTTACCAATTTCAACACTACCGGGTGCAACTATGTTATTTAGTACATCAAGTCCTTCAAACGAACATGTAACTCAGAAACAAAAAACATTAGGATACTGTACATGGCTCATAATAAAACATCAATAGCCTACTGCGCACATTATTTGAAGGGCATACGAATGAGCGCTCAGAGTGGTGACAGGAAGAGTCAGAAATAAAAGGAGGGCGGTGCAAACCTCACTGAATGCACTGTGTTTACCAATTTCAACACTACGGGGTGCAACTATGTTATTTTGTACATTAAGTCCTTCAAATGAACATGTAACTCAGAAACAAAAAAACATTAGGTGACATACTGTACATGGCTCATAATAAAACATCAATAGCCTACTGCGCGCATTATTTGAAGGGCATACGGCGAGCCTTGCGCTCCGCGAACTCGTCCACGATGCTCTGTATGTCACTGATTCAGTGATCTTTTAAGCGGTATCTCACGACCCGGAGAGTAAACAATAAACATGGAGGACATGGAGTCGTTAGTGTGGCTGGTCTTGGTGCTGTGGCTTGTTGTCACTGACAACGCCAACAGATACTGGCAAGAGCGTATAGATGAGGCGAGGCGCATAAGGCTTCAGAAATTCTCGTAATTCGTAATTATTCTCCTTCTGGGTTTGCGGTGTTTACAGATCCCAGCGCGCTCGCGGGGCGTGTGTGGGCATGTGAGGACACGCCTCCTCACCAATCAGTGCACAGGGGAGTGTCTGCTCACGCCCCCAACCTCAGTCAGCACGGTTTGGCTCGCTTCAGCCCTACTCCAAAACGGTGCGAGTTTTAGGGGCTAAGCAGGGCTGAAACGAGCTGAGTCGTGCCGGTTTTTGGTAGTCGAAACGCGAGCCGTGTCGGGCTGAAGTGAGCTGAAGCGAGCTGAAGTGAGCTGAAAAAGGGTAGTGGAAAAGGGCCATTAGACTCATAGAACATTGGCTAATGTTAATGTTCATGAGTCCACCATCAGGAGAACACTGAACAACAAATGGTGTGCATGGCAGGGTTGCAAGGAGAAAGCCACTGCTCTCCAAAAAGAACATTGCTGCTTGTCTGCAGTTTGCTAAAGATCACATGGACAAGCCAGAAGGCTATTGGAAAAATGTTTTGTGGATGGATGAGACCAAAATAGAACTTTGGTTTAAATGAGAAGCATTATGTTTGGAGAAAGGAAAAACACTGCATTCCAGCATAAGAACCTTATCCCATCTGTGAAACATGGTGGTGGTGGTGGTGGTGGTAGGATCATGGTTTGGGCCCATTTTGCTGCATCTGGGCCAGGACGGCTTGCCATCATTGATGGAACAATGAATTCTGAATTATACCCGCAAATTCTAAAGGAAAATGTCAGGACATCTGTCCATGAACTGAATCTCAAGAGAAGGTGGGTCATGCAGCAAGACAATGACCCTAAGCACACAAGTTGTTCTACCAAAGAATGGTTAAAGAAGAATAAAGTTAATGTTTTGGAATGGCCAAGTCAAAGTCCTGACCTTAATCCAATCGAAATGTTGTGGAAGGACCTGAAGCAAGCAGTTCATGTGAGGAAATCCACCAATATCCCAGAGTTGAAGCTGTTCTGTACAGAGGAATGGGCTAAAATTCCTCCAAGCCGGTGTGCAGGACTGATCAACAGTTACTGGAAACATTTAGTTGCAGTTATTGCTGCACAAGGGGGTCACACCAGATACTGAGAGCAAAGGTTCACATACTTTTGCCACTCACGTATGTAATATTGGATCATTTTCCTCAATAAATAAAATGACCAAGTATAATATTTGTCTCATTTGTTTAACTGGGTTCTCTTTATCTACTTTTAGGACTTGTTGAAAATCTGATGTTTTAGGTCATGTTTATGCAGAAATATAGAAAATTCTCAAGGGTTCACAAACTTTCAAGCACCACTGTACTCATGTTATGCACAGCTCAGTCTATCACTTCACAATGTTTCATTATCCTGCATACTTTGGCTTAATGTACTTCTTTTGGATCATTCAGAAAGCATAGTTGTATGGATTTGGAAGAAACACTGAACATATGGTCTCAATTGATTTAAATTCTGATTAAGTTAACTTCCATTTACATTCAAATCACTGATTATTCATATTTAAATTAAAGTCAGATTAAAGTCCTCTCCCCCACAGCAATTAGATATTACAGCATAATATGAACATAACAGTGACTCTCACAGTGTTTGCCCTTGTAATCAAATGTCAAGTGTGAGAGCATTGTTAACACCACATTTAATTACTCTGATATAGTTGACATGCAGATTTACTATGACATTATCACCTACAGTTTTGGACACTTCACTGGATCATATTATGAAAATGTGTTTATAAAAAGGATTTCACAAACTTTCAAGCACCATTGTGTGTGTGTTTGTTTTTGATTGCTGTTAACCTGGAACCATAGTTTGGGCTTTCAAGGTTTTTTTTTTTTTTAATTAATATCCACACATCACATACATAGTGATCTTTGTATTCTGAAAAATGAAGCTCATTACTAGCAGAACATATCTGTCTGAAAGGCAAGTAACAGGAGGATAAAAAGGACAAAAGTATTTTAGGGTGAACTCTGCACTTCTCAGACTGCTCCATCCTCCTGTTCACTTCTTGTCCATCCTCTCGCACAACACAACTGTAGCCTGCAGGTAAAGCAAAATTGCTGACTAGTGTCATGATAATGTTCGCTAATTTGCATGAGGGTCTGTGATCTAACCTGCTGCGATGCTCAAGCCTGAGAAAAGACATCATTCCACAATTATCCCATAACATTCGAAAAATATGTGTCGAAGGCATCACAAGGAATAAGAACATGCTGTTGTAAAATATATCATTTTTTTTTAAAAATTAGCGAAGAGAGTGTGTGATCCGACTTGACAGAGGGTTATCACAAGAAGTTGATTATTTTTCCATAACAGCACATTCTGAAGTGTTTTATTCCTCTTATAGTACAACCATTTGCCAACATGAAGATTTTTTTAAAAATTTATTAAGGAGTGGCTTTTTTTTTTTTTAGCAGTAGTTATGAGATGATGCACTAAAATCACGATAGGAGACAGATCCTGATACAGACTTCAAGATGATATGGATGCAAATATTACATTTTAACACCTTTATTTTGTACTGACAACAAAATCAAACCCCTGCAACAGCAAGACATTTTACTGCAAGAAAATTACTTACTTATCCTTTTTACGTCTGTTTGAAACACTACTAGTGCGTCAGACGGTGCATGCGAGTTTGTAGCCTCCTCCTCCAATAATTTCTATCTAGAGCGTCACTGGCCAAAAGGCCCCAGTCCTTCAAATCGGCAACCACTAACTCCTTCCATGACTTTCTCGGTCGACCCTTCTTCCGTTTCCCAGCCACTTGCAGGTTCGTGATGTCTTTGATGGTTTGGGAGCTGCGATGGACGTGGCCAAACCATTCTGTATCTGATCTCTGAGATCAGCCAGGCCCAACTTCTGGCGAAGGTCTTCAGTACTGATGTTAACACCTGGCTTAATATGGCACATCCAACGCAGCATAGCTCTTTCATTATGCTCCAGGCGCCTGAGATCCTCCTTTTTAATCAGCCAGCACTCACAGGCATATAGCATTGCACTACGAACATAGGAGTTGTAGACTCTGCCACGAATGCTCCAAGATACACTCCTAGATGACAGGAGGGGCAGGAGCTCTCTGAATTTCTTCCATCCAAGCTGACCTAGTTCATGTTATAGTGGCAAGCTCACAGCCACCGCCAGCACATAGGTTGTCACCAAGGTAACAAAAAGAGTCAACAGTGTCAAGCTCATGAGTGCCAATAGCCACCTGATTACATTGCTTGCCGACAATGGGACGTGCGAGACCAAGGCAACGGTCACATCTGAAATTGGGAACAGCAGATAGCCTACCACGTATGTTTGTGCATTTCTTGTGTACTCAGTGCTTGCAATCATTACAGAAGATGGAATTACAGCCAACACCTTTCCTGCAGACGCCACAGGCATATTTACCAGAGTCCCTCAATGTGTTAAGGTTAGGGCCAGATATCATCACCTTTGTTTTCTTCATATTGACTCTCAGTCCTCTGGACTCCAAGCCACTTTTCCACAGAAGAAACTTAGTGAGCTCATCAGGGGACTCAGCAGCGATCACCAGGTCGTCAGCATAGAGTAGCTCCCAAGGTGCACCGGTTGAAAAAAATCATGGGATAAGGCTTCCAGTACGATGACAAAAAGAAATGGACTGAGGACGGATCCTTGATGCACACCAACATTGACATTGAAGTCTTCACTGAAGGAATTGTTTATCCGAACCTTGAAAATTAGATCAGGATTTATAATATAAAGTGTCATTTCCCCTACTGTGAATGCTGCTTTTAAATCTTTTTCAATGTAAAAGTATTTCACAGCAATGCTATTAATATAGAAAGATTGTTTGCCAATAGACTGCATCTTAAATGCTCAGGCTTAATAACAATTTCATGTCATTACTGCTCTTAATGCTGTCCGACATCCACCTGAAATGCACGAGCGTGTCACAGTTAGCAGAATGAGGAAAAAAAAAAAAAGTGTGATATTTTGTATATTTCCTCATCCCTCTGAAATTCATTTCTGGTTACACCACAGCCTAAACACAACGTGCTTCTGAATAGCTTTTAGACACGATTGTGACTTGCATCAAGTGCAGCACACAGGTGTTGATTGTAGACCATGTTTCAGACCATGGTCAAGCCAGCTGTGATGGAAAATGGCCCATCTCGTTTCTGCGCCTCCTAATGAAGCAGTCATCATCGCTAGCGATGGACAGCCGATGACATGGTGGAAGATGGAATGCACATAAATACACAGTGGTTTAGAGTAACTGCCCTTCAGATGGCTACGCTACAGAATCAGATTCTGGTTAGTGTGAAAATGTTGAGCAGTACCATGAGCAATTTCAGTATTTTTATTTCCAGTTCACACAGGCCAAATGAAACAAGGCTGTGGGGCTTCTGTTTGACATAATTTTTCCTTCTGATTAAAGGGGAACTGAAGCCATCTTTAAACTTGCTTTATTTCTTAATTAACGTGTTATTCAATTACATTTTCGGTTTTAATAACCTTATATTGTGACTCGTATTGGCAACTAATTGCAATTAAACATTATACTTATCGGCCTATTCGTTTTTTAGCCATGTTGAATTTAGTTCGTTTGGTCTAAAGCAGCCCTGTGATGACCTGGCGACTTGTCCAGGGTGTACCCTGCCTTTCGCCCGTAGTCAGCTGGGATAGGCTCCAGCTTGCCTGCGACCCTGTAGAACAGGATAAAGCGGCTACAGATAATGAGATGAGATGGTCTAAAGTAGGTGTCGCTTATCCGCGCGATCTTCACGAGACTTGTGCAAGACTTTGAAACGTGAACGGTCAGCGCCGCCATTTTGAAAACTGTTTTCCAAACAAAAAATATTGCACAAAAATGAGTTTAAATGACGATTACTGCCTACTTTTTTCAAACTTTCCTGATTGCTATCAAAACAAAACTTCCAGCTTGATTACATCAGCATTCAAAAGAGGGTGCGCACATCTTTTGACAACATTGGCAGATGTCGGTCACTTTGACTTCCGCTGTACGTTTTACTTCCGTTCTACGACGTCTCGCACAGGTCACAAAGAATCTCGTTTACGGCCATTGCTTTGACATATGGACTGATGTATATTACATAGCATATTTCAAACACTCCTAACTTGCTATAGCAGTGACAAAATAGCGATCAAAAATGCATTCCTATATTTAATAAAATGAGATAAATAGAATTTTGATTTTTTTTTTTTAAATTGCCTTCAGTTCTCCTTTAAACTTGACTTTCTGGGTTCGGTTGTTCAAAACATGGTTATCTTTTAGCTAATGGTTAAATCACTAGCATTATGTTAAATACAACTTACCATTTAATGGCGTTTCGAACAACAGTTTCAGTTAACCAAGTGGTTAAAGTTAAAATACCTCCCAGCTGCCGCTATCTTTTAACCAAGTGGTTATGTAAACATCAAAATGGCGGTCATCTTGCATGCGAATGCTGCCGGCATGTTCCTGATTGTTAATGCACACCGTCCAAAACAATTCAGACGAGGACCAAACGAGTTACTTCGATACAATGACAGAAGTTCGACATTGGTACCAATTTTGTACAGAATCTCGCTGTTATATATTTGATTTGCTGTGCAAGAAGATTTGGAACGCCCAACGCGAAGAAGCCACGCGTCGTCCATTGAGGAGCAGGTGCTCATTGCCCTTAGAGACTTTATGCAAGCGGCAGTTCCCCCCCCAAGTCATCTGTGAAACAATGGGCATCGAGAAAGGAACTGTTAGTAGAGTGGTTAATGAAGTGACAAATGCCCTTGTGTCCAAGTTCAATTAGTACATTACATGGCCTCGTGACGACATACATAAAGCTGCTCTCTTCTTACTGGTTACTTTGCTGCTGTATTTAGAAGTGAGGATTTGATGATTCTCCTCCACCATTGCTTGTATCAAATTTTCTTTGTCCAGAGAAAAGTTCTTGTTTCTCTTCTTTTGTTTCTTCATGGAAGAACAGTCGAGTGAAGCAGACGTAAAATCAGCCATCTTGTCGCAAAGGTGGGCGTGGCATTGTGGGATTGATTTTGACACAGTGTGATGTCATAACCAACTGGTTAGGGCTAAACCAATTGGTTTGCTAATGGTATGGTTAAATTAGCTTCAAGAAACGATTTAACAGCTGGTTAACTAACAGGTTCAAATTTTTTTTTTTTTAAAGATTTTTTTTGGGCTTTTTTCACATTTATTGGATAGGACAGTGTAGAGACAGGACAGGAAATGATTGGGAGAGAGAGACAGGGAGGGATCGGGAAATGACCTCAGGTCGGAATCGAACCCAGGTCCCCGGATTTATGGTATGGCGCCTTAGCCACCTGAGCTACGACGCTCCTGCAGGTTCAAATTTTAATGGATGATTACAGGTTAACCTTCCATTAAAATAACCATGTTTTGAACAACCAGACCCTGGACTATTAAGTGAACATACTTCGAGGCAGTTAGATTCTCACTTGCAAACCTCATACTGCGCATGCTTCTATCTCTACTGCTGCTGCCTCATGTGTAAGAAGAGGTAGAGCTCTTAATGAATATTAAATGGAAATTCGTCTCCCCAGTGTCGTGAGGTTCAATTTCTCCTTTCCAAAAACAATGGCGTAGTCGTAATTCTAGTTATGGTGGTGTTTATTGTGCTTGTTTCCCAAGTGCAACAGGAAATAAGTGGAAAAAAATATTTACAAATATACACAAGAAAACCGCAAAAGTCCATTAAAAAGGGGGGGGCTATTTATACACAGTACTTCTTTTACTGGCAAAGTCTCTCCAGAGACGTCATCTCCTGTGTAACTCCAACAACTACTCTCTAACTTGTATGTAGCCTAGGCCCCAGGCTCCTCCAATAACCATGAAAACCAGCATAATCCATAATAATTTAATCCAGGCATGCCTAATTCTAATAAACAAAATACCGGTATGAAAAAAAACCCAAAGAAAAACAATTCAGGTCCAATATAGGGACCTGAATTTATTTAAATATATTTAAAATATATTATTGGTCTCTGACCAATAAAGCCGGTAAGAAATACCTCCCCTTACAAAATTATACTGACGTCACCCACGAGCGCCTCGCCAATGAGGCTTTTTAAGCACGACGATGATGTTTACGCTGTTTAAATAAACACGGTACGGACGGCAGATGAATTATAGAGCGAAGTGGTGAGTAAAACCCAAAGATGATTTTATGGCAAGTAAAGTGATTATTTACCATAGGAAGGCAAGCGTGCACCCTTGGTGACCTAAAATTACTAACTGACCAGTACAATTGAAACGGGATGAACGGTTATTGTGAGAATAAAAACAGGTTCACTTCAGCTGTGTGCATGCATGCCGCACCTCATGACAGGCTACTCCGACACACCCAGCATTTTGTGTCGTGATAATCGAGACAAGGAAATTGTCTCAGATTCTGTCTGTTAGTGGTTATATTTCATGTTGTAAAATGTCCGCAGGGGCTTCAAAGTTTGGGAGAATAGCAGGGTACAAATAATTTACAGCAGGGTGCAAAATGGTAAAATGTCTGCCAGCGGTAGACATAATGCATGCAAAGCGTGCAGGGATATATATATATATATATATATATATATATATATATATATATATATATATATATATATATATGGATGGATGGAAGTACGAATTTTTCATGGGGCGGGATGGTTTGGAACAGGCCATCTAAAATTGGGATAACATTTACCCGGGATGGGTATTTGAGGCGGGTCGTCTAGCTTAAGCTTGATTAGCGTTGTTACGCACGCCAGTGTTTCCCACAGAAATTTTGGAGACTATGGGGGAGGCGCGGGGGTTGTTTAAAATTGAGTGATATGTTAAATATTAAGTTATTACTGAAAAACTATTGATTAAAAAAACAGACACTGAGACCCCGTCCACACGTAGCCGGGTATCTGCTAAATCGAAGATATTTTTCTACGTTTTGGCCTGTCATCCACATGAAAACACATCAAAAACGAATATTTAAAAAAACTCCGGGCAAAGTGAAGATTTTTGAAAACTCCATGTATGCCTTTTCGTGTAGACAGAGATAACCGGAGTTTTGCGTTTTAGAACGTCACAATCTGCGCCAAAAAAATGACAACAAATCTGCCCTGACGTCAAACGTGCGACCTTTGTTTACTGCAGAAGCCAGATTAAGCATGGACTTAAGCTAGCCGCACACCACGGCGATCCACGTGGTACCGAACCGACCCATTTCAGAGCCGACTCCCGACAGGGCACACACATATCCCCCGACTGTTGACGAGTGCAGTCGCGATTGAAGCGACACGTGACAATAGCTTTGTGATTGGCTATTGGATATAGTTACTGTTAAATCCAACACTTGAAGATGCTACAGGCTGAATTACAAATGACACAACACGGAATATGTAGCGCACTATCTAGGCTGCATGAGCTATTATTCCCAACCTTAAATAGCGCACTTATATAGGGGAGTTAAAGCGATTTGGAATTCAGCCACACAACTTGAGCAGAGTGGCTTTCCAGCCCACTGTGTCTATGGATAAAGCTTCAGTCTATGGAATTACAGTATATACCTGCATTAGGTGCTACCAACACGTATTTCTCGCGCTAGAAATTGTGTTTAATGATGTCACGTGTTATATGCGAAAGATATGATTGGCTATTGCTAGCGACTCTCGCCGATCAGTCTGGCTCCCGATTAGTTTTTCGAATCGGCTGTGAGATGAGTCGGTACCATCGAAAACTAGTCTTTACGCCTGACTCGCTACTTCAGTTGGCTCGGTACGCTGAAAATCGGCGTAGTGTGCGGCTAGCTAAAGAGTAATGGATCGGAGTAGTGCCTTGAAAGCGTTAATTATTGTGCAGGTGCTATTTACATGTTTAATTTTAGAAGCCCAACTACTGCTCCAAGAGCACAGGCGATGTGATTAGGGGGTAGGATTTGGGGAAATAGCCATCTACAGGTTTGGAATGCTTATGAATGTGATTGAAAACGCAGATGTTCGGTTATGTGTGGAAGGGATTTTTTTCGAAGACGAGGTGGTGTGGATAAAACATTTTTATAAACGGAGGGGGGGGAAATGTTCGGTTTTAAAAATACCCGGCTACGTGTGTACATGGCATGAGAAATGGTCCTATAAACAACTTTACCAATATAAAAGATTACCAGGACTACAAAAATGCAGAAAAATAGGCTTTACTTATCCAAATGCACCTGTTGGTTCAAAAGTTAAAGTGCATAGAACCTCACAGCACAACATGAAGTTACCTTAAAATATAATATAAATGCCTCAGCTTTCATGTAAGAAAAAAACTAATAATACTAGTGCTGTGTGCAGTCAGCCTCTCCTGAAGACTAAATTAAACAATAATTATAAACTAATAAAATAAATGGCTCAGGCTTCAAAGAAGAAAAAAAAAACAATTTGAACAGAATCTCACAGTATGATGCTGAAGCTGCCTAAACAATGGAAAATAAAATACCATTTTGGCAAAAACGTTGGCATCCATTAATTTCTTGTATTAAGTAAAAAAAAATATGTTGCCAGATATGGGCTGTAAAACGTCAGCAGTATGTTCAAAACCCGCCAAAATGCACTTAAAACCGCCCAAATTGGGTGGGAAAATGCGCAATCTGGCAACACAGGCGGCAGTAATGGCTGCACTCGTGTCAAGGATGTAAACACAATCTGGCAACACAGGCGGCAGTAATGGCTGCACTCGTGTCGAGGATGTAAACACAATCTGGCAACACAGGGCAGTAATGGCTGCACTCATGTCGAGGATGTAAATACAGTTGACGCGGCAACGGACATACATGACATAGTGGATGTAATTTACGTTCACAACTTTTTTTGCTGTCAGAAATATTTAATATTAAATTTTGTGACTCGACTGACAATAGCCGGCGGCATAACAAGCCATAGCCGGCGATTTGCCGCCGGTGACCAGCTACTTTTGAGACCGCTGGTCCGCAAAGGAACTTTCTGTTATTACTTACACTATAGCAGCTATAAACAGTTGTTCCCTTATAAGCCTCTTTCCCCCCTTGTAATTAATAGACAAAAATGAAGGGGCGTTTACCAAAAAAAAAACAAAAAACCACAACTTGCAACGTGACTGAGAAACCACAACGCATGAGTCCCTCCGTCCTGAAGTTTATCTCTGACTGGTACAAAGCTCTGAAACTGGGCACTCCTTACAAAAACGCTAAGGTTCCTCAAATAATAAGCTTTCAATCCACTTAAGGGGAGCATCCACCATACAAGCCCCTGTGTAACTTGCTACTATAGAAACTATAAATGACTCCAAATGGACACATTCATATAAACCTGGGATTTGCTTTGCAGCCAGAACTACCATTACATATATTATACTGTGCTTTAATGGCACAGATAGTAATATAGATATTTAGGCAGTGCCTAAAAATGGCGCTCCTGATAAGTGTATAGGCAAAATATTTGCAAGGGCACAAAATCAACCTGAATAGAATAATAATATTACAGCATATGAACCATCAAATTGTGCAGTGTAGTGTATTTTACATCAATAAATTGTTGCATTGTTTTGTGACCATGATACCAATAATGAGATACACATCGAAGTTACGAATACATAATTCCTTTATTGACACCACATGCCATGTGCCAGAAACATCACCATGACATTTATTATGGTGCGACTCTGAGTGTCTGGTGGACAGCAACGAACCAGCACTTTCACTTTACATCACTGCTATATATTTACAATTGAATAGCAAACTTGATATGTCAAACAGTTGTCTGGTTACATCTTTCACATCCACGTGCATGCAGTGCCATTAGGACTAATTACCATGCACCTGTTCCTGATTAGAGCACAATCACAGCACATGCATATAAAGGACTGAGTAACACACAGACTTTGCAAAGTATATGCTCTGTACCCTGCGTTTGATGTTACCAAGCCTTGTGTTTTGTATTGATTTTCTGGTTTTGACCCCGTTTGTGTTTTTGGACATTGAGTATTGTATTACCTCAGATACCCTGTCTGTGCCTCACTCAACCACTGCAAGGTAAACAGTGGTTTAAGCTGTAATATTGTCTGGTGGTCAAGTGTTTGAGATACATTGCCGTGCACTTATGATATGGTGGTACACGTTCATACAGACGTCGTACAGTCAAGCCATCAAAAAATCAGGTTGACGCATTACCATATTCTCTTAAGTATGGAGCTCCCCTCCACATGCTTTGCATATGGGTAGCTCCACTATTATATAAAATGAATCAACACAATGACCAATCAGGATCAAGAATTCAATGGCAGTGTGTTACATCTTGCCAAATCCAAGCAAACGTCACAGAAAGATGTGCCAGGGTGTGCCTACTTTATGCTAGACACTTTGGTTTGGTTTTAACCAAGCAATTGCAAGACAAAGGGTCTAGTCTTGGTTTGTGGATTGTGTACTGTTGTTGCACTTTTGTCATTGTTAGTACTTGGAAAAAGTTTAGAAAATTAAAGCAATTTAATTGAGTTTAAGAACGATTGAACAGTTTAAGGGGCTGAGATAAATAAGTGCTAAAGCCACTCTAAATAGGGTCTAGAACATGCTTGTGGTACTTGAGTCTGACTCGTGCCCTAATTTTAAGGACTTGGGACTTGACTTGGACTTAAGCACTGATGATTCAGACTTGTGCATTAACTGCATTCGGACTTGTAAATTGGAGACGAGGACTTGTTTTGTGTTTTTTTCTTTATTTTTTGAAACATGCCATAATTTGGCATAAGATATTTATGTCTATATTAATTTATTTTAATTTTGTGCAAGAGAATGCACATTCACCTGTTCATACGTCATGTTCAGGACCAAACTAACGTTAATGGCGCTAAAACGCCTGGAGAGAACACCCCTAGGATTGTCCGCTTTGCTTATACAGACTTCTCGTGCAGTGGGAAAAAAAATGCACTGCTATGTGTTCCATATGTAGAAGAACTATCGAGGAGACGACGGGGACAACCTCGAACTTCAATCGTCATTTAGTAAGACTCCACCCAGAGAAGGAAGTGACACGCTATGTTCATTGCTCTGTTGATAGCAGGGTTTGGTGACTGATGAACTCGCTAGTGTTAACCCTCTCTCATCATTTGCCCTGTTGATAGTGGGCGGGGCTTGCTGAGTAACGAACAAGCTTATCTGTAGCCTGTTAACTAAAATGGGGCAGTCGAGCAGTAACGTTAGTTCAACACAGTAGTAGAGACGCTTTCACATAAAGGCAGCAACAGCCACAGTCAAATGATGCGGTTGGAGTCTTGTTCTCAGACTCGACTCAGATCAAGTGGACTCAACTCAAATTTTTCTTTAATGACATGGACTTGAACACTGGGGACTCAAGACTGGACTCAGACTCTAGGTTTAGTGACTTAACTACAACACTGGTCTAGAATGATCTTCTGTGGTAGTGAAGTATAACATTTACCTATGTTTATTCAGATACAACCAGGGTTGCAGTGTTAAAGTCAAGTAAATCAAAGCTGTGATTTATTCAAAGTGTCCCTGTGTGTAGTGCTTAAAGCAAATCAGATTGTGTAACCTGTCTGATTCTCGAAAGTGTTGCACAGATGAGACCACATGGCCAGTAAAGAGCAGCATAAGGGTGAGCGAGTGAGAGCAGAATGCACATATGGGATGTGTTGTTGTGTCCTGTTGTACTCCACCATCATTAAACTGATTACGACCTCCCAGTACAAGATAATCCCTAATGATGATCGTTCTACCTGTCAAGTGGACAAAACACCACACACGGCCAGAGCGCCCGCTCTAACACTAATGATCCTGTTCTGCCAGCATTGTTCCCCCCCCCCACACACACACACTATCTTTCAGCTCAACTACACTAAAAGGTCAAAATTTTGCTATCTCTTGGTTTTTAGATGAAAAATATTTAAGGCCAACAAATATGTTGACACTTGACCATGATACCTATATGGACCCATATGTGGCAACAAACTTGCCCAGGTGCACAAAGTGAGGTCTATGAAGACATAGTGTGCCAAGGTTGGAGTTGAACACAAGTGCCCTGCACAGAGCCCTCATGTTTACCACATTGAACACATTTGAGATGAACTGGAACACTGCGTGCACCCCAGGCCTCCTCAGCCAACGTCAGTACCTGATCACACTAATGCTCTTGTGGCTGAATGATCACAAATCCCCACAGCTACACTCCAAAATCTAATGGAAAGCCTTCCCAGAAGAGTGGAGGTTATTATAATAGCAAAGAAGAACTAAATCTGGAATGGGATTTTCCACAAGCACATATGGCTCTGGTGGTCAGGTGAACACAAACTTTTGACCATAGTGTGTACCCCAATTTTACAACTTGTGTGTAAATCCAAAGCATTTTTAAAAAAGCCATCTGGTAGTGTTAGAAGAGATAACAAGGACAGGCTGGGCCACAGGGGGCCAAATATGTGACCCCTCACCGAATCCAGGGACACATGTCGGCCGAAACGAATCCAAGATAATCGCAAAAGATGCATTTTTTTTTCGAAATTTGTGATTTTTGTTTTTTTCCCATCATGTGCAAGTTGAGATCTTGAAGAATGCAATCAGTATTTCAGATAATAGATTGTTTTGTTGGAAAAGCATACATTTTTTTGTTGCAAATTGTCTCGTTTTTGTCAGGACTGTAGCCTGCTGGGGGGTGTGGGTAAATTACCATATGGGCCATTCACATGATGATTTAAGTCTTTTGTTTTTTTTTTCCGCAAATCAGCTGTATGATCCAAGCTGAGCGCATGGCTACTTAACTGCATACAGGCGTGTGATTTCACTATGGAATGAGTTACTAAACAGAGCGCAGAGGAGCTGACACACCGTGAAGCAAACAGACACACGGTATTTACATCGGAGATGCCCATTTCTAGCAAAAAAACCCTGCAACCTCGTTTTCCAGATTGAATGGAATACTTGAAATGATTGGATGATACACGGACCGTTCTAGGATTACATTCCATCGGAGGCATTGGTGTGTGCAAGGCGCCGTTTCTCTTTCTGATGGGGTAAGTTTATTAATCTAAGGCTGTGTGGTTATTTTTGCATGTAACGGAGAATGTTGTGGTTTGGTTAAGCCTAGGTCACAACCGGACGTACGATTTTTTGGCCGTGTGATTTTTGGCGTTTCCCAAATCACTGCGGGGTTTTTTTTGTTCACGGAGAAAGACGCGCGTTGGCCATAAGTTTGTCTTGCAACCTGAAAAAAACGTAAGCGCCCGTAGAGTTTGTTTGACATGACAAAGAACCTCTGCAGCCAGTCTGCGGCTCGAAAATCAGCACGCCACATGTGCGCTCTCGTGCTTTTCACACGCGCGCTCTCGTGCGTTTCATGCGCGCTCTCCGTGCGTTTCTTGCATTTTTTGCATGTAGACCGGCTGTAGGAGCACATACGGCCGGTTGTGACCGAGGCTTTACATGAAACAAGTGTTGTGTTAGTTGTGTCATCATCGTGCTATCTTTCTTTCTTACGGTGTGAGTAATTTTTCAACCACAAAACGTTAAAGTATACTTTAGGACTTATTTTTGTACTTCATAATTGTTTTGGGCATACTTTGCATGGAAGGAAAATTGACGTGGTGATCTTTGTTTACATGAAAGTAGCATCGTGCTAGCTTGTAGGGGGTAGAGCTTTCCTTAATGTCACGCAAATGAGCACCATTATGTGCCCGCCCTACACCCAGAGTAGCTGAGATGGAAAACTTTGAGGGCGATTTTCTCCCTTTTCTGTTTTAAGAAGTATACACTTTCAAAAGGCCACACATTCTTCAAATATTGTCAGATCTCCACATAGAAGGCATCATTGGAAAGCTTAGAAACTGTACTTTCTGAATCTGTCAATAACCCAAAATGCCCCCGGGCAGACATGTGTCCCTGGATTCTGTGATCTGCCACATATCACAACTAAAAACTATCCAAAAACCTCTTAAGGGATATAAAAGGTCTGAGGCAGTTATAAAAGCAAGAGCATACAAGTTTTTAAACAGCAATGCCAGTGAAAATTGGAGGGGGAACCCACCCATGATCTTACAATATTCTCTTATTTCAGAGGTGGACAAAGTACCCAACTTCATTACTTAAGTCAAAGTACAGATCCCACTGGTCAAATGTGACTCCGATACAAGTGAAAGTTGTACAGTCAAATTTTTACTTAAGTTAAAGTACTTGCTTTTAAAAATACTTAAGTATTAAAAGTACATTTTCTGTCAACGCATCGTTCTATTATTGCCACAATGCTTACAAAACCTAAGGCCGTTACCAAAGACAGAGATGTGAATTCACAAAATGAACACATGCTGTGCCATCATGGTGGTTTAACGTTAAGCTAGCTAGTCAGTGAAACTCCACCTGACATGCTAGCAAACTCTTTTCAAACTCAAATCATACTGGGTAGCTAACGTTACTAGAAAAGAAAGATTTCTACATTCTGCTTATTTGTCAAGATTATGCTAAAACATTTCTGAAAGGACTTCAGATAAGTTAACATTATTCAATGTTAGCATAGCTCTATTTTTACATGCTAACAGTGTCCAAGTTAACTAGCTGTGTGTAAACGTTAGCCGTGGACAAGGATATGGCAACTTGGCGGGCAAATCCATAGAAAGTCATTTGACTAACCAGACTGCACAGCTATTGCAACATTATGACCAGCTGTAAAAGCACAGACAACTTTGTTGCAAGCTTTCTCTTGGAATAAAACCTTTATATACCTCAATATAGAGGTCTGCGCGGGTCGGATTTTTCAGTCCCGCTCCCGCCCGCATTGTGCAGTCCCACTCCCACCCGCAAAGAATTATGATTTTCAGTCCCGCTCCCGCCCACAAAAAAAATTATGATTTTCAGTCCCGCTCCCGCCTGCCATATTTTGTCCCGCTCCCGCCCGCAAATCCCGCATGATGCAGACGTTCGCGTTATTTCTCAGGAAAGTTCTTGTCTTGACACAGGGTGATGGTGCCCCGCCCCCTACTTTGAGTGGATTTGAGCATAAATATCTACAGCTCACGTTCACGTTTGTTATTATTTACCTTGTTTCTGAATTCAGCATGTAGTGTCTCTAATAATAATAATAATAATAATAATAATAATTATAATAATTAGTGCTGTCAAGCGATTAAAATATTTAATCGCGAATCGCACATTTTTATCACATGAGAAACCATTGTAATTCTCTGATCAGCATAAAGTGAATGGGCTTGCTTTGTACCAATGGTGTTTTTTTTTTTTAATTGCAAAGCAGAGCTAGTAAGAGAAGTGAATTGATTTACTGCTTGAGTTAGTCTACAACTCTAATCAGAGAGACAGGTTATACAGTGATGGTAGGCTTGACTCAATGCTATCCCAGAAATCCTTCCTGTAATATGCAAATTTGGCCGCCTCTGATTGGACAGCCAAATTTGCATATTACAGGAAGGATTTCTGGGATAGCATTGAGTCAAGCCTACCGTCACTGTGTAACCTGTCTTTCTGATTAGAGTTGTAGACTTAACGCAAGCAGTAAATCACTTCACTCATGGTTCTCTTGCTAGCTGGGTGTGAACTGCGAGTCATTAGAGTGATCAAAGTATTTGCCGTTAGGGTGATCAATGGCAAATTTAAGATGCCATTCCTCACTCAATCTGGCAATCTGACTCTCTCTGCAAATTTAGGCATCTTAAAAATGTTTTTATTAATGCCAAATAAAATATCCAGCACAAATTATATATGATAGACATAAATTAATAATTTATAAATTTTATTTCAAACACGTTTTTAGTTAGCGGGACTGCAGCTTATCACCGCTCCCGCCCGCGCCGCATATGTGCACTCCCGCTCCCGCCCGCGCGTGCATATGTGCACTTCCGGTCCCACCCTCGCCCGCAATGAGCTTTCAAAATTTGTCCCGCACTGCTTTGCGGCGGGTCCCGCGAGTCCCGCGGGAGTGCAGGGCTCTACCTCAATATGCTTCCGCAGGTTGGACGGGGAGTTTTTGTAGGCCGTGATGTGGTTCGTTTTCGGAAAACAAAGCAAACATTTTAAATGAAATGAATCTTTAATCCTTTCAGAAAACTGAAACATGGGTTCTAGTTAAAGCCATGGGTGCGTGTGTACTCCAGAAGAACCGCCTCCTTCCATTCTGCCATCAACTGATCGTGCTCAAATAACGCTGCTGAGAAATCACTGATCTTGATTTTATACAGTCTATGGATGTGACGTGACCCTAGTGATAACTGATAGGCGGTCTCAGTGTCACCTGCAGGGGGGACGAAAAAAAAAATAATCACATTTTAGAAAAGAACATCCACTGTCAAATCTGCTTCATAGTAACGAGTACCTTGATAGAAACGTAGTGGAGTGAAAAGTATGATATTTGCCTTTCAAAATGTAGTGAAGTTAAAGTCATAAATTAAAAATCTCATCTCATCTCATTATCTCTAGCCGCTTTATCCTTCTACAGGGTCGCAGGCAAGCTGGAGCCTATCCCAGCTGACTACGGGCGAAAGGCGGGGTACACCCTGGACAAGTCGCCAGGTCATCACAGGGCTGACACATAGACACAGACAACCATTCACACTCACATTCACACCTACGGTCAATTTAGAGTCACCAGTTAACCTAACCTGCATGTCTTTGGACTGTGGGGGAAACCGGAGCACCCGGAGGAAACCCACGCGGACACGGGGAGAACATGCAAACTCCACACAGAAAGGCCCTCGCCGGCCCCGGGGCTCGAACCCAGGACCTTCTTGCTGTGAGGCGACAGCGCTAACCACTACACCACCGTGCCGCCCTAAATTAAAAATAAATAAATAAATAAAAATAATAATAATAATTACTCAGGTAAACAACAGATACTCAAAAAGTGTACTTAAGTACCGTACTCAAGTAAATGTACTTTGTTACTGTCCACCTCCGTCTTTAGACCATTTCTCATTTTAAACACAAGTAATATTCCATTGCAAACGCACTCTGGGGAGGGAGGGAAGCAGCTTTAGATACAAAAGTGATGCACCAAACTCCAATGACATTTACGACCTGTCTAACATCTGCAATCTCCCCTGGCTGACTGTGACCTGGCTCATTTCTCCTTGATGAGAAGTTGGATTGTCAAAAGGTAGGATTTGAGAAGGGCAATTCAATCATCAAGGCACCAAAACAAAAGCAACCCCTGAAGAAACACATCTGTGCAATGTTGCACTGTAACTTGACTGAGAATTTGGAGTTTTATGAGAAGGTCAAATCTTATTTGCTGTCATGTTACATCTAGCAAATTCAAGCCTGATTGAGGAAAGGAGGCCTGAATGTTAGGATTCAGTTATAAAATTCCTTGGACGCCTCTGTACATCTCAGTGCTCTAGTGTCAAAAGAACTACAGTAGAGCTACTAAAGCAACAGTTTCACTCAGAAATCAGGTACGTAGTCAGTGAGGACTGGGTCATTGTCTACACTGTGTACTGGTGTGCTGTAACCTCATGCATGGATTGCATCTTAAAATCTGTATAAGCAAGGCCCCCAACTGCTCCCCAGGTGCTGTAGCATAGCTGCCCACTGCTCCAGGTATGTGTGCACGCTCATTGCTCACTTGTGTGTGTTCATGCGTGTGTTCACTGCTTTAGATGGGTTAAATGCAGAGGATGAATTTCACCGTGCTCAAGTATGCATGTGGCAAATAAAGGCCGCTTCTCGCTTCATAGTTTTGACGTCTTCAGTGTTGTTCTACAATGTAGGAAATACAGAAAAACCTATGAATGAGTAGGGGTGTACAAACTTTTGACTGGTACTGTATGTGACAACAAAACATGATAGACCCATAGCCATTGTATTTTTTTAACAGCTAAATGGATTTCAGAAGCCTCTTTTCACATAAAAGCTGAAATACAGGGAACCGAGCTAATATTCAGCGTCAAGCTATTCTACAACTAACTATTTAATGGCCAAAACTAAGTGGTAAATCTCAAACACTTAAGAAAAGGTCAAAGCAAGATGGTAGCCCATTAAGGGCTTTAAAATCTAACAGCACCTTAAACAGGGCCCTGTAATAAACATCAAGCTGTTGGAGATGTGATAAAATAGGTGCTGTGACCCCTTTTTGAGCTGACTGAACACAGCCGAGCAGATGCATTCTGTATCTACTGTAAGTGAGCTAAGGGCTTACAGGAAGCTAAACGTGCTGAACAATCACGAATAACTCCTTAAAATTGGCTAGTACCATAAACTACATGATTCCCAATATAGTCAGGATGGCAATGCTGTTGAGCACATACGAGGTCAATAAAATAATTGGTTTGACTGGATGTGACTCAAACAAACAGTATTATTTACAGGTTTATTTTCCAGGAGTAGGCAGGGTTCACTACTTTCAAGTAGTGGTGCTTGAAAGTTTGTGAACCCTTGAGATTTTTCTATATTTCTGCATAAATATGACCTAAAACATCATCAGATTTTCACACAAGTCCTAAAAGTAGATAAAGAGAACCCAGTTAAACAAATGAGACAAAAATAATAGACTTGGTCATTTATT
The DNA here is from genome assembly GCF_027579695.1 of Neoarius graeffei. Taxonomy (NCBI): domain Eukaryota; kingdom Metazoa; phylum Chordata; class Actinopteri; order Siluriformes; family Ariidae; genus Neoarius; species Neoarius graeffei. The sequence goes on along the minus strand of NC_083596.1, from coordinate 26,209,150 downwards.
TATTGAGGAAAATGATCCAATATTACATATCTGTGAGTGGCAAAAGTATGTGAACCTCTAGGATTAGCAGTTAATCTGAAGGTGAAATTAGAGTCAGGTGTTTTCAATCAATGGGATGACAATCAGGTGTGAGTGGGCACCCTGTTTTATTTAAAGAACTGGGATCTATCAAAGTCTAATCTTCACAACACATGTTTATGGAAGTGGATCATAGCATGAACAAAGGAGGAGATTTCTGAGGACCTCAGAAAAAGCGTTGTTGATGCTCACCAGGCTGGAAAAGGCTACAAAACCATGTCTAAAGAGTTTGGACTCCACCAATCCACAGTCAGACAGATTGTGTACAAATGGAGGAAATTCAAGACCATTGTTACCCTCCCCAGGAGTGGTCGACCAACAAAGATCGCTCCAAGAGCAAGGCGTGTAATAGTCGGCAAGGTCACAAAGGACCCCAGGGTAACTTCTAAGCAACTGAAGGCCTCTCTCACATTAACATTAGCCAATGTTCATGAGTCCACCATCAGGAGAACACTGAACAACAATGGTGTACATGGCAGGGTTGCAAGGAAAAAGCCACTGCTCTCCAAAAAAAGAACATTGCTGCTCGTCTGCAGTTTGCTAAAGATCATGTGGACAAGTCAGAAGGCTACTGGAAAAATGTTTTGTGGACGGAGGAGACCAAAATAGAACTTTTTGGTTTAAATGAGAAGCGTTATGTTTGGAGAAAGGAAAAACCTTATCCCATCTGTGAAACATGGTGGTGGCAGTATCATGGTTTGGGTCTGTTTTGCTGCATCTGGGCCAGGACGGCTTGCCATCATTGATGGAACAATGAATTCTGAATTATACCAACGAATTCTAAAGGAAAATGTCAGGACATCTGTCCATGAACTGAATCTCAAGAGAAGGTGGGTCATGCAGCAAGACAACGACCCTCAGCACACAAGTCGTTCTACCAAGGAATGGTTAAAGAATAAGGTTGATGTTTTGGAATGGCCAAGTCAAAGTCCTGACCTTAATCCAATCGAAATGTTGTGGAAGGACCTGAAGCGAGCAGTTCATGTGAGGAAACCCACCAATATCCCAGAGTTGAAGCTGTTCTGTACGGAGGAATGGGCTAAAATTCCTCCAAGCCGGTGTGCAGGACTGATCAACAGTTACCGGAAACGTTTAGTTGCAGTTATTACTGCACAGGGGGGTCACACCAGATACTGAAAGCAAAAATTCACGTACTTTTGCCACTCACATATGTAATATTGGATCATTTCTCTCAATAAATAAATGACCAAGTATAATATTTTTGTCTCATTTGTTTAACTGGGTTCTATTTAATTACTTTTTGGACTTGTGTGAAAATCTGATTATGTTTTAGGTCATATTTATGCAGAAATATAGAAAATTCTAAAGGGTTCACAGACTTTCAAGCACCACTGTAGATATCTGTGTACTGTTTATATGGAGTTCAAATGACCTTGTACACATGATAAATACTCCTTTTTAAAACATTTACTTTAAATTTAAAAGATGACATGAACCTGACCTCCAGGCAGAAGCAAGCAGTCTATAGTTTTGTTTTGTTTTTTAACTGGTGTCACAGATTTTTGTTTTTCACGCAGCGTCCGCCATATTGCCAGGCAAACAAAAACAGCCATGACAATTAATAATGAAAATTGAGGATTACAATAAAATACAATCTCTCTGAAATGATTACAAATTTAGACTATACCAGCAGATCACGATAACATCCAAAAGCTGAAACATGCAGGCACCACAGATCCATATAATTTACCCAAAAATGTATTTGTATGTGCACTCTCATCTGTTTTTACTGCCTCAAATGGGTTAAATGCAGAGGAGGAATTTTGCTGTGCTTAAATGTACATGTGACAAAAATAAAGGCTTCTTAATTTAAATGTATTTATTCCACTTGAATATTCAGCAAACCAGCTACCGGATTTGGGACACTGCAACATCCTGAAGTATTTAGCATTTGGGACGTCGAAATACACTGGAGAGATGCTAAAGGCAGACAAACGTACAGATGCCTACCAATATTTTGAGGCAGGTTTCGTGCCAGAATGTAATGGGAAATTCCTGATAAAGAAAAATACCTTATGACAAAAGGTAAGCTCAAACGCAGACTTCTAAGAGTAACAAACAAGCCAGGGCCTAGATCTAGCATATTCTCTGGTGTTTAGCGGAATCTACATCATCAGTACATAAACATGCTGCTAGTCTCGCCAAGCATTAGGTCTAATAAAATATATTGCGTTCTAAGTCCACATCCAGATATATATTTTAACGCTGTACAAAAGCTTTCACACTAACCTGATATACAATGTTCTCCAAACACACACATGTTCTGCTGGCATCCAGCCTTCCTGTTTAACTGCAGCTCGCCATTTTTCTCGTCTTTCTGGGTTCGCCAGGAAGCAGTGAAAAGTTAAACCAGGCTCATCTCCACATCTGTTATTACACCTAAAAGCCCTACATGTCTCTGGCATTGTTCTTTTAGATGCAACTTCTACAAGTTTATCTGAAGATGTTTACTGAATTGAACTTACAATCCCTTACATACACCTGTGCCTATTGTTGTCAAACACAACGCTCACCCAGCAACATGGCCGCATAAACAAATCTGCAGTTATGATGACGTCACATGAAAGTCCTCAATAGCTTTCAATTTTAAAGGTGCACTATGTAGGATTTAGGGAGATCTATTATTAGAAAAAGAATATGGTATTATTAACCATTTTTCATGTATAATTATGTCTAACTATTAATCATTGTGTTTTTGTAAGCTTACAATGAACCCTTTATATCTAAATTGGGCACAGGTCCACTTTCATGGAGCCACCATGTTGCACTGTTGCAATAGCCCAGTACGGACAAACCTTCTGTGTTTTTACAAGTGGCAGTGTGAATCTGGAAGGAAGCACCAAAAGGAAGACGAAGTACAACCCCGATTCCAAAAAAGTTGGGACAAAGTACAAATTGTAAATAAAAATGGAATGCAATAATTTACAAATCTCAAAAACTGATATTGTATTCACAATAGAACATAGACAACTTATCAAATGTCGAAAGTGAGACATTTTGAAATTTCATGCCAAATATTGGTTCATTTGAAATTTCATGACAGCAGCACATCTCAAAAAAGTTGGGACAGGGGCAATAAGAGGCTGGAAAAGTTAAAGGTACAAAAAAGGAACAGCTGGAGGACCAAATTGCAACTCATTAGGTCAATTGGCAATAGGTCATTAACATGACTGGGTATAAAAAGAGCATCTTGGAGTGGCAGCAGCTCTCAGAAGTAAAGATGGGAAGAGGATCACCAATCCCCCCAATTCTGCGCCAACAAATAGTGGAGCAATATCAGAAAGGAGTTCGACAGTGTAAAATTGCAAAGAGTTTGAACATATCATCTACAGTGCATAATATCAAAAACATTCAGCGAATCTGGAAGAATCTCTGTGCATAAGGGTCAAGGCCGGAAAACCATACTGGGTGCCCGTGATCTTCAGGCCCTTAGACGGCACTGCATCACATACAGGCATGTTTCTGTATTGGAAATCACAAAATGGGCTCAGGAATATTTCCAGAGAACATTATCTGTGAACACAATTCACCGTGCCATCCGCCGCTGCCAGCTAAAACTCTATAGTTCAAAGAAGAAGCCTTATCTAAACATGATCCAGAAGCGCAGACGTCTTCTCTGGGCCAAGGCTCATTTAAAATGGACTGTGGCAAAGTGGAAAACTATTCTGTGGTCAGACGAATCAAAATTTGAAGTTCTTTATGGAAATCAGGGACACCGTGTCATTCGGACTAAAGAGGAGAAGAACGACCCAAGTTATCATCAGCGCTCAGTTCAGAAGCCTGCATCTCTGATGGTATGGGGTTGCATTAGTGCGTGTGGCATGGGCCGCTTACAAATCTGGAAAGACACAGTCAATGCTGAAAGGTATATCCAGGTTCTAGAGCAACATATGCTCCCATCCAGACGACGTCTCTTTCAGGGAAGACCTTGCATTTTCCAACATGACAATGCCAAACCACATACTGCATCAATTACAACATCATGGCTGCGTAGAAGAAGGGTCCGGGTACTGAACTGGCCAGCCTGCAGTCCAGATCTTTCACCCATAGAAAACATTTGGCGCATCATAAAACGGAAGATACGAAAAAAAAAAAAGACCCAAGACAGTTGAGCAACTAGAATCCTGCATTAGACAAGAATGTGTTAACATTCCTATCCCTAAACTTGAGCAACTTGTCTCCTCAGTCCCCAGACGTTTACAGACTGTTGTAAAGAGCAAAGGGGATGTCTCACAGTGGTAAACATAGTCTTGTCCCAACTTTTTTGAAACGTGTTGTCATGAAATTTAAAAATCACCTAATTTTTCTCTTTAAATGATACATTTTCTCAGTTAAACATTCAATACGTCATCTATGTTCTATTCTGAATAAAATATGGAATTTTGAAACTTCCACATTATTGCATTCTGTTTTTATCTACAATTTGTACTTTGTCCCAACTTTTTTGGAATCGGGGTTGTACAAACCCCATTTCCAGAAAAGTTGGGATATTTTCCAAAATGTAATAAAAACAGAAATCTGTGTTAATTCACGTGAACTTTTATTTAACTGACAAAGTACAAAGAAAAGATTTTCAGTAGTTTTACTGACCAACTTAATTGTATTTGTAAATATAAATGAAGTTAAAATTTGATGCCTGCACCAATACACACAAAAAAAGTTGGGACAGAGACAAAATAAGACTGAAAAGTTTATAGGATATTCATGAAACACCATTTTAGAAGATTCCACAATAAGCAGGTTAATTGGTAACAGGTAAAGGTATCATGATTGCGTATAAAATAAGCATGCACCAAAGGCTCAGTCTTTGCAAGCAAGAATAGATCGTAGCTCATCCTTTGTGCCAAAATTTGAGAGAGAATTGTTAGTCAGCTCAAAAAGGACATTTCTCAATGCAAGGCTTCTGAAAATTTAGGTCTTTCAAAATCTGCAGTACATAATATTGTGAAAAGATTCAGGGAATTCGGAGACAACTCTGCGCGTAAAGGGCAAGGTCGGAAACCACTGTTGAATGTGCGTGACCTTTGTGCCCTCAGGCGGCACTGCCTGAGAAACAGTCATGCTGATGTGACAAATATAGCCACAGGGGTGCGGGAGTTCTTCAGAAAACCACCGTCATTTAATACAGTCTGCCACTGCATCCAGAAATGCAACCTGAAACTGTATTACGCAAGGAGGAATCCATTAATCAATTCTATGCAGACTCATTACCGATTTCTCTGGGCCTGAACTCCTCTCAGATGGACCAAAAGACAGTGGAAACATGTGCTGTGGTCAGATGAGTCCACATTTCAGCTTGTTTTTGGGAAAACTGGACATTAAAGTTCCCCGTGCCAAAGGTGAACATGACCATCGAGTTGATCAGAGAAAGGTGCAAAAGACAGCATTTCTGATGGTACGGGGTGCATCAGTGCCCACAGCATGGATGAGTTGCATGCAAGTGTGAAGGTACCAATGACGTAGAGGTGTATATTGGCATTTTAGAGAGGTATATGTTGCAATCAAGGCAGCGTCTCTTCCTGGGAAGCCCGTGCTTATTTCAGCAGGACAATGCCAGGCCCCATTCTGCATGGGCTACATCAGGGTGGCTTCACAGACACAGAATGGATTTAAAAAACCCCGATTGCAAAACTGCAACAATTAGTATTCTCAGTTCCCGTATGGTTAAAAAAAATATTATTAAAAGGAAAGATGATGTAAACACAATGGACTTTGTCCATTGTGTTTACATGCCTCTGTCCCAACATTTTTGGAGCGTGTTGCAGACATCTAATTCTAACTTCATTTATATTTACAAAATATAATTAAGTTGGTCAGTAAAACGATTTAAAATCTTTTTGTAATTTTGTCAGTTAAATAAAAGGTTTATGTGAATTAAAAAAAAGAAATTTGTTTTTATTGCATTTTGGAAAATATCCCAACTTTTCTGGAAATGGGGTTAGTAGAAAGACGAGGAAACAGTGTTTGCTGGTGCTGGTTAACAAGTTTGTGAACCCAAATTTTGAAAAATGAAAGATCATACTTCTCATTTAGCATAGGAAAAAGCAAAGGATCATGAAACAGGCTTGTAGTACTCGAGTCCAGCTCGTGCCCTAATTTTAAGGACTCGTGACTCGACTTGAGCACTGATGACTCAGACTCATGCATTAACTGCATTCATACACTTACTTTGCAAAGTATTGAGTTGCGTTGCTGACATTACCGAGCCTTATTTCCTTGTTTGGTTTCCTGATCCCCGATTTCCTGTTTCTTGTCTTTGATTCTGCAGAGTCTACAATAGCCTGCTTGTGCCTCGCTCGACCTACTGCCTGTTTCACTGTTCTACGATTTTGCCTGCCATTCTGGATTGTTTACCTGTCTTCACTTGTATTAATAAAAACACACTTTCTGCACTTACATCCATCTCCCAACCATCTCTGACAGAATACTTCGCACTCCCTGACAAAGAGAATGCACATTCACCTGTTCAGGCACAAACTAATGTTAATGGTGCTAAAACAACCGCCGTCAAATGGTGCGGTTGGAGCCTTGTTCTCAGACTCGACTCACATCAACAGTTGACTCAACTTGGACTCGACTCAATTTTTTTAATGATTGGACTTGAACACTGGGGACTTGAGACTGGACCCGGACTCAAGGTTTAGTGACTCGACTACAACACTGGCATGAATATAAGTATTAGAAATACACTCTGGGCACCTGACAGCCACTGTACGTTTATAATACACACTTGGAAAGGGAGGGGCATTCAGTTGGTTGAATCCTATATAGTGGACCTTTAACCCTTTTACCACTGCAAACTCATGAAAGATTCCATATTTTCTGGACTGATAACAGACTGCAAAAGCGGTCTCGTGTGTTGATTGCCATCATCATAGCAGACCGCCATTCTGATCTCCTTGTAGTATGGAAACCCCCTGTGTACTGTATATGCAGGTTAGTTGAGAAGTCAGAATCCTTGGGAATTCCTACAACGTAATTAAGATAAGCACAATGTTATTTTATGTTAATTAGGCTTACGCATCTTTCTTTCAGTAGATATTACTGGATAAAACACGAATTTACCCATGTTCAGTTTACTGTTATAGGTGTTAAACTCTCAAAGCAGAATTCCCCTAGTTTCCACTGTTATAGAAGCAAGTTATTTATAATCACATTGTCTTATCACCCAAATGAGGATGGGTTCCCTTTTGAATCTGGTTCCTCTAGAGGTTTCTTCCTCATGTCGTCTGAGGAGGTTTTTCCTTGCCACCATTGTCACAGGCTTGCTCATTGGGGATAGATTAGGGATACATTAGGGATAAAATTCTCATGTTTAAAAAGTCTTTAATTTTCTGTAAAGCGACAATGTCTATTGTTAAAAGCACTATTAAAAAAAAAAGAAAAAAAAAAAAACTTGAAACTAGTTTCCAACAGTACCAAACATGTCACTATGGCATACACACTTTCACTATAGTTTCTTTGAAAATTGTGTACTGGGTTATATTGAATTTATCACAAAGTTACTTACTGTTAATGATATTTCTTACATTAAAGTTATATACAGTTGGGCAAAAAAGTATTTAGTCAGCCACCAATTGTGCAAGTTCTCCCACTTAAAAAGATGAGAGAGGCCTGTAATTTTCATCATAGGTACACTTCAACTATGAGAGACAGAATGGGGGGGGAAGAATCCAGGAAATCACATTGTAGGATTTTTAATGAATTAATTGGTAAATTCCTGGGTAAAATAAGTTTTTGGTCACCTACAAACAAGATTTCTGGCTCTCACAGACCTGTAACAACTTCTTTAAGAGGCTCCTCTGTCCTCCACTCATTACCTGTATTAATGGCACCTGTTTGAACTTGTCATCAGTATAAAAGACACCTGTCCACAACCTCAAACAGTCACACTCCAAACTCCACTATGGCCAAGACCAAAGAGCTGTCAAAGGACACCAGAAACAAAATTGTAGACCTGCACCAGGCTGGGAAGACTGAATCTGCAAGGAGCTTGGTGTGAAGAAATCAACTGTGGGAGCAATTATTAGAAAATGGAAGACATACAAGACCACTGATAATCTCCCTCAATCTGGGGCTCCACGCAAGATCTCACCCCGCGGGGTCAAAATGATCACAAGAACGGTGAGCAAAAATCCCAGAACCACACGGGGGGACCTAGTGAATGACCTGCAGAGAGCTGGGACCAAAGTAACAAAGGCTACCATCAGTAACACACTACGCTGCCAGGGACTCAAATCCTGCAGTGCCAGACGTGTCCCCCTGCTTAAGCCAGTACATGTCCAGGCCCGTCTGAAGTTTGCTAGAGAGCATTTGGATGATCCAGAATAGGATTGGGAGAATGTCATATGGGCAAATTAAACCAAAATAGAACTTTTTGGTAAAAACTCAACTTGTCGTGTTTGGAGGAGAAAGAATGCCGAGTTGCATCCAAAGAACACCATACCTACTGTGAAGCATGGGGGTGGAAACATCATGCTTTGGGGCTGTTTTTCTGCAAAGGGACCAGAACGACTGATCTGTGTAAAGGAAAGAATGAATGGGGCCGTGTATTGAGAGATTTTGAGTGAAAACCTCCTTCCATCAGCAAGGGCATTGAAGATGAAACGTGGCTAGGTCTTTCAGCATGACAATGATCCCAAACACACCGCCCGGGTAACGAAGGAGTGGCTTCGTAAGAAGCATTTCAAGGTCCTGGAGTGGCCTAGCCAGTCTCCAGATCTCAACCCCATAGAAAATCTTTGGAGGGAGTTGAAAGTCCGTGTTGCCCAGTGACAGCCCCAAAACATCGCTGCTCTAGAGGAGATCTTCATGGAGGTATGGGCCAAAATACCAGCAACAGTATGTGAAAACCTTGTGAAGACTTGCAGAAAACGTTTGACCTCAGTCATTGCCAACAAAGGGTATATAACAAAGTATTGAGATGAACTTTTGTTAGTGACCAAATACTTATTTTCCACCATAATTTGCAAATAAATTATTTAAAAATCCTACAAAGTGATTTCCTGGATTCTTTCCCCCCCATTCTGTCTCTCATAGTTGACGTGTACCTATGATGAAAATTACAGGCCTCTCTCATCTTTTTAAGTGGGAGAACTTGCACAATTGGTGGCTGACTAAATACTTTTTTGCCCCACTGTAGTGTATATAGCAGTCTGTATATTAAGTTACAGTGGTGAAAGAGTTAACTACAATGTGGTGGAACAGACACAGTGTTGGACAGCAGCGTCACCAGAACTACCGAAGCCATCAGTTTAATGACCTTTCCCTGAAGGGAACTGGTAGCATCACTCTGAGAAACACGATCCTGATCCATCTTATTAACGTACACAATATGCTCCATGCATTCTAATCAACTGAATGTGTATTTCTTGGTGGTTTTAATGCAAGCTTGCTGGCTGTTAATGAATCTGTTAGTCTCAGACCATGACTTCAGAGAACCTGTGCTGGTAATTACTATTTTCGAGGACACGAATGCAGTGCATGTCGGCTGGTGTCAGAAACACTGAATTTGTTTGATGTTAAATCAGTCACTCACGATTTCCCTCAAACCACACATTAATTCTTTATTTGGATTAGCAAGTAAGATACGCATCACATCAGAATCCAAATATTGCTTTAAAAAGAGTTTCTTACAGCAGCATGGCATCAATCGTAATATTCACATCAAGGATAAAGGTGGCATCTACGTTTCCAGATGAAATAACTACCAATTGTGACTGATACAGAGCAAAACTTTACAAATTGTTTTGCTTTTCTTTGAGTAAATCCACAAATCTGTAGCCCCCGAACGCACATTTTATGAACATGTCCCAAGCTACCAAAGATTAGAACAAATGATGATACATGTATAGCCACAGCTGTTTAGGGCATTACACAAAGGTTGGTATTTTAGCAGTTTTGATGCGTCGCACATGTCTATATAAGCGTCAAAGGAGCAGCCAATCTCTAGGATAGTGACACTTTTGTTTGACTCATTAATTTGCACTATATCTGGAGTGTTAGGCGAGTTACCTATGGCACAGTCTAGTATTGCAATATTCTCATGCGAAACTGAAAACCAGTACTTTTTAACGGTTTCGTTGTTGTGAAATTTTGTATATTTGGCAATGGTACAAAGCTCTCTGAGAATGAGTGCAACAATATGGTCATGACGCGCAATGTAAAGTCCTTTATACGTGAGGCATCCATTCATAATGTGCACCATTTGTCTCTCTCTCCCGGTTGCTGTGAAACAGGCAGAACGGTTCATGAAGAATGGTTCTCTCTCACACACACACACACCTTTGTAATAAGCAGAAGAGACGACGACATGTATGCCAGCAGGGAGCTTCAGTGCAGTTCAAGTAGCCATGGAGTTCGTACAAAACTCAATTTCCTGCTGTATAAACCAAATGCTATGAATCAGTTATAGAAGACAGCCAACTGTGGTAGTCACACATTACAGTTAGATTTAAAACAGAAACAGACTTGACCTAGATAGGTCTCACTTCTATCTATCTATCTATCTATCTATCTATCTATCTATCTATCTATCTATCTATCTATCTATCTAGTTTGCATTTTTTTGGTTAGGTTTTAAGTGGACATTTAAGTTTTCAATAATTCAACTGAAATATTAAATTTCAATCATTTCAAATAATTACAGTGACACAAAACAACAGTGATGACTGGAATAGGACATTAAAATCATAATTGGTCACCCGAGGATCCCTCATTGTGAGCAGCACAAGCCGCGGTGTTGGCTGTCTCCCTACTACTGGCACGATGACTCATTATTACAATGGAAATCCACCCACGCATTCCAAATGAGTCGGAAGTGTCACGTCGAACCTGAAAAGTGGAAATATTCCATCCGAAGCACAGCTAAAAGAATTTTCAAGGTTTGGCAGCTACTGCGCTCTTATTTTGTACAAACACTTTAGACCTGAACATTATTTGCATACGGGGTGGATTGAACTGACAAATCAGATGATTGGTCAGAAGGTTCGGTTTGGATGGTAGCTCGGGCTACGACATGAACAATAGGTTCCTTTTAGTGTGCTTATGAAAAGTTCGGGAAAGCCTTCAGGACAGAGGAGTTTATGCTTCCTTGTTTCTCTGTCAAATGACAAGCTTTTGAGACAGAGCGAAAAGGAGATGCTGCTGGTGAGGGAGCGACTGTTTATCTGTGTTATAACATCACTGATAACAGGAACCAACTTGTCTCATGGACATTCTGCAACATTAAAAGATCACAATAAACCATTTAAAAAAAAAAGTGACACAAATTAAACATTTGTTGGCAAATTGTTGTCGTCTGAGTGGAACAACACACTCCAGAATGCATGGTTATACACTTGTGTGTAATATTTCTCAAGTATGTATGGAGAGGCGCTTCAGGCCATGAGAAAAATCACAGCTTCATATAATGTGAGGAACAGGAAAAGAATTCCTCTTCGGTAAGAAAAGATTTATATTATCAGACAGGCTGTGCTCCAGCATGACAGCTAATGAAGAGACTTATTCTTATTACAGTGATTAAAATGACCATCATTCATCAAGCTTTAATAGAAACGACCGGAGATTTTAGCAACAGTCCCATCATGTCTGGACTGTTCCGTGTCTAATGCATTAAAATATTAAATGACCTTGAAATAAGCATTGCTCAGAGCACAAATGATACAGCAGATGCAATCCCATCTTTCAAAAAAAACATTTTTCAAACTTAATTCCATGTCAAGTACCTGAATCACACATTTCCTCCTTTTTTTTTTATTATTCCTACTTATTGTTGTGATGCTACAGATGATGTACAATGATGATTAAAATCAGTAGTGTAAGGTTCAGAGCCCTCTCTTGGCTGTGAACAGAACTGCATCTTCCTACACTGCTTATGAAAACCACATATACTACAAAGCTTTGTTCTGGTGTAGGTACGGTAGGTGCCAACATTACACACTCCACCTCTAAAACAACAAGCATGGTTGTCAAAACCTGCGTGCTTTCTGAACAAGTGGATGTTTGGTACCAATCGGCAAATCGAATCGCCAATACCAACAAATTAGCGGAATTTTCATATCTTTATCCTCTGATCAGATTTTCCTGTGTATTAGAAAATCAGTGACGGATTATGTCAACAAAAATGCAGTAAGGGAATTCCCAGCCTACCTTTCCCATCAGTTGCTGATGCCTCTTGTAAATGCCTGATAGACCTGCCGGGGGAGGAACACACACGTCAAACCCAGAGCATTCAGCTCCACAGAAACGACTATGTAACTCAAATTCAAGCAAACTATAATACATACAGGCCACTTTTTCCATGGAATAAAAATATGTATTCTATTCCCTTTTAGTGGGTTTATTGATGGCATGCAATATTATAATATCGCTTATCCTCCAGGTATTATGCCACTCTCTCCAATGGAGTGAGCATGCAGTATTATAATATTGCACGTTGTCAAGATAATAAAGTCTGCATCCGCACAATCATTTCTTTGTCGGCTAGGAAAGAGAGAAGATCCAGTGCTAGGTTTAAGCACTAAATAAATAAACTGAAAACTGAAACTAAAAGATGTGCTGAACACCCGAAAGACTACCAAAACTTCATTATATATTCTTCACACATATTTACAAGAGAAACAGACCAATGGACATCGAAAAACTGGAAGAGAGACACGTTGGAGATGTAAAACTTCTGCACTAGTGAGTGACTGACCGTTTGTAAACAAACATGGCTGCAAGGTTTGCTTCGTTAAAAGCGGAAGATATATTTTGACAGTGAAAAGACGCGCTGAACACCCGAAAGGCTACCAAAACTTCACTGGATATTCTTCACGCATATTTACAAGAGAAACTGGAAAAGAGAGCAATAGCGGAAATATTGTCACTTGGAGGTGAGGAAAAGTGACGGAGACTTTTACAAGAGGACTTCACTCATGGACTTCACTCAGCAAAGCCCTTTTGTTTTGAACAACTGCAATGTAACAATTAACTACGATCAAAAGTAACTTTGAACTTGAACTGTCAACCTGGATATAAGTTGGGTTGTTGTTCAGGCTTTTTGGACTTGTACCATTTTTATTGTTAGAACTTTGACTTTGTACATGTACACTGGATTAACAGAACATTGAATTACATTCAATCAGAATCAGCATTCAATATTGGTAAGTTACCCCCCCGTTAACTTTTTGTAAAATCTTTAATTGTTCCATTGAATGTGTATGTATAATAATGGCTGTTTTTTTTTTTGTGGTATATCGGATATATTCCATTCAGCTACTCGTCTTCGACTCGTTCAATATCATGCTAGCTGAATGGAATACATCTGAGAGACCACTCAAAGCCAGCCAATATTATTTAATTATTCCATGAAATTGAATCATACATGGCTTATAGCCATCAGCTCATGTACGACAAGATTGAGTGGAAAAAATGTTTCATCATATCCAGTCAATGGATTCTGAGAAACAGAGCATTTTTATTTTTTTCAAGGTCGATAAATAAAAACTTTATACAAAACGTCTGACAGAATAATTTCCGCTTAGAGCAAACCAGCAAAATGACCGTAGCAATTTGTACATCCATCCATTATCTGTAGCCGCTTATCCTGTGCAGGGTCGCAGGCAAGCTAGAGCCTATCCCAGCTGACTATGGGTGAGAGGCGGGGTACACCCTGAACAAGTCACTAGTTTATCTCTATGCATCAGCAGGGCTGACACAGACAAACAACCATTCACACTCACATTCACACCTACGGTCAATTTAGAGCCACCAATTAGCCTAACCTGCATGTCTTTGGATTGTGGGGGAAACCGGAGCACCCGGAGGAAACCCACACAGACACGGAGAACATGCAAACTCCCCACAGAAAGGCCCTCGCCGGCCACTGGGCTCAAACTCAGAACCTTCTTGCCGTTTTGTTTTCGAGTTTTTATTTAGTCCTCAGTTGGTTCAGCAAAACAGTCTGCCATTTTGTTTTTCTCTACTCACGGTATATGAGCTGATTGGCTACTCTACAACTAGAGTATCAGAGCATGTGATTGCTCATATCCAGTGAACGTGGATAAAATAATCATTTTTTTATTATTTAATCTGTCTTTACGTCAATATTTAAATAGAACCAGCAGACCCTAAACAGATCCATGATGGATCTAGGTGGCATGACAGTTAGATGAAACATGTTACAGCTTGGGAGCACACTCCTGTCCTGTCTTGTGGGTTCTTCCATAAACCTCACTGAAGTGAATGAGGCATAAGCTAACTTGGTGAACTTCAATTTTGACTGTCAGCTTCTTCATTTGTTCAAGCAGCAAGTATAGTATTTCAGAGATCTTTATCCATGGGTCATGATAATATTTTCTGGTAGGTTTGGCAAACATCAGTTTTTTGATGCATGTGATGTTTTCAGAAGAGGAACGGGAGCTCATACCAGACGACGGGGAAGAGGATCGCTCCACAGCACAGCAGGTCCACCAAGAACAGGATCTCCATCCATAATCCATACTCACTGGAGCCTTCCTCTGTCGACTCGATGATGATGTACGCCACGTTTGCCAGGACCTGGAACCAAATTTCACCTCCGATCACTACAGGTTTAATCCATTTTTACACATTTTACACTACTTTATCTTGTATCTGAACAACACATATAAAGCCATATTACTGCTCATGTCCTGTAATAAATGTGTATGCTTTGCAGTTGCCTTTACTATCACACCATTGAACAAATAATGGCACTGATTCACATGAAAAAGAAGAATTATTTACAGGCTGCAGTGCATGAAAATGGTTTAATTAATTACTTCAAGTTAGAACAGCGTGAAACAACACCCACCAAGATGTCACCATAACAACCATAGTCTAACAATAGCCTCTGTATGTAACTCAGGTTATGACTCCTCAAAACAGATATAAAAGCCTCCATTTGTTAAGTGCTAATAAGTAGCCTTAAAAGACCAAAACATGACCAGGTGTGCTGTTGTATGAAAATCAATGATGGGGTAGTGTGAAGATTATTTTCTTATGGCAGCAGGCTTTATTCCTATTGTAGCACAACAACGTCACAGATTACTTTTTTTTTAATTAATTGAAGTTTGACACGTCTTACTTTTTAATCTGTTTATAGTTACATTTCACATTGTCAGACATATGAAAAACAAGTTAACTTTACAGCGTCCCCTCACCAGCCTCTCCCCCACCCCATCTCTTAAGGTTAATTAAAAAAAAGCGGCTTGACACTTTACCGAGAAACTGCAAATCCATCCAACCTGAAGATTTTCTGTCAGAAAACATAAAGGAACAGCTTTATCTCTGACTGTTACAAAGTGCTGACCTGAGACCCCATCCAAAAATATAAAAGAAATGTCTCCTCAATTTATTTTGGGTTTTCTGAAATCAACACAGGGTCAAAATTATACATACGTGGTCAAAAATGTACATACACTCAGATTATTAATTCAGAGGTGCTGAGACTTCCAAAATGTCTCTCATCTTGCCAAGGTTGAGGTCTCTTAACTTCCTGTTAGTGATCATGATTGACTACAGCTGGTAGCTTCTCTGTGCCTTCATAAAAAGGGCTTTTTTACAGCACTCATTGGCTTGACCAACACACAATAAAATGGGAAAGTCCACGGAGCTCAGTGCAGATCTACACAAGTAAGGAATGTCTCTTAGAGCCATTTCTAAACAACTGCAGATCTCAAGATCAGTTCAAACAATTGCATGCAAGTTACTGGGAGGTGTGGTCACTTTTGCCAAGCCACTTTGCTTCAAGAAAAGCCAAACTGTCACCCTCATTTGAAAGGAAATTGGTTCGGATGGTCAGGAACAACCCGGGAACCACTATAGCACAGCCCTGCCATGAACTGGAAGCTGATGGATCACCGTCTACAGTTCAGATCACCATGGGCTAAGAGGCTGCTATCCAAGAAATAACCCCCTGCTCCAAAATTGACACCTTCAAGCTCAACTAAAGTTTGAAGCTGACCACACGGACAAAGAAAAAGCCTTCTGGAGGATAGCTGTATGGTCAGATGAGACAAAGATCGAGTTGTTTGGCCACAATGACCACGATGTACAGAGGGACACTGTACCAGCTGGTGGTGGTAGTGGTAGGATCATCATGCTCTGGGGCTGTTTTACTGCCAGTGGAACTGGTTCACTGCACAAAGTGGATGGAATAATGAAGGAGGAGGACTACCTCAGAATTCTTCAGCATAACCTCAAACCTAAATCTGGGCCATACTCCACTGCATCCAAAACAATTTGGATTTCGCACCAACCACTCAACAGAAACAGCTAATTGTTATTTTTTGGAAAGTGTTAAATCCCAATTAGATAAAGGTGGTGAAATAGGCGCAGTGTTTTTAGATCTTAAAAAGGCTTTTGACACTGTGAACCAACAAACACTAATAGCAAAACTATCTTTTTTTAATTCTTCAATAAATGCCATTAAATGGATGAGTTCTTTTTTACTTAACATGAAACAAAGTGTACTCCTCCCTCCTCCCCCCACCCTGGATCCTTTCCAGTTTGCATATCAATCCAACCGTTCGACCGATGACCCCATCTCCACTGCCCTTCACTCAGCCCTCACCCACCTGGAGACAAAAGACTCGTATGTCAGAATGCTGTTCATAGACTTTAGCTCAGCATTCAACACAATCATCCCTCAGCAGCTCATTCACAAACTGGACCAGCTGGGACTCAACACCTCCCTGTGCAATTGGCTGCTGGACTTCCTGACGGGGAGACCAGACTGTACGGGTCGGCAGCAACTCCTCCAGCACCATCACACTAAACACGGGGGCCCCCCAAGGATGTGTGCTAAGCCCCCTCCTCTTCACTTTGCTGACCCACGACTGCACACCAACATCCAGCTCAAATATCTTCATTAAGTTTGCGGATGACACAACTGTGGTGGGTCTCATCAACAACGGTGATGAGACAATCTACAGGAGTGAGGTGAGCCGCTTGGCCATGTGGTGCAAGGACAACAATCTCCGTCTGAACGTGGAGAAGACGAAGGAGATTGTTGTGGACTTCAGGAGAGAGCACACCCAGCATGCTCCACTATCTATCGACGGTGCTGCAGTGGAGAGGGTGAGCAGCACCAAGTTTCTGGGTGTGCACGTCTCTGAAGACCTGTCCTGGAACAACAACACTGCATCACTGGCCAAAAAAGCCCAACAGCGTCTGTACTTCCTCCGCAAACTGAGGAGAGCAAGAGTCCCGGCCCCCATCATGCACACATTCTACAGAGGCACCATCGAGAACATCCTGACCAGCTGCATCACCGTGTGGTATGGCGCCTGCACCATGTCCTGCTGCAAGACTCTGCAGCGCATCGTGAGAGCAGCTGAGAAGGTGTCTCTCTCCCTTCTCTTATGGATATCTATAACTCCCGCCTCACCCGCAAAGCCATCAGGATTGCAGGTGACCCCACCCACCCATCTCACAGCCTCTTCAGCCTGCTGCCGTCGGGGAGGAGACTGCGGAGTCTCTGGGCCAAAACCAGCAGGCTCAAGAACAGTTTCTTTCACCAGGCAGTCAGGAGGCTCAACTCCCTCCCTGTTCTGCCCCTCCTCCCCCCTCTGCCCCCTGCCACAGATTCTGCTCGCACACCCCCCTTCAGCATCTGACATGTCATCCTCACAGTCCCCCCCCAACACACACACATAATATATATACATACATATATACATACACACACACACATATACATGTGTGTGTGTATGTATATATATATATATATATATATATATATATATATATATATATATATATATATATATGTGTGTGTGTGTGTGTGTGTGTGAGATATATATATATATATATATATATATATATATATATATACACACACACACACACTATATATGTGTGTGTGTGTGTGTGTGTGTGTGTGTGTGTGTATATATATATATGTGTATATATATATATATATATATATATATATATATATATATATATATATATACACACATACACACACATATATATATATATATATATATATATATATATATATATATATATATATATATATACACACATATATATATATACATACATATATACATACACACACACACATACACACATCTCATCATTCATTAACACACTGAACTCAGGGACCGCACATCTCACTTTACCTCGCCCATTTGCACTATTCCGCACTACCTCATCTTAACAGCTGCTAGTTTGTTTATTCTGCTTATTTCATGTTTACCTGCTATACCTCAAGTGCCCTTGACTGTTTGGTTATTTGTACCAATGTGTGTGTGTGTGTGTGTGTGTGTGTATATATAAAATCCTTCTCACCCCTGGTGGGGGGTGGTGGTATCCATGTCATCCTCAAGCTCGGGTCCTCTACCAGAGGCCTGGGAGTTTGAGGGTTCTGCGCAGTATCTTCGATGTTCCTAGTACTGCGCACTTCTGGACTGAGGCTTCAGATGTTGTTCCTGGGATTTGCTGGAGCCACTCTCCCAGTTTGGAGGTTACTGCCCCAGGTGCCCCCACTACCACAGGGACCACGCAACCCTTGACCTTCCATATCCGTTCCAGCTGCTCTTTCAACCCTTGATACTTCTCAAGTTTCTCATGTTCCTTCTTCCTGATGTTGGCGTCAGCTGGGATCGCCACATCTATCACCACCACCCTTTTCTGCTCTTTGTCCACCACCACTATGTCCGGTTGGTTAGCCAGGATCTGTTTGTCAGTCTGGAAGCTGAAGTCCCACAGAACCTTGGCCCTGTTGTTCTCAGCCACCTTCTGTGGTATGGCCCATTGGGACTTGGGTACTTCTATTCCATACTGGTTGCAGATGTTCCTGTATACTATCCCAGCCACTTGGTTGTGCCTCTCCATGTACGCTGATCCAGCTAGCATCTTACACCCTGCTACTATGTGCTGGACTGTTTCAGGGGCTTCTTTGCACAGTCTGCATCTTGGGTCTGATCTACTCTGGTAGATCCTGGCCTCTATGGCTCTTGTGCTTATGGCCTGTTCTTGTGCTACCATGATTAGTGCCTCTGTGCTGTCTGTCAGTCCTGCATTATCCAGCCACTGGTAGGATTTCTTGATATCAGCCACTTCCTCTATCTGACAGTGGTACATGCCATGTAGGGGTTTGTCCCTCCAGGTTGTCTGTTCCTCCTCCTCCTCTGCGCTCTCATCAGGGTTCTGCTGCCTGAGACATTCACTTAGCAGTTCATCCTTTGGGGCCATCTTTCTGATGTATTCTCGGATTTTCGAGGTTTCATCCTGGACCGTGGTCTTGACGCTCACTAGCCCTCGGCCTCCCTCTTTCCGCTTAGTGTATAGTCTCTGGGTGCTGGACTTGGGGTGGAACCCTCCATGCATGGTGAGGAGCTTTCTAGTCTTGATATCTGTGGCTTCTGTCTCCTCCTTTGGCCAGTTTATGATACCAGCGGGGTATCTGATGACTGGTAGTGTGTACATGTTGATGGCTCGGACCTTGTTCTTACCATTCAGCTGACTTTTCAGGACCTGCCTTACTCTCTGGAGGTATTTGGCTGTGGTTGACTTCCTTGTGGCCTCTTCATGGTTTCCATTAGCCTGTGGGATGCCAAGGTACTTGTAGCTGTCTTGGATATCATCTATGTTGCCCTCTGGTAGGTCAAGCCCCTCAGTCCAGATCATCTTGCCTCTCTTTGAGACCATCCGGCCACACTTGTCCAATCCGAATGACATCCCTATGTCATCGCTGTAGATCCGGGTGATGTGGATCAGCGAGTCTATTTCTCGCTCGTTCCTGGCATACAGCTTGATGTCATCCATGTAGAGCAGGTGGCTGATTGTTGCCCCACTACGGAATTGCTACCCGTAGCCACTCTTCGTGATGATCCGAGTGAGGGGGTTCAGGCCTATGCCTTCTGGATGAAGGTCCTTAGGTTCCTGTTGATCTTATACAGTTCCAGACATTCCAGTATCCATGTGTGTGGCATTGAGTCATAGGTTTTCTTGTAGTCAATCCAGGCAGTGCACAGGTTGGTCTGTCTCTTCTTACAGTCTCGGGCGACTGTTCTATCGACCAGTAGCTGGTGCTTGGCTCCTCTGGTGTTACTGCCAATCCCTTTCTGTGCCTCGCTCATGTATTGAGCCACATGCTTACTCATTTTTGCCGCAATGATGCCTGACAGGGCCTTCCATGTTGTGCAGAGACAGGTAATTGGCCGGTAGTTGGATGGGATGGGTCCCTTCTGGGGGTCCTTCATGATTAGGACTGTCCTGCCTTGGGTTAGCCATTCTGGGTGGGTCTCATCCCTCAGCAGCTGGTTCATCTGTGCTGCTAGGCGTTCATGGAGTGCAGTTAGCTTCTTCAGCCAGTACGTATGGATCATATGTACGTATGGCATATCATATGGCTTGGTGCTGTCCAGCTCTTCATCTTTGACACTCTTTCTCGGACGTCTGCCATTGAGATGGTTACTGGTTCTTGTTCTGGGAGGTTGCTGTGGTCAGCTCTTAGGTCCACTAACCATTGGGCATCGGTGTTGTGTGATGCCTTTCTTTCCCATATGTCTTTCCAGTATTTTTCCACCTCAGCTCTTGGTGGGTCTGACCGGTTATTGTTCCCCTGCCACTGAGAGTACACCTTGGCTGGAGAACCTCTCCCTCCTTGGTGTATCTCTTTAACCGGGTGGCCAGAGCTGTTAGTCGCTGTTTGGCAGTTTTGAGTGCCTCTGGTATGGAGAGTGAGTTGTACTTCCTGGGTGTCCCTTTATTCACCATGTTCCCTTTTTGTAGTTCAGCTAGCTGGCTAACTTTATCTTGGCCTCTAATCATCTCTTCCATGGTGGATACTGTTTGTTATGTCCCGAGCCCACCTTGTGTCCAAGCATCTCCATGATTACTGTTGCTGTACTGTGTATCAGCTTGTTGGTCTCAGTGATGGTTCTTGTGGCGATTGTCTTCAGAGCAGCATTCTTCTGAAGGTACTTGGCAACTCAGCTTCGGTATTCATCGGGGGCTCCAGGTTTCCAGTTGGGTCACGATCTTCCTTCTCAGGTCAGCAGCTCGTGTTGAGGCTGTTAGCTGTTGGGGCCTGGTACCCAATCTCTGGTTGTGGGGATGATGATGACATCTCCCCGCTGACCTGTCTTCCTGGCTCCCCCTTGCCGTAGCATCGTTGTTGTATTTCATTAATCTCTAGTTGTGATAGTAGATTTCGATTACGGATGTTGGAACACTGGGCTAATAGCTGTTTCTTTGTTAATTTCAAAGTAAATTCTGTACTAAAATTACTAAATAAGCAAATCCGTTACAGTCCATGAAACAGGAAGTATAAGGATGAGAAAAAAAAAACAGTTTAAATTGGAAAGCTGCGCACATTTGCACAGTCCTGCACACCACTCGGGCTGTGCAAATGTGCGCAGCTTTCCAATTTAAACTGGTTTTTTTTTTTCCTCATCCTTATACTTCCTGTTTCATGGACTGTAATGGATTTGCTTATTTAGTAATTTTAGTACAGAATTTACTTTGAAATTATAATCAGACACTCCAACGCCCCCCCTAAAAATAAAAAATAAAAAAATAAAATAATCGGATCTGCGCGATTCAGGCGGCATCCACCAAAAAGGCACGTTGTTTGCATCCCAAACACAAATCAAATCATACAGAATAGACCTAAAATGTTTTTCAAAAATGACCCTTGCGTGAGTGAAGTGACAAATTTCAAATAGAAACGTGACAAATGAGTGATATTAAGTGTACATTACAATGTAAACGTACACTCAGTGGTTCCAGTTAGGCATTCTCCAGAGATTGTTCACATGAGGTTTTGGTTTCCAAAAACAAACTTAAACACAATTGATTGTTTATTTAAACAACTTACCACTTATAAAATGATCGGAGCAGACTTTGCTGTGTTTGGAAGGCTGATAATCCTTGCGGTTGATTCTCGCAAGCCATAGATTTCTCCTTTGTATGCTGAGTTTCTTTGTTTGCTCGCCTTCGTGCTCCCGTACAGTGGAAATTCCATAAAAGCTCCGCTTGACATCATCATCTGACCTATTATGACAGCCATGAATACAACAGGTGTGCACCATTGCTAGCTTTAAATAGCCTGCTTGGGTTCTTTTGAAGATTTTGTACTCGCGCGTTACAATGTGTGCTCAGTCACCCGTACGGTAAGCTTGACCCGCAAGATGGCCGCCACTAGGGAATCCCCGACTCTGTGACGTCATGTGAAAACTATCTATTCAGACCCTTGGCTAAAGCACTCCAACTTGAACTCTGGTGAACCCTGCTTGATCATCTTGAGATGTCTAAAGAACCTGATTGGAGTCCACTTCTGGCAAATTCAATTGACTGGACATGATTTAGAAAAGAACACATCTGTGTGTATAAGGTCCTACAATTCACAATGTATGTTAGACCAAAGAGCAAACCATGAAGTCCAAGGAACTCTCCGTAGACCTCTACAATCAAATTCCTCCAAAATCAAGACACAGATCTGAGCAAAGGTATAAAACCATTTCTGAAGCTTTGTATGTTCCCAGGAGCACAGTGGGATCCATTATTGGGAAACAGAAGATGTTTGGAACAACCTGCCTGGCCAAACTCAGTAGCCAAGTGAGAACGGCCTTGCTTAGGCCTGTGGCCAAGAACCCAACGACCACTCTGATGGCCTCAGAAGTTCTCAGCAGAGATGGGAGAACCTGCTTAAATGAAAACCATTTCAGAAATACTCAATCAAGCCTTTACGGTAGAATAGTTAGACAGAAGCCACTCCTGAGTAAAATGATAAGCACTTAAAGGACTTGGGGCATGTGGAAAAAGTCTCCATTCTGGTAAGACAAAAATTAAGCTAAAATTAGAATTGAACTCCAAATGCTACAACTGGTAAAACTAGGTACTGTACAACAACTTGCTAATACCATCTCTAGAGTGAAGCATGGTGGTGGCAGAATCATGTTATGGGGTGCTTCTCATCAGCAGGGATGAGGAAACTGGTCAGAATTGAGGGAAGGCTGAATGCAGCCAAATAAAGACAGATCTTTGAAGAAAACATGCTCTAGAGTGCACACATCCTCAGACTGGGGTGAAGTTGACCTTTTTGCTTGAAATTCTTGAAGACGTTTCACCTCTCATCCGAAAGGCTTCTTCAGTTCTGTCTGACTAGTGGGGAGTTCCAAGTATTTATCCTCTAGTGGATCAAAAGCAAACCTAAGGAGAGTCATTGAGGTCACCTGGGTCATTGAGTCATCCTGTAGGTGTAGGTCCCTGGGGGCCAGGTGTGAACGGTATTCTTGGGTTTCAGTCACATGACTTTTCTTAGCGATTTCACTTCCAGTAAAACAGCTGGTGGTCTAGCAAACCAAAATGGCTGCTGTAGTGCAAATAACTAGCGATAACATAGTATGCTCGTAATCTAGAAGCCACTGCTCGCTTTAGATATATTCAGAAGATTATGTGCAGTGGAATCGACCCCTACAGTCTGAGAAATAAGGATTTGTCATATGATCTTGAAAACTACCCTTCAGTCAAGTTCCCCGACATCTCGAACTATCTGGTGTTGCAGACATCCTTCTACACCATAAAACAGATGAAAGCGTGTACGAGTATGGAGGCTTACAGCTTTTTTTTGTATGTGGCTGGGTAAAGGACCTCCATATCAAGTCACTACCAAATGAATCCTGTATTGTTTTAGCCTGTGCGAGTTTTTTTTTAAGCTTTTTGTTCATGTCTTTACAACAAAGCGCTGAAAGTTGAAGTGTAAACAAACAACAGTTTGCTTTATTCTCACTGGTGTTCACCCTTATCGCTCAGGTAAATCATTCACAAAGATCATCAGAAACCCCTTTAATGACCTGGATCTTAGTTAAACAAGACGGAGAAGTGAAGTGATCACGGCGCATTGTAACTGTATGGCTGGGTAAGAATTTTGTCGCGACCTTCATGCATACAGACTTTGTGAGGAGTAAACAAAGAAACAGCTGGGGACTTTAGCGCTTCATGACTTTTAAAAAAAAAAAAGTACTGTAAAATAATGACACATAGCAAGAAAAGTACTTGAAAAAACACTAAGGACATAGCTGAGAGGGAGATACAAACCTTTCACGAAGTGACCACTGCAAACTCGAGCATGCTTCGACTCGGCTCCCTTTGATTTCAGTGAAAGGTTCAAAAGCCACCTTTTTCAACATCTTTTTGTGAAATTCTGTGTTCGTTCACCCTTTATTAGTTCACAGGGAACCCTGAAGAAACTTCAGTTTCATAATTTAGGTTGTTCGACTATCAAAATACAAGCATAAGGCATTTTTCATATGAGCAATGCACCTTCTCCATACAAACACTCAGTGCATTTACATGCACATCCAAATCGAGCTACTGCCGGTAATCGAGCCAAGGGTCCCAGCAGGGGTGCCAGAGAAATCCAATCCTACATGCATACAAGGAAATCGAGCTATTGTGTGAGGTACATTGTGCACCCAAGCCACAGGTGGCGCTACATGCCCCATCGTGTTGGTACACTTCCGGTTGTCGTCATGAAGAGCTATTCAAGAGTATAAACAAAGTTATCAGCAGTGTTGCCAGATACTGCTGACGTTTTCCAGCCCAAAACATGTTCAAATCCGCCAAAATGCACTTAAAACCGCCCAATCTGGCAACACTGGCAGTTCCGTGTTCACAAGTTCTGTGCTCAAGCTGTTAGGCTTGCTGTAACAGACTGTATGGCTACAAACTGTCCTGCGCAGACCACTGTTTTGTAAGACAACTTATTTTGCACAATTGTATATTTTTCTAAAGTCCATTTTTTGCTTACAAAAATTTTTTTTTTGCTTACAATTTAACTTATGTCTTAATAAACACACAAAAAGTTCAATTGTTTTTTTATTGACATTCTTCAGATGTTGGATACACACACACACACACACACAAATGACTTGTTTATGTACACAATTCACAGCTATGCAACAGCTGTACAGATGTATTTGGTGATACAGTAAGTGAGCTAAATTTTAACAGTGCAAACAATGCCACAAAAAGAAAAGATTCATGCTGTTGTCATGATTCGTTGTCATGCCGACCGAGGCTGTTGTGTTTCCCGCTTGTGGTCTCGTCACTCGTCACTTCCGGAAGGGGCAGTACTGAAGTAAGTAGCTCGACTACGTAGCTCCATAGGGTTTACATGCACCAAGTAGCTTGGCTAAAATCGCATAATCTAGGTCGTGTAGCTCGATTATGATAAATCAAGTTCGGTTCGATTTCAGCCTAGCTAAGGTGTTTCCATGGCATTTAGAACTTCGATTTCAGTCGAGCAACGGCAGAAATTCGATTTTCTCTATGTGCATGTAAACACACTGACTTTGTCAACTGAGCTTTAGTAGACCACCAGCTAAAAGTTTTGAATAACTAATGAGGCGTATGTGATGTCACTTGAAACCCAAGAATTAGCAGCCTAGAGGCTCTGTGGGTCGTTGGGTCTCTCTGCTATCATGTGAGTCATTGAAGTCAGCGGAGTTTTGGTGTGGATACGTATTCAGTTTTCTGGAAAGTGTGCCAAGGACTGCACTGTAGGTGGCTGACAAGTGGTGTCTCAGAGCACCTCCACTGTTCAGTGATGGTTGTTCCAGGTTGACGAAGATGGCTTCTTTTACTCCTCTAGGTTGCTTTTGATCCACTAGAGGATAAATACCTGGAACTCCCCATTAGTCAGACAAAACTGAAGAAGCCCTTCAGATGAGAGGTAAAACATCTTCAAAAATTTCAAGCAAGCCCAGTTGCCTTCTTTACCAACAACGGTTTACTATGATCTGGATGACTGAGGACCTTCACAGACAGGTTGACCTTTTAGCACAACAATGACCCAAAGCATACAGCCAAGATAGTGCTGGGAGTTGCTACTTCAGAACAAGTCTCTGAATGTCATTGAGAGGCCAAAGCCCAGTCTGAGAACATAGAACATCTGTGGAGAGACCTGAACATGGCAGTTCAAGAACACTTTCCATCCAATCAGATTGAGCTTGAGATCAGCCAAGAAATAGCCCAACGCTTGGTATGCAAAGTTTTTTTCCCCCCCAAGACTTATCCAAAATTATTCACAAGCTGTATTTGCTGCCAAGAGCATTTCTATAAAAAGTCTCTGAATATTTATGTACAAGGACAGATTTCGGATGGATTTTTTTTATTTGCAAAAAAAGGTCTAAAAACATGTTCAGTTTGTTATTATGGATTACTTTGTAGAGATTAATGGCTTAATCCATTTTAAATGAAATCTAGAACACAATAAAGTCTGCAAAAAAGGGAAGGGGTCTGAATCCTTTATGAACCCACTATAAATCAACAAAAATATAATGGGCCTTAACATCGTCACTGGCCTAAATGCCACCATCTTCATCAGAATTACTCTGTGCTTTACTTTTAATGATAAATGTGGAGGAAAAGAAAAAAGCATTACAAAATTGCAAGTGTACCTGTAAGGGGATGACAATCATGAAGATCTTTTTGTCCTTGTCTGAGAGGATGTGTTTGACGAAGGCCCAGCCAGTCCCTATCAAAGCTATAGTGATAAACAGCAGTGCCCCCTTCAGCCTGCAGAGAAAACAGTCTGAAATAAAAATAGGCTCCATGATCAAACAGTTACTTTCAAACATGGGGGGGGAGCCCACACATGGTCAGTTCTTTAGTTCTACATCACTCACAGGTGTGTAATGTAGTAGACCACGGCCCAGCCTTCAATAGGAAAGCCTTGGTTGGAGATGTAATAGTAATCAATCTGAAAAGCAGAGTGCGTTCCATCAACAATTCAAAAACTGATTTGTGATAACACAAAATACAAGTTATAGATCACTGCTACTACGGTTCACACAGGGTGAACTCAGCTAAAAGTGGATCAATTAGACTTTAGGAAGTTCACTTCTTACAGCATGGAAAATGAGCGAGAGAGACTTGGTGAATGGAAGAGCTGCCATAAGCCAGTGGATTTTGTACACGTCGGCTCTGTAAAGAAAAGAAACGAAGATGGAGATGAAGCACGAAACAGTGCATTACATTGTGTTTACGCTGTTGCAAAAGATAACAAAAAACATTTGAGCTACTGGTTGTTTTTGAGCAACTGCTGTACCTGCGCGTGCGAAGAACATGGACCCACAGTGTCCCAATGAGAAAGAAAAACACAGACATGCAGATGTAGAGTTTGGGGAGAGGAATCTCTCCAGCAGACAGGAAGCTGTCCGGATTCTTCTCCTCTATGTTGATCTGAAATCAGACCAATTCAACAACTTGCTGTCAAAAGCATTTAAATTGATTCAGGATTCAGTTCACTTTATTGGTACTTCTAATTCACTTTCACAACCAAAAAAAAAAAAAAAAAAAAAAAAAAAAAAACAGGGCAATCCATGGTTCAAGTCTGGGGTTTCACTGTGGTGGAGAAAGCAGTGTTGGGCTCTGCACAGGAAATGGAAATCCTTCTTGATGTATGGAGCATTCACGTGACTATGCAAGTGAATATAACTTAAAAATGCTGAATTACTGCTACATTTAAAAATGAAGCAGCTTGAAGCCTTCAACCGATCACTGATCGGTCTCAAGCAAAAGTAGCAATAAATTAAGTCAATTTATTTATATATTTAAAAACAACAAACAAAAACCCCACTATTTATAAAAATTTAGTTCCCTCTGAAATTTGGTTATTGTGATACAAGTTTATTTCTGTAATATCTCAAAAGGGACAAAAAAAAAAAGAATAATAAAAACCCAAGCCATTCTGTGGCTGGGAAGTTAATTAATTTAAAAGGATTCCTTAGCAAGTAATGCACATGAAATCGCTCACTTTGCACAGTCAAGCAGACAGAGGAAGTCTGGTGTATGCATGCGCAGGTTTACCTTCTTCTGTTGGGTTTTATGGCAGCTGGCATCCAGTGTTGCATTACTGCCATCTGCAGGTTTACCTTGACCGTGCACTGACAGTTACATAAGTCGGTCACTAAACAAACAGCTGATCACACCAAGGTGCTCACTGACCGCCGATATTTATTAGTTTGGTCCTGCGATTCCTTTCCTTCGCAACATAACACTTTTCTTCTCACTTTCCATTATTGTGGTCAGTCTTTCGCGTTTCATTCGCACACACACATCCTCCATTTTTTTCTCTCCTGTTTCAAATTTGTATCCCACAATGCCTTGCGCGAACGGGAAAAGCCCACCACGTGATGCATGATGTACCGTGTCCGAAATCACTCCCTCCTCACTGCATAGGGCACTATATAGTGGGAACGCCATTTTGTAGTGCTGTCCAAAACCTCAGTGAGGATTATTTACACCCTACATAGTGCACTCAAAGTATCCCACAATGCATCATGAAAAGTAGTGTACAACAGATGGTCACTAACCAAAGCAATATATCCCATCATGCATTGTGGTCGCACTGAAAAATCAAAGTCTCAAATTTGATTTAATAAAAGGCAGTAGCAAAGAAGAAAGTATTCAGCCTTGATTTAAACAAACAAACAAACAAAAACCCTGAAAGATGCAGGTACTTTGTATTGATTAATGTGGGAAATACGCTCAGTATAATATGGATTTATCACAAAAACATGCATGTATTTATTATTTTGAAAACCCACCAGCCGACTGATTGGGCATGTTTTAATTGTGCGACAATGACGACGTAAATAACAGCGTGATGGACTAGTGTCCGAAGTGTTTTTTTTTTTTTTTTCATTTTACCAGTGAGCTCACTATATAGTCCTCTATATAGTAATTCCCTATATAGGGAGTAGTGAATGAGTGAGCAATTTCAGACACAGGGGTAGAATCTTGAATTGAGTCATGGTGAAGCAGGAAAAAAAAAAAAAATAGCAGAGAATTTAGGGCCACGTGGCCCTAAATTCATTAATTGTTCTATTCATTTAAAAAAAAAAAAAAAAAAAAAAAAAACACAACACACACAAAAAAGCTAGATAGAACTCAACGCCAACGGAGTCAATGGGGATGCCTCCGCCTGGTAGACTACACGCCTTATTAAGTTGTGATTTGGGGATGGACATTTGACCTCACAGTAATCTTGACCTGTGACCTTTTAACCTCAAAATCTAAATCAGTTCATGTTTGTCTCAAAGCGCACAAATGGTGAAGGTTTGGTGAAATTCCTTTCATTAGCCTTTGAGATATCGTGTTCACAAGGTTTTGGGACAGACACACGCACGGATGGACAGACGGACAACCCGAAAACATAATGCCTCCTGCACCTTAAGGTGGTGGAGGCATAAAAAAAAAAAACCTCCATAAAACTGGAAGTCTGTGATTCGAATTCAGCAGCTCTCAGTCCACTAAACAAAAATAATTGGGTGTCAGGAAAAATTATTTTTATGACCTAAACCTGAAAAATCTGAAAGGCAATCTACCTTTAAGATTTTTGTCCAAACAGCAGAAGTGGTCCATAAAATGAGAAATTTATATCAGGATGTAAATCAGGAGTGTCAAGATCATTTTGGACAACAGACCACGTTACACCTAATCCAACGCCCAGGGCTCCCACTCATTGAAGTCAAATGTGAAATTCTCTGACAGTTCCCTGACTTTCACTGACTAAAAAGCTGAATTCCCTTGCACTATAATGAACAGGGGAAAGGGAAGAAAAGAAAGAAAAAAAAACCCCACCCACACACAAACCAGCCACAGTATTTTAAACCCATCAATTTGCGAGCTTTATTTAAGCTCACAGATGTCTTCAGTACAAAACTTAAAAGTTTACTGCTTAAACAATGAAAAAAAAAAGAAAAAAAAAAAACCACTGCATGGAAAATATTACAACTTGATAAACGGCAACTACAATTTAAACGTGCTACAAACAAATCCCATGGTATTCCACGACTTGGCCACAGAAATGATCACATCCCCTGACTTTTGATGTCTGGAATAGACTTTAAAATTTCCTGATATGAGTGATTCCACGCTTATGGGTACTGAAATGGGGACATGAACTTATTTTTAAAAATTCACCTAAAACAATTTCTTTTTTTACCATCAGGTCACAAAACATGTAATCTTTAATGAATGATATGTTAAAAGATAACTTTAATTTTCTGAGATGTAATAAAAACATATTTATATGCCAAAGTCAAGCCTATGAGTTCCAAAATGATGTCTGTTACATTACTTCTGTTACGACTGTCCATCTCGCATCTGTTACAAATTAATTACAATCTAGCTATATACCATGTTAATCTTATTGAAAGAATGTGTATGTTTATTCTACTACACATGTTTATTAATTATATTTGCTAAAACATCACCTTCCTATGTTTCAAAAAGTAATTCTACATTGTTAAAATTGAGAATCTATATGTCCACAACACTTCTGTTACGTTCTGACTTTGGCATATAAATATGTTTTTATTACATCTCAGAAAATTAAAGTTATCTTTTAACATATCATTCATTAAAGATTACATGTTTTGTGACCTGATGGTAAAAAAAGAAATGGTTTTAGGTGAATTTTTAAAAATAAGTTCATGTCCCTATTTCAGTACCCATAAGCGTGGAATCACTCATATGCCAGAAATTCCATGACCTGTGGGAACCCTGAATATAACGTGGGTCAAGCATAAAACAGTTCCATAGGACACTAACATATTAATAACTCTTGTTAAAAGTTCACTTTTCAGTATAGCCTGGAACTGAGATGGACTTGTGGAACTGGGATTACATAAAACCATAAATTTATCATTTTGTACAGAGACATGGTTACATCAATTTTTAGCGTCCTGATTAAGAATTAGCACATTTCTTTAGTAGCTGAATTTATGGCCTTAAGCCTATCGCTCCATTTTGCCCTTTTTGTTTTAATTACTAGTTCATTTAAAAAATTTAAATCCAGAAGTTGATTTTCACCTTTATCAGGCCAATTCAGTATGTTCAAAACTTCTGGTATAAACAAACCTACAATGATGTGCAAACTCAAAGACTTGCATGAAATATGAAAACATCCTAAAACTACATCACAGTATCAGCTTACAACTTTGTACTTTCATAGAAGAAATTAGCAAGACAATTATCATATTCCGTTTGGGAAACATCTGGATAGTTATTAAAACTGATGTGTTAAGAGGATTACTCTTAACCTTATAGCATATTTCAAAGGATGTTCTGTACCTGGGAACATAAGCTATACTGCACGTCAGAAGACGAGTGATACTGTAATACAGGAATATATTGTTATACACGGGGCTGCATGATTCCTGAGGAAACAGACGTTAGGCTCAGAAATGAGATCAAAATTCTCATGTGCTATTCTTTGAAACGATATGTAGTGTATATTTATTACATCCCTGCATCACTGTAGCAGACTGTATTTTACTAGCGGATGTTTTGTGAATGAGGTCACGTCTACATTTCGAGTTACTGATTTAAGTCACAATTAATAATATCAGGCGCCAAGAGCACAGTCTATTCTTTCAAAGTTAAAAGGGAACCAGCCCTGTGTCTGAAATCACTCACTGCTCACTATATGGCGAGTTTGCCGTTTTGTAGTGCTGTCCAAATGTATAGTGAGAATTATTACACCCTATATACAGTGGTGCTTGAAAATTTGTGAACCCTTTAGAATTTTCTATATTTCTGCATAAATATGACCTAAAACATCACCAGATTTTTACACAAGTCTTAAAAGTAGATAAAGAGAACCCAGTTAAACAAATGAGACAAAATTACAGTATTATACTTGGTCATTTATTTATTGAGGAAAATGATACAATATTACATATCTTTGCGTGGCAAAAGTATGCAACCCTTTGCTTTCAGTATCTGGTGTGACCCCCTTGTACAGCAATAACTGCAACTAAACGTTTCCGGTAACTGTTGATCAGTCCTGCACACTGGCTTGGAGGAATTTTAGCCCATTCCTCCGTACAGAACAGCTTCAGCTCCGGGATGTTGGTGGGTTTCCTCACATGAACTGCTCGCTTCAGGTCCTTCCACAACATTTCGATTGGATTAAGGTCAGGATTTTGACTTGGCCACTCCAAAACATTAACTTTATTCTTCTTTAACCATTCTTTGGTAGAACGACTTGTGTGCTTAGGGTCATTGTCTTGCTGCAGGACGCATCTTCTCTTGAGATTCAGTTCAGGGACAGATGTCCTGACATTTTCCTTTAGAATTCGCCGGTACAGTGCCTTGAAAAAGTATTCATACCCCTTGTAGGTATCATGCCGCCATCTTGTGTCAGAACTACAATTCCCAGGCAACTTCCGCGTGACCTACGTCACGCGTGGGCGGGATCATCTACGTCAGTCCACCATGCGCGTACAAGTCCAGGCGGAAGCTCCGCCATTTGGTCTCTCGCGTCCGGTTTCCGAGGAGTCTGGACGCATAAAGAGATGCTCTCAAACCCGAACACTTCTTTCTTGCAAGATTCACCATCCAGCGTGTTCTGTGCCTAACCACTGGCCAAGGTAAAAGTCCAGAATAGCGCGATCTTTAAACTCAACCTGAGTTACAACCGGTTTACTTGTATTAGAAGTGACGTCACGACTGCAGCCCAGGCAGTTAAAAGTTAAGAAGCGATTGAATCCTTTTTAACTCAAAAGCGCTGTGCATCTTATTCTGATCAGAGACTTTTCCTCATGAACGCTGAGGTTCGGACCAAGAATCCTCTGCTTTCCACGGGAACCACCCAAGTGCTCCGCTGGACCCGAAAGTTTTCTACGCCTCCATCACGAGCGGCTCACGTGCTCCCACGGCGAGGCCCGAAACTACACCGGCAAATAGTTCTTCATATCTTGCTAAAGGCAGGATTAAGTAAGATTTTGGCATTTGGGCATAATTAAGATAGTCTTAGGAATTTGCTTTTATTTGAAAGTGTGAATTTAAACCCAGGTTTATTCATTACACTGAGACACGCAGCGTGTTGATTTATTTTGGTTCTATGTTCTCTCAATTGTTTAATAGGTTGTGCATGCTCCTCTCTGACTAACACTTTAATTTCCTTATCATACATTTGACCTTATCAAGGCTTCAGTGAGTTTGGTAATGTTATGAGTGTGGAATCTTTTTGTTACTGAGAAAACACGTGCTCAACAGGCCTGACCAGGCCTGATACACTTTAGATAGCTTCCCTTTGTCTTTAGCAACACGTGCTCAGTAGGCCTCACCAGGCCTAACAAACACACTTTAGCTAGGCCATAGGGCCTTTCACAAACACACACTAGCAACACAAGGCTAATCTAGGCCTCCACCACGTGTAGTTAGCTACACGAGGGTAAACACATGGTCAAGTCCTTCACACACACACACACACACACACACACACACACACACACACACACACACACACACATTAGCAACAGAGCTAATCCTTTGTTCTATTTAGATAACATTCCTTTGTTTTAGCTAGCAACCAGCTAGGCCATACACACACACACACATACACACACACCATATTTGTATATATTGATTTATTTTTTTGTATAATAAATTCATTTATTAAACAAACTGTTTTATTTGTGTGAACAATATCTGAAGTCCCCAATCTTCTCAAAGAATTCAAAGAGGTGCATACAAGTTATGTAATATGGTAAGTGATCGTAATAATTTGGAAATATACCATAATTTAGCTGTTTGGTAATTTATTATTAAGCACCAGGATTAATGGTATGATTCATTGAACGATTCACTAAATGATTCATTGAACGATTCACTAAATGATTCAATGAACGATTCACTGAATGATTCACTTCAAATGAGACTGATTCTATGGTATGATTCAATTCAAATGAGTCAAAGTAAACGATTCAATGGGATTGATTCATTTTAATTATTGACCTTCAAAATTTAATGAGACTGATTTAATGAGATTGATCACTTAATTTCAATAATTAACTGATTGCACCCACACCCCTTGAACTTTTTCACATTTTTCCACCTTACATCCACGAACTTAAAAGTTTTTTATTGAGATTTTATGTGATAGACCAACACAGAGTAGCGCATAATTGTGAAGTGAAACAAAAATGATAA
Organism: Neoarius graeffei; assembly: GCF_027579695.1. Taxonomy (NCBI): domain Eukaryota; kingdom Metazoa; phylum Chordata; class Actinopteri; order Siluriformes; family Ariidae; genus Neoarius; species Neoarius graeffei. The sequence goes on along the minus strand of NC_083596.1, from coordinate 26,175,082 downwards.
ATGGCCTTCAAAATTTTAAACAAATAAAAATCTGAAAAATGTGGTGTGCATTAGTATTCAGCCCCCTTACATCAATACTTTGTAGAGCCACCTTTTGCTGCAATTACAGCTGTAAGTCTTTTGTGGTATGTCTCTACCAGCTTTGCACATCTAGACACTGAAATTTTTGCCCATTCTTCTTTGCAAAATAGCTCAAGCTCAGCCAGATTGGATGGAGAGCGTCTGTGAACAGCAATTTTCAAGTCTTGCCACAGATGCTCAATGGGATTTAGGTCTGGACTTTGACTGGGCCGTTCTAACACATGAATATTCTTTGATCTAAACCATTCCATTGTAGCTCTGGCTGTATGTTTAGGGTCATTGTCTTGCTGGAAGGTGAATCTCCTTCCCAGTCTCAAGTCTTTTGCAGCCTCCAACAGGTTTTCTTCCAGGATTGCCTGGATTTAGCTCCATCCATCTTCCCATCAACTCTGACCAGCTTCCCTGTCCCTGCTGAAGAAAAGCATCCCTATAGCACAATGCTGCCACCACCATGTTTCACAGTGGGGATGGTGTGTGCAGGGTGATGAGCAGTGTTAGTTTTCCGCCACACATAGCACTTTGTATTTAGGCCAAAAAGTTCAACTTTGGTCTCATCTGACCAAAGCACCTTCTTCCACATGTTTGCTGTGTCCCCTACATGGCTTCTGGCAAACTGCAAATGGGACTTCTTATGCCTGTCTTTCAACAATGGCTTTCTTCTTGCCACTCTTCCAAAAAGGCCAGATTTGTGGAGTGTACGACTTACAGCTGTCCTGTGCACAGATTTTCCCACCGGAGTTGTGGATTTCTGCAGCTCCTCCAGAGTGATCATGGGCCTCTTGGCTGCTTCTTTGACCAGTGCTCTCCTTGCTCGCTCCGTCAGTTTAGGTGGACAGCCATGTCCTGGTAGGTTTGCAGTTGTGCCATGCTTTTTCCATTTTTGAATGATTGATTGAACAGTGCTTTTTGAGATGCTCAGAGCTTGGGATATTTTTTTATAACCTAACCCTGCTTTAAACTTCTCCAGAACTTTATCCCTGACCTGTCTGGTGAGTTCTTTGGTCTTCATGATGCCGTTTGTTCTTCAGTGTTCTCTAACAAACCACTGAGGCCTTCACAGAACAAGTGTATTTATGCTGAGAGTAAATTACACACAGTAGGACTCTATTAACTAATTAGATGACTTCTGAAGGCAATTGATTGCACTGGATTGTATTTAGAGGTATCAGAGTACAGGGGGCTGAATACTAATGCACACCACATTTTTCAGATTTTTATGTGTTTAAAATTTTGAAGACCATTTATCATTTTCGTTTCACTTCACAATTATGCGCTACTCTGTGTTGGTCTATCACATAAAATCTCAATAAAAAACTTTTAAGTTTGTGGTGGTAAGGTGGAAAAATGTGAAAAAGTTCAAGGGGTATGAATACTTTTTCAAGGCACTGTATAATTCAGGATTCATTGTTCCATCAATGATGGCAAGCCATCCTGGCCCAGATGCAGCAAAACAGGCCCAAACCATGATACTACCACCATCATGTTTCACAGATTTTGCCATGCACACCGTTGTTCAGTGTTCTCCTGATGGTGGACTCATGAACATTAGCCAATCTGAGAGAGGCCTTCAGTTGCTTAGAAGTTACCCTGGGGTCCTTTGTGACCTCGCCGACTATTACACGCCTTGCTCTTGGAGTGATCCTTGTTGATCGACCACTCCTGGGGAGGGTAACAATGGTATTGAATTTCCTCCATTTGTTCTTATGCTGGAATGCAGTGTTTTCCTTTCTCCAAACATAATGCTTCTCATTTAAACCAAAAAAAGTTCTATTTTGGTCTCATCTGTCCACAAAACATTTTTCCCAATAGCCTTCTGGCTTGTCCACATGATCTTTAGTAAACTGCAGATGAGCAGCAATGTTCTTTTTGGAGAGCAGTGGCTTTTTCCTTGCAACCCTGCCATGCACACCGTTGTTCAGTGTTCTCCTGATGGTGGACTCATGAACATTAGCCAATCTGAGAGAGGCCTTCAGTTGCTTAGAAGTTACCCTGGGGTCCTTTGTGACCTCGCCAACTATTACACGCCTTGCTCTTGGAGTGATCCTTGTTGATCGACCACTCCTGGGGAGGGTAACAATGGTATTGAATTTCCTCCATTTGTACACAATCTGACTGTGGATTGATTGAGTCCAAACTCTTTTGAGATGGTTTTGTAACCTTTTCCAGCCTGATGAGAATCAACAAGGCTTTTTCTGGAGGTCCTCAGAAATCTCCTTTGTTCGTACCATGATACACTTCCACAAATGTGTTGTGAAGATCAGACTTTGATAGATCCCTGTTCTTTAAATAAAACAGGACACCCACTCACACCTGACTGTCATCCCATTGATCGAAAACACCTGACTCTAATTTCACCTTCAATTTAACTGCTAATCCTAGAGGTTCACATACTTTTGCCACTAACAGATATGTAATACTGGATCATTTCCATCAATAAATAAATGACCAAGTATAAATGTTTTTCTTCTCATTTGTTGAACTGGGCTCTCTTTATCTACTTTTAGGACTTGTGTGAAAATCTGATGTTTTAAGTCATTTATGCAGAAATATAGAAAATTCTAAAGGGTTCACAAAATTAAGCACCACTGTAGTGGACTCAAAGTACCCCACAATGCATCATGAATAGTATACAACTGATGGTCACTAACCAAGCAATACATACCATCATGTATTGCGGTTGCGCTTGGGGGGGTGGGTGTTGAATGGACAGAGGAAGAAACACATTAAACGGACATTCAAGTACAATTAAAAAAATAGTAAGAGAATAGAAAATAAGCAAGCTAAAATAGAATAACACAAAATACAAGAACAAAACTTACAGTGCAGAGCGAGGAATTAATCAAAAGCCTCAAATTTGATTTTATAAAAGGCAGTGGGAAAGAAGAAAGTATTCAGCCTTGATTTTAAAAGAACTGAAAGATGCAGGTACTTTGTATTTATTAATGTGGGAAATGCGCTCAGTATAATATGAATTTATCACAAAAATACACGCATGTATTTATTATTTTGAAAACCCAACAGCCGACTGATCTGGCACATTTTAATTGTGCGACAGTAACGATGTAAATAACAGCACGGCGGAGTAGCGTTAAAAAGTGTTTTTTCATTTTACCAATGCGCTCACTATATAGTAATTCCCTATATAGTGAGTAGGGAGTAGTGAATGAGTGAGTGATTTCAGACACAGGGCAGGAATATTAATGTCTGATTAAATAAGTAAATCATACCAAAAAAGTTTCTGTTCTTCTGCTGAAAAGAGTGAAACAAGGAGGTGAAAACTGGCCTTCATAAAGCCCGGCGCACATAGGCAATTTTCCGTCACGCAACTTTTTGATGCAAGCAAGGAGAAAAAAAAAAACAAAATAAAAATGTAAAAAACCCACTTCGTGTGCAGCTATTTGCAATGGCAATTTTTTGTGGCTTGCGACAGATTGCAGGTATCAAACATGCTTGATATTCTGCTACAAAAATACCTCGCCGCTAGCTGTCAACTTGTTGCGCATGTCTTTGCGATAACGAAGCAATCACCTCCAAAGGCTAAGCCAATCCTTGCCCACAAAGTCTCTCTTGGCTTTGATTTGCGAACAAATATTTATGAGGGGAAATGCCCACATCAGCTACAGGCTCTCTTGTGACTGATGAGACCTATCCTCGACAGACAGGTTTGGCCACAGAGGTTGCAGGTCAGCATGAAATCAGGGTTGGGAGCAGTGGTCTATTTTTCCTTCTGCTCCTTTTGTCCTCCAGGTTTGCTGTCCGATCATCCTCAAAGGAACTGACAGCACTGTGAACAGTTTTTCGCCAGCTGTCACAGTCTGAAGAGAGAGATGTCCAGGAGTTGGGGTTGATGTTGCAGATCTTCAGGGAAGCCTTCAGGAGATCTTTATACCTCTTGACTAGGGCCCCTGGGTTTCAATGGCCAGAGGACAGCTCTCCGTACAGGGCAATCTTTGGTAATCGATGGTCCTCCATTCTGGACACGTGTCTAGCCCATCGCAGCCATGACTTCAGTAGCATGGCCTCAAGACTGGTGGCCTCCGCCCTCTGTAGGACCTCAACATTCGTGATGTAGTCGCTCCAATGGATGTTAAGAATGGAGCAAAGACAGCACTGATGGAGGTGCAGGTGGCAGCGGTAGGTGACCCAGGCCTCAGCCGTAAAGGAGAGTGGTCAGGACCACAGCATAGTACACAAGGATCTTGGTATTCTTCTTTAGGTCCTTGTTACCCCAGATTCTTTTCTGGAGCCTGCCAAAGGTGCTGTTTGCTTTGGCAAGCCTGTTGTTGATCTCCTTGGCGTCCAATGAGATGGTGCAGCCTAGGTAAGTGAACTGCTGGACCGAGTTTAGTTCAGTTGGACTGATGCAGATGCGAGGATTATACACCTCGCAAGGTGCAAGTTGGTGAAGCACCTGTGTCTTCTTGAGACTGACTTCCAGGCCGAACTGTTGGGCTGCGTCTGTGAAGCAGGAGACCATGCGCTGCATGGCTGGCTCAGTGTGTGACCAGCACGGCATCATCGGCAAACAGCAGGTTGCAAATCAGGTGCTCCAACGTCTCGGTGTGGGCCAGCAGGCGCCTCAGGTTAAACAGGCTGCCGGCTGTGCGATAGCAGATGTAGACGCCATCATCCTCGCCAAGCTCTTCCATGGCCTGGTGTAGCATCATGCTAAAGAAGATGGAGAAGAGTGTTGGCACGAGAATGCAGCCTTGCTTCACTCCATTGCTGATGGTGAAAGGCTTGGAGAGAGTTTGTCATCATAGTGGACCTGCCCCAACTGGTTTTCGTGCAGCTGGATGACCATCCGCAGGAACTTTGGGGGGCAGCCCAGGCATTCCAGGATTTGCCAGAGTCCCTGTCTGCTCACAGTGTCAAAGGCTTTGGACAGGTCCATGAAGGTCACGTACAAGCCCTTGTTTTGCTCATGGCATTTTTCCTGAAGTTGCCGGAGTACGAAGACCATGTCGATGGTGCCTCGGTTTGCCCTGAAGCTGCATTGACTCTCAGGGAGGTGGTGATCATCTGCTACGCTGGTCACGAGTCGACTGATAAGGACTCTAGCAAGGATTTTGCCAGCAATGGAGAGCAGTGTAATTCCTTGATGGAGCAGTTGGACTTTTTCCCCTGTGTTTTTGTAGAGGCTTATGATCACCGCATCTCGGAGGTCATGGGGGAGTTCGCCTTGTTCCCAACAGTGGCCAAGGAATACAGTGGTGCTTGAAAGTTTGTGAACCCTTTAGAATTTTCTATATTTCTGCATATTTATGGCCTAAAACATCAGATTTTCACACAAGTCCTAAAAGTAGATAAAGAGAACCCAGTTAAACAAATGAGACAAAAATATTATATTTGGTGATTCATTTATTGAGGAAAATTATCCAATATTACATATCTGTGAGTGGCAAAAGTATGTGAACCTCGAGGATTAGCAGTTAATTTGAAGGTGAAATTAGAGTCAGGTGTTTTCAATCAATGGGATGACAATCAGGTGTGAGTGGGCACCCTGCTTTATTTAAAGAACAGGGATCTATCAAAGTCTGATCCTCACAACACGTTTGTGGAAGTGTATCATGGCACGAACAAAGGAGATTTCTGAGGACCTCAGAAAAAGCGTTGTTGATGCTCATCAGGCTGGAAAAGGTTACAAAACCATCTCTAAAGAGTTTGGACTCCACCAATCCACAGACAGATTGTGTACAAATGGAAGAAATTCAAGACCACTGTTACCCTCCCCAGGAGTGGTCGACCAACAAAGATCACTCCAAGAGCAAGGCGTGTAATAGTTGGCGAGGTCACAAAGGACCCCAGGGTAACTTCTAAGCAACTGAAGGCCTCTCTCACATTGGCTAATGTTAATGTTCATGAGTCCACCATCAGAAGAACACTGAACAACAATGGTGTGCATGGCAGGGTCACAAGGAGAAAGCCACTGCTCTCCAAAAAGAACATTGCTGCTCATCTGCAGTTTGCTAAAGATGACGTGGACAAGCCAGAAGGCTATTGGAAAAATGTTTTGTGGATGAATGAGACCAAAATATAACTTTGGTTTAAATGAGAAGCATTATGTTTGGAGAAAGGAAAACACTGCATTCCAGCATAAGAACCTTATCCCATCTGTGAAACATGGTGGTGGTAGTATCATGGTTTGGGCCTGTTTTGCTGCATCTGGGCCAGGACGGCTTGCCATCATTGATGGAACAACGAATTCTGAATTATACCAGCGAATTCTAAATGAAAATGTCAGGACATCTGTCCATGAATTGAATCTCAAGAGAAGGTGGATCATGCAGCAAGACAACAACCCTAAGCACACAAGTCATTCTACCAAAGAATGGTTAAAGAAGAATAAAGTTAATGTTTTGGAATGGCCAAGTCAAAGTCCTGACCTTAATCCAATCAAAATGTTGTGGAAGGACCTAAAGTGAGCAGTTCATGTGAGGAAACCCACCAACATCCCAGAGTTGAAGCTGTTCTGTACGGAGGAATGGGCTAAAATTCCTCCAAGCCGGTGTACAGGACTGATCAATGACGGCTTGCCATCATTGATGGAACAACGAATTCTGAATTATAGAAATATAGAAAATTCTAAAGGGTTCACAAACTTTCAAGCACCACTGTACATGTGATTTCCACGTGACTTGCATTCCCCTCCCCAAATCGCTCACAGCACGGAAACCGGAAACATTTAGTTGCAGTTACTGCTGCACAAGGGGGTCACACCAGATACTGAAAGCAAAGGTTCACATACTTTTGCCACTCACAGATATGTAATATTGGATCATTTTCCTCACAAAATAAATGACCAAGTATAATATTTTGTCTCATTTGTTTAACTAGGTCCTCTTTATCTACTTTTAGGACTTGTGTGAAAATCTGATGATGCTTTAGGTCATATTTATGCAGAAATATAGAAAATTCTAAAGGGTTCACAAACTTTCAAGCACCACTGTACATGTGATTTCCACGTGACTTGCATTCCCCTCCCCAAATCGCTCACAGCACGGTAGATCACAGACAGAAAACACTACCTCAGGTAGCCTTTGAGAAAGGCTACCTGAGGTAGCGTTTGAGGTCAACCAATCAGAACATGTGCCATAAATAACTCTGCGTACCATGTCACACTGCAGGAAAACTAAGCATTTGCCCTTCAAGAATGGGTTAACATTCCTATCCCTAAACTTGAGCAACTTTGTTTCCTCAGTCCCCAGATGTTTACAGACTCTTGTAAAGAGAAAAGGGGATGTCTCTCAGTGGTAAACATGGCCTTGTCCCAACTTTTTTGAGATGTGTTGTCATGAAATTTAAAAATCTGGACATCAGTTGTCAAAGGAAGCAGAACACCTTGTAAGAAATCACGACATAAAAATGCCAATTTAATTGACTTTGCCTCTAATATTCTCTGAAATGACAAATGCCAACTATTGATCAGTTTATGATGAAGTCGTTACACACTGCCAAAACGTTATAAGCGAACATATTTCTTCCTAGATCCATATTAAATATTATTGTTCAGTTATCCAAGTTCCCCCCGATGCTGCAGGGAGCCATGTTAAGCGAACTTCAATAAATCATCAAGGGTATATTTAAATATAAAAGAGATCTACAGTTATTTTGTACAACCTCGATTCCAAAAAAGTTGGGACAACGTACAAATTGTAAATAAAAATGGAATGCAATGATGCGGAAGTTTCAAAATTCCATATTTTATTCAGAATAGAACATAGATGACATATCAAAATCTTTAAACTGAGAAAGTGTATCATTTAAAGAGAAAAATTAGGTGATTTTAAATTTCATGACAACACATCTCAAGAAAGTTGGGACAAGGCCATGTTTGCCACTGACAGACATCTCCTTTTCTCTTTACAAGAGTCTGTAAACATCTGGGGACTGAGGAGACAAAGTTGCTCAAGTTTAGGGATAGGAATGTTAACCCATTCTTGTCTAATGTAGGATTCTACTCGTTCAGCTGTCTTAGGTCTTTTTTGTCGTATCTTCCGTTTTATGATGCGCCAAATGTTTCCTATGGGTGAAAGATCTGGACTGCAAGCTGGCCAGTTCAGTACCCGGACCCTTCTTCTACGCAGCCATGGTGCTGTAATTGATGCAGTATGTGGTTTGGCATTGTCATGTTGGAAAATGCAAGGTCTTCCCTGAAAGAGACGTCGTCTGGATGGGAGCATATGCTGCTCTAGAACCTGGATATACCTTTCAGCATTGATGGTGTCTTTCCAGATGTGTAAGCTGCCCATGCCACACACACTAATGCAACCCCATACCTTCTGAACTGAGCGCTGATAACAACTTGGGTCGTCCTTCTCCTCTTTAGTCCAAATGACACGGCGTCCCTGATTTCCATAAAGAACTTCAAATTTTGATTCGTCTGACCACAGAACAGTTTTCCACTTTGCCACAGTCCATTTTAAATGAGCCTTGGCCCAGAGAAGACGTCTGCGCTTCTGGATCATGTTTAGATACAGCTTCTTCTTTGAACTATAGAGTTTTCGCTGGCAACGGCGGATGGCACGGTGAATTGTGTTCACAGATAATGTTCTCTGGTAATATTCCTGAGCCCATTTTGTGATTTCCAATACAGAAGCATGCCTGTATGTGATGCAGTGCCGTCTAAGGGCCCGAAGATCACGGGCACCCAATATGATTTTCCGGCCTTACGCACAGAGATTCTTCCACATTCTCTGAATCTTATGATGATATTATGCACTGTAGATGATATGTTCAAACTCTTTGCAATTTTACACCGTCGAACTCCTTTCTGATATTGCTCCACTATTTGTCGGCGCAGAATTAGGGGGATTGGTGATCCTCTTCCCATCTTTACTTCTGAGAGCCGCTGCCACTCCAAGATGCTCTTTTTATACCCAGTCATGTTAATGACCTATTGCCAATTGACCTAATGAGTTGCAATTTGGTCCTCCAGCTGTTCCTTTTTTGTACCTTTAACTTTTCCAGCCTCTTATTGCCCGTCTCAACTTTGAGATGTGTTGCTGTCATGAAATTTCAAATGAGCCAATATTTGGCATGAAATTTCAAAATGTCTGACTTTCGACATTTGATATGTTGTCTATGTTCTACTGTGAACACAATATCAGTTTTTGAGATTTGTAAATTATTGCATTCCGTTTTTATTTACAATTTGTACTTTGTCCCAACTTTTTTGGAATCGGGATTGTATATCCAGTTTACTGTAACAAGGGCAACAGCCTTATTTTTCCTTTTTTAGGGGTTTAAGAACTTGTAGGGTCTACCCAAATCAGTAACTAGCTTGCTAAACATCTATGTATATAGTACGATTATAAAATTGAATTAAGAAAGAAAACAAACAAAAAAAACCACGAATATATAATTAATCAAACATTTGATTTGAACATCAACACTGTCACATGAAATACTACTGACAACAGCTTTTGATATTGTTGAATCAATACATAATTTATCTATGAACTTTGTTTTTTATTTGCACTTTCACTATTTTTTAAAATTCAAACCTGAGATGTTCCAAGCTTGGTTTTCCCGTGGTGTGACGTAGTACGCAGAGTTATTTACGGCACATGCTCCGATTGATTGACTTCAACCACTACCTCAGGTAGCCTTTCTCAAAGGCTACTGGAAGTAATGTTTTCTGTCTGTGATCTACCATGCTGCCAAATCACCTACTGGTTGCAGACAACGTGCACACAGGAGGGGAAACTTGCGTCCAATAAATAAATAAACAAATTTATCCATCTCAGAAACTGGTCTTTCATTTGGGACATTATGGTAAAAAAAAAAAAGAAATAAAATAATAAAAAAATACATTTTCTAATTTTACTATTTTTTTTTGCATTTACCTAACACTCAAATGTTTGTCATGTTTAATAAGAATCAAGATAGTATCTTGCTTTATCTGGCCTCCACTATGGAAAATTTTTTTTGATTACAATTCAAATGCTTTTGTAAAATTGATTTACATAAAATAACTACATTATGAAAAATTAAAGCCCCTCCTTCACAGATGAGTGAAAATATTGAATGCATTTCCTCTTTTTGATTGCTTGGGTTAAAAATGCCAAATAATGATGACTGAATTGATTATTCACTTAAATATGAACAACATGATACATTTTGGGTATTTGATATGGCGAAATAGGACAGAGTGGAAAAATCAAGAACACACTGGAAAGATGAGAATAACGGCGGTGGTAAAAGAACAGCGACTGTACCGGCTGAAGGATGCGCGGGTCTCTGCTGCGGCGCGCGAGCAACGGGACATCACTACCACACTGGACGGAGCGGGGGCGGGGCAAAATGACTGGCCGTAGATTCTATACAAAAGTTCGATCTAAATTGACCATGGTTGCAAAATATTGGCCAAAAATGCGCAAACACTACGAAATATGAAAGTAAGATGAAAAAGAAAAAAAAAAAACCACACACATTCTATTGCCTTATACTGCAAGACTAAAACAAAATAAAACTGTCAAAACTCACCTTTTCAGTGATAACGTCCGAACAGATTACCCGCGTAACAGAAAGAGCGCAAATGGAAGCACGATCTACTTCTAACTGTTGGAGTGGAAAATTCCATTCTACACATGCAAATTGTTAATGTGTGTCCTTCCCCGCACACAAATAACACGCTACGGTAAAAAATAGACCACAACTCATTTTATAGCTCAAGAAATTCATACAAGACCAGCTACCATCGTAACATATTCTGTAAGAAACATTCTATACCTAACTTTCAGCTTTCATTTTAAAAAAGAAAAATCGCAGATTTATAACTAAATTTTTATACGGCGTAGTGATTTTAAGTTACTACTTTTGATGAGGTAGTGACCTTGACCCTGAGGCTTTCCGTTTAGATCAAAATGCACGATCGTATTGGTTTTGGGTATGCGGAAAATGGAGTTACAATGGTGATCAAATATTTTGCATGATGTTTTATTATGGTTATGATTATTTTGTGAGTGCACCAATCCTTAGGTGTATAAAGTTACAACTTAAAATACAATTAGTGATAATTGTAGACTTTTCAGTGGACTACAACCTTTTTAAGGGAATGCGATGTAGTCAACCATTTATCATGTCCCAGATCAAGCCGCCATTTTTCCACAAATTTGCAGAATTTTTGCCAAAATCTGGATAGACTATTCACATCAAAATTTAGTTTTACCTGTATTATTTCTTTCATCATTTTATTTCAAATTAAAACCAACATCACCATTCAAAACTGTATAGTTTATTGACTGAGTATATTTAGTGGGGTACCCCCACAGTACCCAGTTTCTGAGATAGACCCATATATTTTCGCAATACGCTTGCAACGAAAAATTGCCCATGTGCACCAGGCTTAACATGCACTCTGTGTGCAGCCATGAGACATCACTTCATTCATTCATTCATGTTTACATGCAAAAAATATTCTGGTTTTTGCCCTTATTCAGAAAAAGGCAATATTCCTACTTAGCCATTTACGTTTGTAATGAAAATGAATATTCCACGAATATTCCTCTTCACATGCAGCTGTGCATAGTCATACATAACTAGATTTGTCTGGGTGATGTTCAAAGCACAGAGCTGATCATAAACCGGCAAGAGGCCATGTATCACAAACAGCCGTAAAACCCCCAAATGAGACGCATCCCAAATGCACTGTATACGTATCCAAAGAAAGCTCCTCAAACCTGAATAACATCAGCATATCCCACGTGTCTTAAGCGGAAAATGCAAAAATTGGAAAATCTAAAACAGAATTCGCATGATCTATATCAAATTCTGAATACTGTCAATCTGAATAATAGTGGAATATTAGTGTGCATGTAAACATACCAAATGTTTGTTTTAGTAATCAAAAAACACTGTTTCTCCTTTTTTGTTTTTTTCCCCCCATCCACAGATTTGCTACGCAGAGCTGGACAAAGTACCCAACTTCATTACTTAAGTCAAAGTACAGATCCCACTGGTCAAATGTTATAAGTGAAAGTTGTCCAGTCAAATTTTTACTCAAGTACTGAAGTACTTGCTTTTAAAAATACTTAAGTATTAAAAGTACATTTTCCGGGGGCGTCGTGGCTCAGGTGGATAAGGCGCCATACCATAAATCCGGGGACCCGGGTTCGATTCCGACCCGAGGTCATTTCCCGATCCCTCCCTGTCTCTCTCTCCCGCTCATTTCCTGTCTCTACACTGTCCTATCCAATAAAGGTGAAACAAGCCCAAAAAAATATCTTTAAAAAAAAAAAAAGTACATTTTCTGTCAACACGTTGTTGTATTATTGTCACAACGCTTATAATACCTTATGTCTCTGAAGCAACCGACTGGATTATTTTGTGAATTCACAAAAATGAACGTATGCTGTGCCATTATGGTGGTTTAATGTTAAGCTAGCTAGTCAGTGAAACACCACCTGACATGCTAGCAAACTCTTTTCAAACTCGAAATCATATTGGGTAGCTAACATTACTAGAAAATAAAGATTTCTACATTCTGTTTATCTGGCAAGATTATGCTAAAACATTTTTGAAAGGACTTCAGATAGGTTAACGTTACTCATGTTAGCATGTAAACACGGAGTTACACTAACAGCGTCTAAGTTAACTAGCCATGTGTAAACATTAGCCGTGGACAAGGCTACGGCAACTTGGCGGGCAAATCCATAAAAAATTATTTGACTAACCAGACTGCATAGCTATTGCAACATTATCGCTAGCTCTAAAAGCACAGACAACTTTATTGCAAGCTTTCTCTTGAAATAAAACGTTTACAGACCTCAATATGCTTCTACAGGTTGTACAGCGAGTTTGTCGGCTGTGATGTGGTTCATTTTAGGCAAACAAAGCAAACATTTAAAATGAAACGACTCTTTATTCCTTTCAGAAAACTGAAACATGGGATCTAGGTAAAACCATGGGTGCATGTGTTCCCTAGAAGAACCACCTCCTTCCATTCTGCAATCAACAGATCGTGTTCAAATAACGCTGGGGAGCAATCACTGAACTTGATTTTATCCAGTCTATGGACGTGACCCTAGTGATTACTGACAGGCTGTCTCAGTGTCACCTGCGAAAAAACCAATCACGATTTAGAAAAGAAAAAAGCATCCACTTTCAAAGCTGCTTCATAGTAACAAAGACCTTGATAGAAATGTAGTGGAGTAAAAAGTACAATATTTGTCTTTCAAATGTAGTGAAGTTAAAGTCATAAGTTTCAAAAAAAAAAAAAACCTTAAGTACAGATACTCAAAAAGTGTACTTAAGTACAGTACTCAAGTAAATGTCCTTCGTTACTGTCCACCTCTATTGCTACGTCCAAGGTGTGTAGGTGAGATCATATGGTACGTCTATTGGTCAGAACATAAGGCGATATAATGGTGCTCTGTTTTTATGCTATAGGCCAAGTGTGAATGCTGCAGAATCGATGCTGTTCCTAAACAGGACTACACTGGAAACAGAGATGGCAATTTTATTTCATATGATTTGTGTGTGGTCACAGGTACACTGAAGCCTGGCTGACATTACAGTTACAGTAGCAGGGATTCTGGGATTCAAAACACACACAAACCGTAAATAAATTAATAAAAATGTTTGGCTCACGTCGATGCTGAAAGTGAGTGTGTTCGGTAAAGACGCATCCTGGTTGGCAGCAGCGGAGAAGCAGTTGTGGAAGTAGAAGTTGTAGAGGCCTTGCTGCTCGTCTGTCGTTACTTTGAAGTAAAACTGAAAAAGCAGAAGACGATCAATAAAGTTGAGGTGTTGAAACAAATCGATTGTTCTTAACAGCAGAGGGCCAAAGCTTTCTGCTGAGCCAGATGTTTTCGGTATTACCCTTTCTTCCTGTGTGTGTGGTGTGTCTGCAGAATTTAATTCAGCAAATCCAGGGAACATTCATCAGTCCTAAATGGTAGGCAAGGCTAGAGAGAGATTTCTGACACAGCATTTCTAAATATTTTTTCTTTGTTTTGCACTGAACCTATGAAACTGACGTACCCTAAATCGATACCTGCGTTTTCATATACTTGCTACAAATAGCATCGTAAAAGGTACATAATCTCAATTTAAAATAAATTCCCTTTCTCAAATAGCACTTGTTGAATTTTTTTTATTGTTTTCTCATCTGATGTCCAAAAATCATCCTTGTATGGTGTGCCTGTAATATTATACATTTATGTACGTTCTTTTTGTAAAATACAACTTTCACTATAACAAACTGTAGAAGGTTGCTATGCACCATAAAACATCCTGTAAGAGTTTCTATTAATAAAAACAAATCTTCACAAAAAAAAAATTAGCACTTGTTGCAACAAAAGCCTCATAATTCCAGTGCAAAACTAAAAGACACCAAACATACACATTTGGGCTCAGGGAGGAGATTGTGTCGATCTGGAATTAAAACACTGCTAAAAACACCAATAAAACTGAAGTCAAATTTATTTGTAGAGCGCGTTTAACAATAAACATTGTCGCAAAGCAGCTTTACAGAATTTGAATGACTTAAAACATGAGCTAATTTTATCCCTAATCTATCCCCAATGAGCGAGCCTGTGGCGACGGTGGCAAAGAAAAATTCCCTCAGACGACATGAGGAAGAAACCTCGAGAGGAACCAGACTCAAAAGGGAACCCATCCTCATTTGGGCAACAACAGACAACATGACTATAACATTAAACAGTCCTAACAAAGTCAGCTTCGTTGATGCTATAAACCCCCCACCAACGGAAACCCGAGCACAAAACCGTTCGACAACTGTAGTCCTAAAGTCAGCAAGTCAACTGCAGTCCCCAGCCACAAAAGCACCATTGCAAGAGTCCAGAGCGTCCTCCAGGCGCGACCCCCAACTGTCCACATGGGGCCACCCTCCACAGGAGCGATGCGATGAGACTCCAACCAGACACAGGGCACCAGGATGGATCAGGCAGGTCCGAGGAGCAGAAGAGTCAAGGGGGAAGCAATGGCCTAATGGTTAGAGAAACAGCTTCGGGACCAAAAGGTTGCCGGTTTGATTCCCTGGACTAGCAAGGCACCTAACACCCAATTGCTCCCAGGCTGCTCTGGGCATGTTGTATATCACTCTAGATAAGAGTGTCTGCTAAATGCCTGTAATGTAAAAGTCCTACTGGTTGGTCCCAACCCCCTGCTATTTGAATCATCCAACTTTTCTATTAGCATTGACGGTGTGCTTGTTAAGCGTCCTCCTGTTGTCAGAAATCTTGGAGTATGCTTCAGAAATTTGATCCATCATGCAATTTTGATTTTCATATTAAGTCACTCACCAAACTTGCTTTCTTTCACCTCAAAAACATTGCTCATCTGTCCCTTTCTGACTAGTAATGACGCACAAACTCTGGTTCATGTTTTCATCATGTCTTGTCAGTGTTGTAATCGAGTCACTAAACCTTGAGTCCGAGTCCAGTCTCAAGTCCCCAGTGTTCAAGTCCAAGTCATTAAAAAAAAAAAATTTCTAGTTGAGTCCGAGTTGAGTCCACTGTTGATGCGAGTCGAGTCTGAGAACAAGGCTCCAACTGCACCATTTGACGGCGGTTGTTTTAGCACCATTAACATTAGTTTGTTCCTGAACATGACGTATGAACAGGTGAATGTGCATTCTCTTTGTCAGGGAGTGTGAAGTATTCTGTCAGAGGTGGTTGGGAGACAGATGCAAGTGCAGAAGGTGTGTTTATTAATACAAGTGAAGACAGGTAAACAATCCAGAACGGCAGACAAAATCGTAAAACAGGCAATAGGTCGAGTGAGGCACAAACAGGCTATTGCAGACTCGGCAGAATCAAAGACGAGAAACAGGAAATCAAGGATCAGGAAACAAGGCTCAGTAATGTGTCAGCAATGCAACTCAATACTTCGCAAAGTAAGCGTTTTTTTCACAGTTCTTATATAGGCATGCTGATTGCACCTTAATCCTGTGCAGGTGCGAGTTGTTTATGGCGCGTGCACGAGAGTCTGCTTGGCGCGTGTGCTGTCCGGAGTGCACCGAGAGTCTATATGATGCACACGCCAAGGCGTGCAGGTGTGACACTCTTGCACAAAATTAGTATAAACATTAATGTAGATATAAATATCTTATGCGAAATTATGGCAGCATGTTACAAACGAAGAAAAAAAATCCAAGTCCTCATCTCCAATTTACGAATCCGAATGCAGTTAATGCACGAGTCCGAGTAATCAGTGCTCAAGTCCAAGTCGAGTCACGAGTCCTTAAAATTAGGGCATGAGTCGGACTTGAGTCGGAGTCCTGGACTCGAGTACTCCAAGCCTATGTCTTGTTTAGATTACCCTATTGCACTCTTCATAGGCCTTCCTGCAAAAAGTCTTTATGAAAGCTTCACTATATTCAGACCTCTGCAGCTAAAAGTTCTAACCCATACTAAAACGCTCTGCTCACATCACCCCCATCCTCTCTCAGCTATACTGGCTCCCGGTTCAGTCCTGTATTAAATTTCAAACCTTGCTTGTCACTTTCAAAGCCCTGCATAATCTTGCTCCAACCTCCATAATCTTGGGCGTCACGGTGGTGTAGTGGTTAGCACTGTCGCCTCACAGCAAGAAGGTTCTGGGTTCGAGCCCACCGGCCAACGGGGGCCTTTCTGTATGGAGTTTGCATGTTCTCCGTGCGGTTTTCCTCCAGGTGCTCCGGTTTCCCCCCCACAGTCCAAAGACATGCGGCGGCCTTAGGCTGAAGTGTCCTTGAGCAAGGCACCTAACCCCCAACTGCTCCCTGGGCACTGTTAGGATGTCTGCCCACTGCTCTGGGTATGTGTTCATTGCCCGTGTGTGTGTGTGTGTGTGTGTGTGTGTGTGTGTGTGTTTTCACTGCTTCAGAGAGGAATTTCACAAGTGTACGTGTGATGAATAAAGTTCTTTTTCTTCTACCTTTGGGGGCTACTGATCCCCTACACCTCCACTTGGGTCTTCTAACAACTAACTTGCTGTCCCATGCACCAGACTTTCCACCATGGTGGGCAGGTCCTTCAGTGCCATTGCCCTAAACTCTGGAATTCTCTTCCTTAATCTCTCGGACTGCTCCCCTTTCTCTACTTTCAAATCTCAACTGACAACTTCTCTTCCATGAACATTTCTCTTTTACTGCTTAGTCCCCTTCCCCCCATAAAGCAACCTTGGGATTATGAAGGGTGATACAGAAATTTAACTTAATACTATCATCATCACCACCATTATTATTATCTGATATTTCCTTGAACCCAACACTAATGCAGCACAACTTAAGAACCCACCTCAAAGGAGTACTTATTGCCTTTGCTCTGTAGGGGATACGAGTCATCAGCCTTATTCTGAAAGAAACAAACAAAAAAAAAACAAAGAAAAAAAATCAATATTCCAATCAGCATCTAAAGCACTTTTCTTTGCACCAGCAATAATCAAGTGACACCCAGAAGAATGAAAAGGAATGCAAGTGAGTATTCTTACCTCAGTCACGTCCCGCTTGGATTTAGACTCGGCTGGAAATGACACAAACACAAAGCAATATAAAATATGGGCAAGGTGAGAACTAAAACAAATGACCTAAAGACAATAACTCAGAGCTGTGGAATTTCTCCACAAGTTTTCACAGCTCGCATCAGCTGGACTGTACCCTTATCCTACAGCCTACATGTTGTTCAGACCTCAGGAAACTGATCAGATTAAATCATCATCATCTTTCGGCTGCTCTCCTTCCCAATTTATGATCTGCGTATTTGATTTGGCATAGGTTTTTACACCGGCACCAAGTATGCACTGGCTTATTTGTACCTAATCTGTAGGTCTTTGAACTAATATCGGAGGAAACCAGAGCACCTGGAGGAAACCCATGCAGCCACAGGGAGAACATGCAAACTCCAGAAAGAAAGGCCACTGTCTGCTATGAGGTTCGAACCCGGAACCTTCTTGCTGTGAAGTGACAGTACTAACCACTGCATTACTGTGCCCTGATCAGATTAAATAAACAGAAGGAATCTGACTGAACGTCTTGCACTGTCCTGATCAATCTGTGGACACACTTAGGGGAAGCCATGGCCTAAAGGTTAGAGAAGCAGCTTTGGGACTAAAAGGTTGCCAATTCGATTCCCTGGACCAGCAGGAATGGCTGAAGTGCCCTTGAGCAAGGCACCTAACCCCCACTTGCTCCCTGGGTGCTGTAGTATAGCTGCCCCCTGCTCTGCGTATGTGTGTGCGCTCACGCGTGCATGTATTCACTGCTTCAGATGGGTTAAATGCAGAGGAGGAATTTCGCTGTACATGTGACAAAAATAAAGGCTTCTTCTTCTTTATATAACATGAATGGATTATTAATGGAAATGCAGCTTTGCTGGCATTAGACTGAAGTGCCAGTGAAGGCACATGTAAACTTTAACTAGCAAAATTGTAATTTTTCTAAATTTGCTCTGTAATAATATTAATGTTTGGTTTTCATCTAAAATTGGATTTAGAGCCATTTTATGTATGCTGCATTTGGGTAATCATCGAAGAGCATACACACTGGATAAATATGGTAAATATACATCATTCTTTTCCGTATTAAACTTAACTTTTACCATGGAATTATTAAAACTGACCAAAACCAAAGATTTTCAGAAAAAGAAATCTCTAAAGCATCACATTTATTAATGACTGGAATGGAAGGTTTATTTATACATTAGCAGTCAAAAGTTTGTACACCCCTACTCATTCATAGGTTTTCTTTAGCCCTATTCAGACGGGATAAGTATTACCTGTGGACCTCTAGTAATTCAGAATAATTACAGAGAACGTCTGAGTTCTTAGTCCCGTGCGAATGCGCCATGTCCGTAATTTGCCAAGTAATAATAACGCCGCGAATTACCTACTGTTTCGGCAAAACACAGACGTCCAGTGGTAATACAAGTCCCGTGTGAATGCGCATGTCTGTGTTTGTAATTATTAAACGCGCATCTCTTGTACTTTTCTGGAGTGAATAATGGAGGATACGGGCGAAATTTTGATAAACAGCATTTCAGGGGCAAGTGGTAGTAGGTCTATCCCGTATTTGAACCAGATAAGCATTTTGAACTCCTGTCTACTAGTGTTGTGACGTTCGCGAACGAACCGATTCTTTTGAACGGCTCCTAGGCATGAACGATGAGAACCGAGTCTCGAGCTGGGGGAGCCGTTCTTTCTGTCGTTCTTTTTCTGTACTGTGTTTCAGATGAAAAAGCTTTTGCCCAAGGACAAGAAGTAGGCTAAACAGCATTTGCCTTTTATTTATTCAAGTTTTATCTGCTTGCCTAATAGTTCAAATTGTTTTGTATATAGTTTATAATGTTGTTGTGTGATATTAATGATAATATTGTGGGAAAACTACCGTACTTTGCACGGACGTTCATTTAATTTATTCTGTCGTCATTTTGTTTGTTCTATTTTTGTGTATTTTATTTATTTATCTGTTTGTCTAGTTGTATCTATTTTTCTAATAATATTTTTTTTGCATTAATAGTTTGTTTTTTCCTATTAAAATAATCTTGTGTTCTTGTTATAACTATCTATTTATCTGACTGTTTAGTTGTATCTATTTTTGTTACAATTTCAATATTTTTAATATAGAAAGTTTGTTTTTTTCTATTAAAAATGTTCATGTGATAACTAGTTCTTGTGTTATATTTATTGTAGTTGTATCTATTTTGTATCTCAGACTTAAATATTTTTGTAAAACAAGTGTTTTTCTATACAATATTCTTGCGTTCTTGATAACTATGTTCTTGAGTGGGTTCTTTTTTTTTTTTTTACAGAAAAGCCGTTCTGCATGGACATTCATTGAAGCCCTCATTGTTTTTTTTAAGGGTTATTTATGAGCGTTTAGGGGTTACAATAAATGCAAGTCGAGGTTGCTTTATATTAAAGGTATGTCCAGAAATATTGATGTCACTGTCTAAGCAGAGGGATCTGGCTTCTTTAGACGCGGTCTTCTTAAAACTGAATAAATATTTAAAAAGAGCCAAATGAGCCAGTCTTTTGAACGGCTCTTTTCAAAGAACGGATCACAAAGATGCGGATCCCATCAAAGAGCCATAAATCCCATCTCTACTGTCTACAAGACGAAACAGGATGCTGTGAACTTACGACACATCCGGTCACAATGTCTGTAAATTCAGTGAATTACAGACTTTTGCTTATCCCGTCCGAATGCGCCACACAATAACACAGAGGTGCGGGGGTAATTGCGAATTACCAGAGGTCCATAGGTAATACTTATCCCGTGCGAATCATACTTTTTTCTGCATTTTCTACATGGTAGAACACTAAAGATATAAACTATGAAGTAACATATATGGAATTATGTGGTAAACAAACAGTGTTAAACCCTTCTTTTTCCATGTTTTAGATTCTTCAAAGTAGCCACCGTTTACCTTGATGACGTTTGCTCACTATTGGCATTATCTTAACCAGCTTCATGAGATAATCACTTGGAATGCTTTTCAGTTAACAGGTATGTCTTATCAAAAGTTAATTAATGCGAGAGTTTTTTTTTTTAAACCACTTTTGTTCAACACATAATTCCATGTGTCTCCTATATGTTTTTTCAGAGTTTTGGTGTCTGCAGTGGAGAAAATGGTCAAAATACAGAAACACCTATGAATGAGTAGAGGTGTACAAACTTTTGACTGGTATGGCGCATATATACTACAAAGTCACTGATGCTGTATGAATAACTTTAAAGGAACAGTCCACCGTACTTCCATAATGAAATATGCTCTTATCTGAATTGAGACGAGCTGCTCCGTACCTCTCCGAGCTTTGCGCGACCTCCCAGTCAGTCAGACGCGCTGTCACTCCTGTTAGCAATGTAGCTAGGCTCAGTATGGCCAATGGTATTTTTTGGGGCTGTAGTTAGATGCGACCAAACTCTTCCACGTTTTTCCTGTTTACATAGGTTTATATGACCAGTGACATGAAACAAGTTCAGTTACACAAATTGAAACGTAGCGATTTTCTATGCTATGGAAAGTCCGCACTATAATGACAGGCGTACTAACACCTTCTGCGCGCTTCGGGAGCGCATTGATACGGAGCTCAGATATCAATGCGCTGTCAAAGCACGCAGAAGGTGTTAGTACGCCTGTCATAGTGCGGACTTTCCATAGCATAGAAAATCGCTACGTTTCAATTTGTGTAACTGAACTTGTTTCATGTCACTGGTCATATAAACCTATGTAAACAGGAAAAACGCGGAAGAGTTTGGTCACATCTAACTACAGCCCCAAAAAATACCATTGGCCATACTGAGCCTAGCTACATTGCTAACAGGAGTGACAGCGCGTCTGACTGACTGGGAGGTCGCGCAAAGCTCGGAGAGGTACGGAGCAGCTCGTCTCAATTCAGATAAGAGCATATTTCATTATGGAAGTATGGTGGACTGTTCCTTTAAGGTCATAAGCAAGGGTCAGAGGTGGAACGTAGAATAATCAACTTTATTGTCTAGAAGAATGACCCAAAAAGTGAATTCAATCTTCCTGGTGTCTAATTTGCACCCTAAAATTGAATAAAACGGTTAAAATATACTAGTTTGCGCAAGTTCCGAAGGTTTGTTTACATCTCACTTGTGCGCACTTTTACCGCCAGGGGACAGTCGTCGTGACGTGATTCAAGGCAAACAGACCGGGAGCAGTTCTGTGTTTACTTGTGAACCGAGCCCACATGTACGGACTTTGGTCGTGAGAGGTTGTGTAAAAAGCGATAGCGATTTTGAAGTGGTGAATGTGGCTCACTGGTTTGACCGTGCGGCCTCGGAATCGGACAGCGACTTGGCTGACTCTGATCGCGGTGACGCCGGACCTCAACAAGACTCGCGCCCAAACGATTTATCCTGGTAGTTATGATAAATTCTTACTTTCGTCGTAATACTAAATAAGAGCCCTTTTGAAGAATAATTAAACCGCACTCCTTAGTGGATATATGTAACGATTACTTGACAGTGCACCGGTAGGCCACATTAGCCTGCCATCCGCGGCATTATACTATTTATAGCCTACTCTAAGTGAGGAAATATCCCTTTGTCTCATTTCCACAATGATTGTACAGGATCCCTCAGGATTCTTGGCTAGTCAATTGCAAGCAAAGGTAAAAATGTTTACCTCCAATCTTCCCCTTTTTGCTTGAGTATTGCTGCTCCTTTTCTTCTTTGACTGCTTGACTTTGTGTTCAAATTTTGTCAGAACAGCGTCAGGTTTGAGCCTTCTCTGTCCGACACCAACGCCTAAACTCTCCAACAGATGGAGATTCTTCAAAAAGTGATCGGAGCACAGAGTGGTGTATTTACCCGGCTGCCAACCCTCTTGCTTCACATGCACAATCCACTCTCTCCACCTCTTCTCCTCTCTCGGAAAAAGGTAAAAACTTCTTCCTGAACCGGTCCTGTTGTTACAGTTCACTGCACAACAATAAGGCATGGTTTTTCTTTGGAAATTCCCAAACGCACGTCTGCACTCAAGCCGAACGGCAATGTAAGTAAACGGAAGTGGACTCAACTCAAGCAATTGGTTTATCTTGAATGACATCATGCGCTGAGTGGTCACGAAAAATCGCCGAGGAGAAATTTGCCACGATCTGCGCCAACTTACTTTAATTATTACTTATTAACAATACTTCTTGGGACCAGAAGAAAATTACAGAGGGCTTAACATATAAAAAAGTTTCAAATGTGCATAAATTTAAAACCTTTGCCTATGACATTTAAGGATTTAATTTGCACTTTTAAAAAAATCTACCTCTTCCCTTTGTTCATTACACATCTTGGATTCACTGTCTATGCACTATTGTCTTTATCTATTGTCTTGTTTGTTATATTATACAGTCTGTGTTGGTATAGTATAGAAAAAGGGGGAAAAAAGTTAAATTAGTGCAATTTCTTGCCTTAATGTGTTTGAGATCAATCAGTAAACAGTAAATAATAAACAGCAATGTAAATAACCCTATTCCACAACTGTAGTAATCCAGATTATGTAAAGAACCGCTCAACTAAGTAAAGAGAAACAACATCCATCATTACTTTAAGACATGAAGGTGACAAGTTAATAAAAATAAAGAAAAAACACCAAATTAGGTGTGCCCAAACTTTTGACTCGTACTGTACATCACATCTCAAACTTGTGCTTCCTCCAGAACCCCCACTTTATAAAACGTTACACAACCCCTCAAACATTTTACATATGTTTTATGGCTGTCAAATTTAACGCGATATCATGTTAACGCAAATACTTAACGCCACTAATTTTTTTGACTTGCAATTAAAGCTATACTGCCTTTCAGATTTTTCAAGTTTAGGTCATAAAAAGAATTTTCCTGACACCCAATTATTTTTGTTTAGCGGACCGAAAGCTACTGAATTCGAATCACAGACTTCTAATTTTATTATTTTTATTTATTTAAAAAAAAATAAAGTTAATTTATGGCCACGTAGTCCAAAATTCTCTGTTATTTTTTTCCTGCTTCACCATGATACAATACAATACAAGATACTCGGTCATGCATCACGTGGTGGGTTTTCCCTGTTCGTGCAAGGCATTGTGGGATACAAATTTGAAACAGGAGAGAAAAATGGAGGATGCGAATGAAACGTGAAAGACCGACTACAGTAACGGAAAGTGAGAAGAAAAAGACGTCATGTTGCGAAGGAAAGGAAACGCAGGACCAAACTAATAAATATTGGCGGTTAGCGAGCACCTCTGTGTGATCAGCTGTTTGTTTTGCAACAGAATGACGTAATTGTCAGTGCACGGTCAAGGTAAACCTGTAGATGGCAGTAATGCAACACTGGATGCCAGCTGCCATAAAACCCAAAAGATGACGAAGGTAAACCGCCGCACGTGCACACAGACTTTCTCTGTCTCCTTGACTGTGCGAAGCGAGTGATTTCATGCATATTATTTGCTAGGGAATCCCCTCAAATTAAATAACTTCCCAGCCACAGAATGGCCTGTTTTTTTTTTTGAGATATTACAGAAATAAATAAATATCACAATGACCAAATTTCAGAGGAAACTAAATTTGACTGATTTTATGAAATTGAAAGGCCATCTACTTTTAATGTATGCATATTCTGTGACCCTCCCCTGTAGTTTGGGAAATCAGGAAGTGACGTAGCGGGAACGATGTAGCGAGTAGCTGGTCGGCACAAGTTGTGATAAAGTAAACTTATGTACAGAATCAACTTATACTGTTGCATTCTGACTGTTTACATAAAATGTGTGCATTTTTATATGCTTTTGATGGTCCAGAGGAGAGAAAAAACGACGCATTAAGGTCCAAGTGTGTGTGTCCAACTACACAGGCTGCACACTGGCATGAAAGAGTTTGTTTTATTCTGAGAAATTTGTGAGTTATGTAAGTGTTTATAAATGCAGTTTTTGCTCATGAATCTACTGCATACACTCAGTGAGGTATTGCATTTTTACTGGAAAACATCTTCATGAGCTGTGTAGCTTAACAAATTTATTTATTTGGGTTTTATGTATATTTTTTAATTTAAAAACATAGCCACTACTGTTGTCCAAAGTCCACATCACCGAGTTTTAGTTTAGTTTATTGCATAGTTTGAGGCTGGAAGTTAAGTACAGCGGTGGGTTTCCCAAAAGCCTCTTAACGCCAAGAATGTCTTAACTAGGAGAGAGAGCTGCTCGCTCTACCATTTACCGATGATCTTTGTGCTGCGAAGCTTTTGCGAAACTCAGGCCAGAACTAGAGGAAAATACAATATTGTTTTGTTCACACTGAACTGTGCTAAAGCCTCAAAATGATAAAGTTAATGCAGCTTTATTTATTTATTTATTTTTAAATGCAATGGGGGAATAAAATACCCACAAAAGTTATTTTTGCTGTGTTCAGCCTTATCCTTCCTGACCTGGCCATATATATTTGCAAAAAAAAAAAAAAAAAAAACACAACCTAGAAAAGCACTCGGAGAGCGCAGACCTCCACCAAGAATCCTTTAAAAAAAATCCGGGATCCAGAAGGTGATCCGGATCACCACCAACATTTAACGGATTGTTACTTGTGCCCAGTCACACCTCTGGAAAAAATTTCAGAGCAATCCGTTCATAACTTTTTCCGTAATGTTGCTAACAGACAAACCAACAAACAAACGCTACCGAAAACATAACCTCCTTGGCGGAGGTAAAAAAAAAAAAAAATTAATAAAAAAATAAAAGCATACTTGTCCACTCCCACTCCCCAAAAACTTGAAGTATCCCTTTACAATATGTTTAGAACAGATAAAACGTGTGCAATTAATTTGAAATTAAATCATGAGTTAACTATGGACAATAATGCAATTAAATATTTTAATCGATTGACAGCCCTAGTTCTTATAAATTCTAATTTCTGTTTTAGTTCCTTGTGTTCTAAGAACAAGCTGAACGTTGTGTCTCTTTAGAGAGGAAGTTGCACTACAAACTAGAGCTCATATGGATGTTGCATGGGGGGGGGATGCAAAATAATTCCTGCCAACCTAATTTAAAAGGTGACTGAATGGTGAGGGGTCAGGTTTAACCAGTAGGTAACGTGTGACGAGGTGCACCTTTGTCTAATTACTGGTTATCTATTAACGTGTGTCTTTCAGATAGCCAGGAACTAGCGAGAGCTGTGACACCCCGTTGTGCATGTGTGTGGACAGATTAGTAGACGTCACTGGAAAGCATTAAAAAGTCAGAGCATACCTTGAATTACAGCGCCTGCTTCCAGGTCCTCATTGACCACTCCCACAAAAGTTGTTACAGTGACATATTTACCCCCTCACAGGTTGGCACAGGTCCCTGAGGTCTTAATGAAATGTCTGTGATGTGCTTTGGTCACAATACCACAAGGATAAAGCACCACAGCTCCCTTCTCACCCTGTCTAAACAGCCCTAATCAAACCGGCTGATTTGAGAGCCTGTTCCTTTAAATGACAGAGCCACTGCTCCCCCCGCCGGCCAATCGGATAGCACTTTCCTCATGAATATTCATTTCCAAAGGCAGTTTTCAAGCAATACTCAGATGAGGGGTGGTATAATTCTAATGAGCTCTGCTTGTGAGGTAGAAAGAGGAGCCAAATCTGAGCAGCCTGTTGACGCTCATGTTTTCTGAAATACGCAGCTCAAAAGAAACTGACTGGGTCAACTTATTTCAGAGTTTGTGGGTCGGTAGACATTTCAGATGCCCAAACGTATGTGTACAAGCACAGAAAAAGTGAGTTTTTCCCCCAATTTGTCCCCGATTTGGTGAGTCTTCATTTGCATGAATGAGTTTGCTTCAGGCAAGGAAATTATTATTTTTTTAAATAAATAGTTTGCGTGTGTAAAAAAAATATAAAATCATCCTGACTAATTTTTTTTTCACCTTTTTTTTTTATTATTGGATAGGACAGTGTAGAGACAGGAAATGAGCGGGAGAGAGAGACGGGGAGGGATCGGGAAGTGACCTCGGGTCAGAATCGAACCCGGGTCCCCGGATTTATGGTATGGCGCCTTATCCACCTGAGCCACGACGCCCCATCCTGACTGTAATTGGATGAAATGAACATGGTCGGATGTTGCAGCTGTACCAACCAGAAGACTGAGGTTTCTCTCTTGACTTCTGTTCTTCCACCACAGAAATGATTTGAGGGAACATTCCTTCCTCTGTAGACGTCTTCATTCTCACACTAGAAATGTGTTTATTAATATTAAAAAAAAAAGAAAAGAAAAAAATACAATTACCAACAATAAGCCAAGATATACACACTGTTTCTAAAGCTGAAATGAACAGATTGGCCATAAAGGCAAGTGACACATTTTTACTTGGATTTCAAATGATGTTGTCCTGCTGCGTGCGCCACTTGTTCAGTGCGCTAATGAACAAAGTGATTAAGATGGAGCTTCTGCTGTCGAAGACCTGAAATGTCCGGGCTTGAGTTTCCCAAAAGCATCACAGCACAAAGATCATCTTTAAATGGTAGAGCGAGCAACACAATGAATGCTGTCTCTCTCCTAGTTAAGATGCTCTTAGCATTAAGAGGCTTTTGGGAAACCCACCACAGTTTAGTCCAGTTTTATTAACAGCAGTGTATCGGAAACCATACAAGCAGATCTGTCTACGAAACAGCACAAATCTGGTCTGAGTAAAGTCAGATTAAGATGCTAAACTGAAGGCTATACACATCTCTGAACTGAAGCGCCTCAGCTTTGTGGCTGGCATGAGTGTAAAACTAAGCCATCAGACTTCTTCACTAGATGCTATAAAGAGACATTGCACAGCATTAAATCTAACTCCACATTACATTATCAAGCTGATTTGGAATTTTAACTTACAGGTTGCTTTTGAAGTCCAGCAGGAGGAGAACCACCGCAAAATCACTGCTGGGCACCTTTTTCAGCACGCAGTAGTCTAAGCCATCATCCTGCACACAACCCAATTAAACATCAGCCTTCGGTTCCCTGTCAGTGTGTGATCAGTCATTCATCACATACAGTCTCATCATCCTGCCTGCATTTCACATTTCATCTGACAGATCTCTAATTATTGTTGACTTAAAGGAGTGTGTATATTTTACTTCAAATCAACCAGCAGCAAGAAGCTCTACAGTACCAGTCTTCAAGTCTTAAAGTAATGATGGAAGTCGTTTCTCTTTACTTAGTTGAGCGGTTCTTGACATGGATTACTACAGTTGTGGAATAGGGCTATTGACTATTTTTTATTCAGGGCTTTCCCTAAAGTGTGGATACGCGGCGCTCCGCCACGCTGTGTGACATCAGCGCCATGCTGTCACTTGCACACCAAAAAAAAAAAACCCCAATACTATAAATTGAACTACGCAGAGTACTTTCCACACCTAAATATCTCCCAATCCCCTCCGAAAATGAGTAATAACTACAGAAATAGAAAGGATATTGTAATATATAGGTCTAGACTATCCTGGTACTCAACCAAGAAGTGAAAAAGGGTTTTGCTGTGTGCACTGACTGCCATTAGCAACCATACAGTACATAAAACCATGTTCTAGGCACTGGTCACTAGATGGTGCTGTTGCATGATTTGACCTTTATTCTGTTCCTGGCATCCTGGAATTGGAAAATGAAGAGGCGTGCTATGAAGTGTTTCCATTTCAAATCTAATTTTGCCCTTTAAATTTTGCCCCTTGCATATTTGGCGAGGTAAAAAACAGCAAATTTAATAATGTTGAATTGTGCCTTAGTCAGCCTTTAGATGCCACCAGATTGCACCATTTGAAGTCTCCAATTTCAAAGTTTTCCGGGTGAGCATGCCCCTGGACCCCCAGAGCAGCCTTCGGGGCCCTCTGCATCAGTAGCACCGCTCTAATATTCTTTTCTGAGGAAAGCCCTGTTTACTGTTTGATCTCAAACGCATTAAGGCGGGAAGAAATTACACTAACTTTTGGCGAGGCACCTGTTAATTGAAAAGCATTCCAGGTGACTACCTCATGAAGCTGGTTAAAATAATGCCAAGAGTGTGCAAAGCATCATCAAGGTAACTTTGGAGACTCTAAAATAATAAACATTTTTTCTTAACCACAGAATTCCATTAATTTTTTTCGCGGTGCAGTTTTCATCAAATCCTGCGCTCTGATTAGCTGGCGAGCGGGTGTGTATCCTACGGTACGGACCCCGGTTACGGACCTCTGGCGACTCGCTTGTTCACAACAAACAAACAAAAACACACAAACAAACATAGTAGCAATTTTTATCAATATTTATTTTCGCATTTCTCAGGAGAACAACATTAATTTTACAGCATGGATAGTGATAACAACACAGTGTTCACAGTGAAAGCGAGTTTTACTACTCTAAGGAAGAAGAAATAAAAGAAAACATTTCAGGAGAAAGCTAAAAACTTGTAACTTGCTAACACCGAGCAAAAACATGGCTGAATCCTGAATGACTCAATTTTGTATAAATAGGGGACTACATAGGTGGCAAAATGTAGTTTTTTTCCTGCTGTGGAAGTGCACTTGTATACTGAGGAGGAAGCAATTTGCATTACAGCCGAGAATGAGGATTCAAAAATGGCGGCTCGGCTCGGTTTTCCCTTTTCGGGCGCTCTCGTTTTCTGTTAGAATTTGGTAAAGAAAAAAATAAAAATATATTATTTACCAGTTTAAGCAGGACAGAGCAGGCTATACTTCCTTAGGAGGCTGCAGTCCTTTAACATCTGCAGGAAACTCCTGTGGATATTCTATCAGTCTGTGGTCGCCAGTGTCCTGTTTTACACCGTGGTGTGCTGGGGGGGAAGGGGTGGGGGTGGGGGGGCAGCACATCCAAGAAGGACACATCCAGGCTGGACAAACTGATCAGGCAGGCCAGCTCTGTGGTCGGCATGAAGCTGGACTCCCTGGTGACTGTGGCAGAGGTCTATGGACAAACTATTGAACATCATGGACGATGCCAGTCACCCTCTACACACCGTCATCAGCAACCAGAGGAGCCTGTTCAGTGACAGAATGCTCCTTCCCAAGTGCAGGACGAACAGACTCAAAAACTCCTTTGTCCCTCAGGCCATCAGACTGTACAGCTCCTCTCTGGGGGGAGGGGGGTAACAGGAGGACAGAGGACGGGAAGGAGCAGTAGCCTAGCCTAACAATATACCGGACAATGTCCAATATCTTTCCAGCTTCCCCCCACACACACTTACCCTAACCCCACTTCTCCCCCCTTTCCCCCCCTCCCTCTCTTCCCCATATCTTATTCTTTTATATTGTATGTAAATACTTAATTTATTTAATTTATCTGGAAGTTTTTCTCTATTTCTTTTCTCTGTTTATCTGTAATGATGCTGCTGGAATCTTAATTTCCTGAGGGAACCCTCCCAAAGGGATCAATAAAGTTTTATCTAATCTAATTTAAGGTCGGTCCATATGGTGAAATACTGTGACCTCGGCCTTGAATACTGACCTCGGCCCAGAGACCTCGGTCATGGTATTTCACAATACGAACCTCCCAGCTGGTAAATATAACACACACACACACACACACACACACACACGCATCTCAAAAAATTAGAATATTGTGAAAAAGTTCAATATTTTCCATCAGTTATTTAAGAAAGTGAAAATATATTATAGACTCATTACACATAAACCAAAATGTTTCAAGCATTTTTCTATTTTAATTTTAATCAGTATGGCATACAGTACAAAAACATAAAAAAAAACCATCTCAAAATATTAGAATATTTCATTTCGAGTTTGAGTAAAACAGTATGAACACAGTGTATCTCTCGGTCTAGTTCAGTACACACAACCACAATCATGGGGAAGACTGTTGACTTGACTGTTGTCCAGAAGATGATCACTGATGCCCTCCACAAGGAGGGTAAGCCACAAAAGGTCATTGCTGAAAAGTGTGGCTGGAAAAGGTGCACAAGCAACAGGGATGGCTGCAGTCTTGAGAGGATTGTCAAGAAAAGTTCATTCAAGAACTTGGAGAGCTTCACAAGGAGTGGACTGAGGCTGGTGCCAGTGTATCAAGACCCATCACGAACAGACATCTTCAAGAAAGGGGATACAACTTCCGCATTCCTAATATCAAGCTACTCCTGAGCCAGAGACAATGTCAGAAGTGTCTTATCTGGGCTAAGGAGAGAAAGAAATGGACTGTTGCTCAGTGGTCCAAAGTCCTCTTTTCAGATGAAAGTACATTTTGCATTTAATTTGGAAATCACGGTTCTAGAGTCTGGAGGAAGAGTGGAGAGGCACAGAATCCAAGGTGTTTGAAGCCCAGTGTGAAGTTTCCACAGTCTGTGATGATTTGGGGTGCCATGTCATCTGCTGGTGTTGGTCCACTGTATTTTATCAAGTCCAAAGTCAACACAGCCATCTACCAGGAGATTTTAGAGCACTTCATGCTTCCATCTGCTGACAAGCTTTTTGGAGATGCTGATTTCCTTTTCCAGCAGGACTTAGCACCTACCCACAGTGCCAAAACTACTACCAAATGGTTTGCTGACCATGATATGACTGTTTGATTGGCCAGCCAACTTGCCTGACCTGAACCCCATGGAGAATCTATGGGGTATTGTCAAGAGGAAGATGAGAAACACCCGACCCAAAAATACGAAGGCCACTATCAAAGCAACCTGGGCTTCAATAACACCTCAGCAGTGCCACAGACTGATCACCTCCATGCCACACCGCATTGATACAGTAATTCATGGTAAAGGAGCCCCAACCAAGTATTGAGTGTATAAATGAATATACTTTTCAGAAGTTGGACATTTCTGTATTGTAAATCCTTTTTTTGATTGATCTTAGGGAATATTCTAATAATTTGAGATACTGGATTTCTGATTTTCATGAGCTATAAGCCATAATCATCAAAATTAAAACAAAAAAGGCTTTAAATATTTCACTTTACATGTAATGAATATAGAATATATGAAAAGTTTACCTTTTTGAATTAAATTATGAAAAAAAGAACTTTTTCATGGTATTCTAATTTTTTGAGATGCACTAGTGTGTATATATATATATATATATATATATATGTGTGTGTGTATATATGTGCGTGTGTGTGTATATATATATATATATATATATATATATATATATATATATATATATATATATATGTGTGTGTGTGTGTGTGCGTGCATGCGTGCACATTATATATTAGTGTGTGTGTGTGTGTGTGTGAGATATACACACACGTTCCATATGTTATTTCATAGTTTTGACATCTTCAGTATTGTTCTACAATGTAGAAAATAGTCAAAATACAGAAAAACTTGAGTAGGGGTGTCCAAACATTTGACTGGTACTGTATGCTAATAATCAATTATATCAGATGAATGAGAAAGCTCTTCCTTACCAGATAGGTAGAGAAGCCGTTACTGCTTGTGCGATCCAAACTGAAACCGATCTGTAACAAAGGTGAGAGAAAAAAAAATAAGAATAAACAGACTACAAAAAAAAAAATGCATCTGATAAGACAGTAATTCATTTTATTAAATACTGTGGTCCAGTGAAGCCTCTCCACTGATGACTGCTTGTGCTATTAGAAGAGAGAGCCTATTAAGATTTATTCTTTCATGAGGTCTCAGTAATGGCATATAAAGAATGACGCGGGACACCCAGACTATCACGCACACACATGCAAAGGCAGATGGACAAATTCAAGATTTCTCTTTTTTTGTTTCCTCCAAACATTTGCATAATGTGTGCTTTGATTGCTCAATGTGTGCTCACTTTATCCAATTTTATTTTCATCTGCAAAAACAGGCGTCAGCAAGATTGGCTGATGCATCTCAGCCCAAATGGAGATCAAATGCAGGGTGCATGTCCCACTGTGTAATCACATGATTCAACTGTCACTGCATGAATCTCCAGTCTGGGCTCAAAAGAAATCAGCTCCAGCCTCGCTTCTTCATACGTCCTGTGCGTTCTCCCTACAATCATTTGCAATGATGTTGAGCTTGGTTTTATAAAACTTCAAAAATAATGCACCTTAAGACAGGAAATAATCTGATGTAGGCACCATAAATCAAACTTTATATTGTACCGATGTCATTTTATCTGTTATAGACAGGGAGCTTAACCCTCTTAGCTCATTTACACAAGTTTCTCTGAAGCGTCTGCAGAAGTTATTTAATTATACATGCATTTGACCTTAAAGCCATGTGAAGAACGGCACACAGCAGAAAGCACATTAACCGTGCTTTACTACAGGCGTATCAGACACTCTGAACCAGTTTTCTCTGTTTCAGTAATAGTCAGTTTGTACTGATCACATGTCGAGTATTTTAAACAGCTAATAAATGCTTCTTACAGGAACAGTCAAATTTTGGTGAATTAGCAAAACCTTAATAAGCTGTTCTGAAAGCTCCAAATTCAAACAAACAGTCCCTACCTTCAAAACTACAGCAGAAATCATGATCACATGTTTCACCACTATCAGCATATAGTAGAAGAGCATTGTGGGTAATTCATGAAACCATGAGTGAAAGGTTTTTTTTTTTTCTCTCCCCTTCGTTCTCTCTTTAATTGTGAAGCACTTGTGAGCTGCATTTTATGCAGCAAAGGTGCTATATACTGTTACGGTTATTACTGTTGCTGTTATTATTATTATCATAGTAGTACCCCCCAAAGTGGAAATGAAAATTTCCGTGAAGGATATTTCAGAATTCCACGACAAAATAAATCTTGGACGCGATTAAAAGATCACATGTAAATTATAAAAATTCCTATGCAAGTCATTCTGGTTGGAGTTTTCCTTTCCAGGTAATAACGCACAATAGTGCTCGACTGATAGCGGTTTTCAGTGGCTCAATCTGAGGTTATTTATGGACCAAGGAGGCCGATATGATCCCGATTTCTCTCCACACGCCATAAAACTTTATAACAAATTAAAAGACTACGTGCTGAACTTTTGAAAATTTCTGCTACAAATCAGCATGACGTGAACAATGGTGGTGTGTGAAGAGCACAGTGCGCACTTCATGCAAAATCAGTAACAACAAACTGCTTTGGATTAAATTCAGTTACATTTGAGTTCAATTCAATTTTACATGGATGAAATGTTTTCTTATGAAAATTGCACACAGTGCTAGTTTTTGTTTCCTACAAAAGAAGAAAAAAATCTTTCAGCATAAAGTTACTGAGCAGTAGGACAATGGCAGCCTTGCACATACAGAACATGAAGCGAACAGGACTCTCAGCAGTCTGAATCGTTCAGCCCCGAGTCTGTGATGTGCATCATGCAGGTATTCAGTCAACAAATCAAACTAATTATACAGAGTTTAAAACACTGCTTATAAATAGTGGTGAATACAATGAACTTTTACATTTCATAGGTGATTAACTTTTCCGAGCTAAGAATTCAGCCTTACTATGTGTTCCCAAAGAACTTTCTCTGAGGCATGTTTGAAGGGAGGCAAAATAGGAAGGTTAAGTGCTTTAATAAACAGCCATGCTTGCAGGCCGATGGGTCGATATCAATTACCTTAAAATACTTGATTTTGGCTTAATTACTCAGTCGATCACTAATGCACAGGGCTGGAACGCCTGAATACTAGTGCAAGTGGTGTGGCTTTCTAATAATCAAATAAATCCACCCTAATTGGTTAGATTGTTGGTGGTCCAAATCTTGGTGGAAATCACAGCCAATCGAGAAGATTGGGGGGGGTACCGCATACAACAGACATGGTATTGTGTACCACTCCTAACATAGCTCCTGAGTATTTTAGTCAAAGAAATTTAACAGATTTTACAAAACAGAAACTGTCAGTGTTTTAGTAATAATTCTGAAAAGCTTGGTTAAGGGTTAAACAATTAATGCAGTGAGAATAAAGAAACAATGAGTGCATAAACACACAGCAGGAGTGTGTGTTTATGAGGTAAAGGAGTAGATCTGGAGGGTCCTCAGACAGTGTTTTGGTAAACTGGGATGTATGGATGCTGTCAGTTCCCCACTTGCTTGCTCACTCGAGTTTGTTGACTGTGTAGTGGCTGCTGCCTTATGTCCCGGGGCTCCCTCATGCCTGTGTTACCTTCTGGCTCTCCCCTTTTAGTTATGCCATCATAGTTAGTTGCCAGAGTCCCTGCTTGTACTCAGTGCAATACTGTATGTATACTGTTCCTACTTATTCAGGTGACATTGGGCATACATAACAACCTGTGTTTTTTTTCTCTCTCTGTGGAGAATTTTTTTTCTCTCTATGTGGAGTTTATAACCCCCCAAAAAATCTGTCCCTCTGAGTTACATGTCAATCCTGAGATCAAGATGCTGACCTCTTCTGCTCCTCGGACCTGCCTGATCCATCCTGATGCCCTATGTCTGGTTGGAGTCTCATCGCATCGCTCCTGTGGAGGACGGCCCCATATGGACAGTTGAAAGTCACACTTGGAGGATGCTCTGGACACTTAGAGTAATGCTTTTATGGCTGAGGACTACAGTTGACTTGCTAACTTTAGGACTGCAGTTGTCATGAACAGTTTTGCACTCAAGTTTCCATCAATGAAGAGTTTATAACATCAACAAAACTGACTATGTTAACACTGTTATAGTCATGCTGTCTGTTGTTGCCCAAATGAGGATGGGTTCCCTTTTGAGTCTGGTTCCTCTCGAGGTTTCTTCCTCATGTCGTCTGAGGGAGTTTTTCCTTGCCACCGTCGCCACAGGCATGCTCATTGGGGATAGATTAGGGATAAAATTAGCTCATGTTTTAAGTCGTTCAAATTCTGTAAAGCTGCTTTGCGACAATGTTTATTGTTAAACGCGCTATACAAATAAACTTGACAGCAAAATATCCAGGAAAAGTGAGGCTTTCCACTTCAGTTGCAACCACACATCGAAGTGTGGCTCAGAGCTGTGACTGAACAGTGACTGCATTTCAATGTGGAGTAACTGCGCCACACTGATTAAATGTCAGTCCAATAGAGAACTAAATTCACACAGGGATGAGAATTTTCCGCGGATCCGCGGAATTCCGAGTTTTTCCCGCTGAAAATGTCATTTTTGTGAAATGTGTAAATCCGTTGAGAAAATTTCGGGGGTAGGGGTCGGCGCAAGGCGAGGCCAGGGTTCCCGTGGGTCCTTAAAAAGTCTTAAATACAACTTTCGGTTTTCAAGGCCTAAAAACGTCTTAAATTGTTTGGAATGACTGGAATTTTCGAAAGGGAGGTATTAAATTTAATATTGGCCCGAACGAGTGAAATGTCTCCATCCGGTTTGGGGCATTTTTTTAACTGTAATTTTAAAAGTGACCAGCGCACCTTTTGGGGGCAGCATTGGTTCTGTGCGTCTTCTGTGCGTTCCGTAGATCAAGAGCTAATGTTAGGAGGCTACTGGAGGCAGTGTGGTGCGGTGCGGTGGTTGTGAAGAGATGCGCAGGTAGCTTATGCGGGCGCTAGAAAGCGTTGATAATTATGGGAAGATGTCTGTTTAACGACAAGTGGTTGGGGGATGACAAATACCCCCAAAATAAGGAGGAGAATCGTTTGCGATAAAAAGACCTGGATCGCACAAATGTGTTTAAAGACGATAACACAGCGGATTGGGAAACTGGCTTTTCACGGACACGAGGCGCGCGTTAGAGGTCAAGCGCTCCGGAGTGAAACGCAGGGGGGTTCGCGCATGCGCACAAGAGTCAGGTGGAAAATGGGGCTTATAGGAAATAATAATGATTAGCATCATTTTTTTACATAATTAACATTTGTTTATTGTACCAAGTTTAATATAAAATATATAAACAACCTTTATTTCAAAACTCAATTAAAAAGAACTCCAGAAAATACAATAATTCAAAATATAGTACAATATAAATAATTTGTACAAAAAGTTTAGTTTTATTACTTATCGTCTACAACAGTGTTGTTAATATAATAAGAATAGTATTAACAACCACTAATAATAATTAGTAGTAATAGTAATTATTAATCATTACTACTTATGAATTAGTGATTAATAAGTACTAGGGATTATTAAATGTTATAAACTTACTTTTATAAACATTTTAAACCATCAATGAATTTGAAAACACATATATATATATATATATATATATATATATATATATATATATATGGGCGGCACGGTGGTGTAGTGGTTAGCGCTGTCGCCTCACAGCAAGAAGGTCCTGGGTTCAAGCCCCGGGGCCGGCGAGGGCCTTTCTGTGTGGAGTTTGCATGTTCTCCCCGTGTCCGCGTGGGTTTCCTCCGGGTGCTCCGGTTTCCCCCACAGTCCAAAGACATGCAGGTTAGGTTAACTGGTGACTCTAAATTGACCGTAGGTGTGAATGTGAGTGTGAATGGTTGTCTGTGTCTATGTGTCAGCCCTGTGATGACCTGGCGACTTGTCCAGGGTGTACCCCGCCTTTCACCCGTAGTCAGCTGGGATAGGCTCCAGCTTGCCTGCGACCCTGTAGAAGGATAAAGCGGCTAGAGATAATGAGAGGAGATGAGATGAGATATATATATATATATATATATATATATTTTGTGTGTGTGTGTGTGTGTGTGTGTGTGTGTGTGTGTGTGTGTGAGAAAGTTGGCAGACATTTCAGAGTTTTTTTTTTTTTTTTAAATGTCCCATTCTCATCCCTGCACGATGTAATTTTTAGAAACGCAAAATCCTGCTAATTGTTTTTCAGTAATAAGATTAAGCATCATAAAAGCAATAGTTAAATGGTTTGTAGACTAGTCAGTCTAAAGTTTAGTCAGTCTTGTTTAGTCACTGTACTGTAAAGCTTCGTGAAATCAGTCTAGCAGGGGCGATTTCTCAGAGACAACAAGGGAAGCCGAGCTTCCCCTAAAATTCTCTCCCCAAACCGCGGCGTCTACGACGTTGAATTCTCATTAAAACAATAACTTGCATAACATAATATATGCCCAAGATTGTATTTATGTTCATAACTATCCTGTAACTTATTTGAGTGATGTCTGACGAACTTGCAGTTCGCTACGAGAATCACCTTTGCTGCCAGGCTGTAACCTTTCTTATTTCAATGGGCTCTATGGACTGGCAGCAGTGTTGCCAGATTGGGCGGTTTTAAGTGCATTTTGGCGGGTTTTGAATATATTTTGGGATGGAAAACGTCAGCAGTATCTGGCAACACTGACTGGCAGCCGGGTATCTGTTGCAGTCTACGAGATGGCTCTGAACAGCCAATTTCGGCTAGTTGTTATTGGTTAAAATCAACAAAATCGTCACTTCCAGGGAAGCCGGGCTTCTCTGGGACTAAACGAGACAGTGGGAGGGACAAGAAGCCGGGCTGATAAAGGATTATTGGAGGTAGTGCTTGAAAGACATGAGGAGGCTGGTACTTCGGCGAGGAACACAGAAGTATGATCAGTCAGTCCCTAGTGGATGTCGAGAAAGTGTAGTCGTGTGCCAAAGTGCTGTCCGAATTTCTTTTCATATAAACGGTTCTTCTCATTGAGGTCTCTGTACATTACTCTGTAAATAAATGTAAATATTACTCGTTCTGCTCTGTTAACTTTCATCCATTCTATCAGTTTGATCATTCGTGAATTCACTTGTTTATTTCATTTGTAGTTCAATCTGGTTGTAGGCTAGCTTGAGCCTTATTGGGATCTGCAGTGCTAGCTGCTAACAGAAATTGGTGAAGTCTCTGGAAAGCACAACCAGCTGGTATGACAGGGTCACAGACCATTTTCTGGAAAAGGAGCAGAGGGCAGAATTTGTGTATAAATAGTGTTCATGTTCATGAATCTGAAGTGTGTATATTGTTCAGTAATGTTAAGAGAATGGTGGGCTCTGTGTTATAGGTTATACCTGGGTATAATATTCAAGGTTCTGTGTGTTGCATAGCCTACCTGGTTATGAATTTCCAGACTGTGTTGCAGATGATGTTCAAGGATGTGTTGCACAGCTGGGTGTTGTGTTAAAGACTCTGTGTTGCATATCAGGGTATGATGTTCAAGGCTCTTCGTTGAATAGCCAGTGATTTTTGGATGTTTGATATTTTTGATTAAGGATATGAGGCACTAGCCTGGCAAGCCAGACTATAACATGAAATGTACAAGCAAAAATACTTTCTGCCACTAGGTAGGGTTGTCTAGTTCACTGTGCTAATGGGGCACACTTTTCTATGCTTTGATATCCAGCCTACAGGTTTTACGATGAATGCGTAAAATGGGCTTCCCCTGTTTTAAAAACCAGCAGCCGCCACTGCAGTCTAGTGTAAAGTCTAGTCAGCCTAGTGTAGTTGAGTCAGTCTATTTTAAAGGCTAGTGTAGCGTCTTGTCTCGTGTCAAGTCTAGTGTAGTGTCAGTACAATTAATCGAGTGTAAAATTTGTGCAAAGTCAGTCCTCCTGGCTGTCCATTGGTTTGACGATGACAATATTCTCTTCTTCATCCATCCCCATGTTCTTTCCTTTTCTCATGTGGGAATGAAAGCCGATTCGGGATCCACAGATCTGGGGGCAGCATGGACAAGGGAAATGGTCTGCAGATGCCAAGAGATTGAGTAGTCACTCATGTCTTGCTTTTCATTGTTCCTCATGGATCCTTGTTCTCTCTTGCTCTAAATGACAGACCCCCTCAGCAACAGTACGTCTCCATGTGGTATGATTGGCAACAAGGATTTCAAGATCTCCAGGAAGGATGTTCCAAGACTTCCTGGATTTTTTGAGGAAATCCTTCCAACATTTCTTTGATGCACCACGGGGACAGGCTCCTTCAGCCAGCTCCCCATAGAAGATCATACAGGGAAGTTGAGTAGTGTCCATCCAAACCATGTGCCTGGTCCAACAAAGAACTTAATAGAGAAGGATGGATTCAATGTTGGTGGAACCAGCATCGCACAGGATCTGCATGTGGGGGATCCTGTCCTCCCAGGTCACTCTGAGGATATGTTAAAGGCAACGAATGTGGAAGGCTTCCAAGGTCTTGACTTGTCTTCTGCAGAGTGTCCACACTTCACATCCATAGAGAAGAATGAAGCGCAAAGGTAGATGGCAACCTTTGCGCTGATCTGAAGATTGCAGTTTGAAAAGATGCACTTGCAGAGACTGCCGAATGCAGAAGAGGCTTCCCTGATTTTCCTCGCTGAGTGAAGCATAATCAGAGATGATGCTTCCCAGATATGTGAAGGAGTTTGTGTTCTCCAGTACAGCACCACTTGGCACCATGATAGCTGTTGGAGGTTTATTGAGATGAAATGAAGTTTGCAGGGTCATTGTCTGTGGCACGTTGACATCAAGCCTCATCCATTGACAGGGCAAGTTTAAAGATACAATGATCCTTTGGAGGCCGGCTAGAAGGAAGGAAACATCAGCACCATCATCAGCAGACTGGAGTTCAAAAACGTTGATTGAGGAGGTCTTAGAATGGGCTAAAAGACGTCAGAGATTGAAGACATTGCCTTCCTGATGACAGCGAGTGTGTACTCAGTCGTTCACATCAAGTGCATTTCTGAAGAGGAGGGTGACAGCAATGAGATAGATGTTGAAGAGCACTGGTGCCAGAAGACAGCCTTGTTTAATGCAGACCGCAACTTCAAATGCTGGAGAAGTTTTGCCACCAACAAGAACATTTGCCATCATACCATCATGGAACTGACGTAGTATGATGCGAAATCTTGGGGGGCATCCAAATTTTTGGAGGAGACTCAACAGTATCTCACGGCTGACTGTATTGAAGGTTTTATGCAAGTCGAAGATGATATCTTTCTGATGTTATCTTTCTGATGTTATCTGGCTTTTTCCAATAGTTGACGAATGACAAAAATGTCTATTGTGCTGTATTCGAAATGGAAGCCAGTTTGTGACTCTGGGAGTACTCATTCAGCAACAAGGTGGAGTCGGTGGAGCATAACACCGGCAAGTTTCTTGCCACCAACATCCAGAAGGGAGATGCAGTGACTTGTCACAGGTAGAGCAATCCCCTTTTTTCTTGTAGATGGTGACAACAGAAGCATGCTTCCATGAGTCAGGGATGTTACCCTGATTCCAATAGATGGAAAAGAGATTGGCAAGTTTCAAAAGGAGGTACAGGCCTCCATATTTGTACACTTCTCCAGGAATCGCGTTTCCACCAGGGGGCTTTCTTGTTCTTCAATGCCTGGGCTGCATGTCAGACTTCATCAAGTCCTGAAACCTGGGGGAGTGTGGGGACTTCCTCAAGGACTGCTGGGTCAGAGGAGTTGACTCTGTTCAGGAGTTCCCGAAAGTGCTCTGCCCGGTGATTGAGGATTTATTTGTCCTTTAGAAGTGTGTGGCTAGCTACAGTGTGGATCAGGACTACTGTATGTCAAGAAGGGTCATAGATGCCTTTGATGGTGTTGTAGAACTCATGAGACTTGTTTTCGTCAGTGAAACGCTAGATTTCTTGAGCTTTGTTGGTCCATCATTCTTTTTGGATCTTGCAAAGTCTGCGCTGAGTAGTTGACTGCTCTTTCATTTTTGCCAGAGAGCCATGGATGCCGGGTGTGCCAAGTGAGCTTGGAGTGCAGCACTCTTGGCTCTCAGCAATGGAAGAACCTCATCGGCATTTTCATCGAACCAATCAGGATTCTTCCTCCTTGAGTATCCCAAGAGCTTCTTGGAGGAATTCTGTAGTACTTCGACATCAGGGTGAGTTTTTGTATCTGTAGTTGGGAGTTCATCGAATTCTTTGTGTATGCTTTCCCTTAGGGCACATCTAGTGTTGATGCTCCCAAGTGCAGCAACACTGAGTCACAGTTTCAGCGTTTTTTTCCCCTTTTCTTCTTTTTTGCAGGTGGTCAGAGAACAGTTTGAAGGATGCTACGGACAAGC
Organism: Neoarius graeffei; assembly: GCF_027579695.1. Lineage (NCBI taxonomy): Eukaryota > Metazoa > Chordata > Actinopteri > Siluriformes > Ariidae > Neoarius > Neoarius graeffei. Next base: position 26,133,794 of record NC_083596.1, on the reverse strand, counting down.
CTGTGGTCTGTCCAACATTCGGCTCCAGATCACTTGGGCCATGCATGTACATCTCAGCTGTCTTGATGATGGACGAAGACAATCCAGGAGATGCCAGTTTCTGGACTAGTCTAGTGTAAAGTCAGTCAAGTGTCATCTAGTGTAAAGTCAGTTTAATGTAGCCAGTCTAGTGTAGTGTAAGCTCTGTGTAAAGTCAGTCTAATGTCGTCTAGTGTAAAGTCAGTTTAATGTAGCCAGGCTAGTGTAAAGTCTGTGTAAAGTCAGTCTAATGTCGTCTAGTGTAAAGTCAGCATACTCTAGTTAGTCTATTGTAAAGTCTAGTGTACGTAGCTCAAGTGTAAAATGCAGTCCGACCAGTGGGCCGCGACGCGCCATCTAGTGGGCTGTGAAATGTTTTCAAGTTTGAAGCCAAATACTAAATAGTTCAGGATGTTTTAGGGTCCCAAACCTGGTAACTGGTTTGCTGTATACTTTTCAAGTGGAATAAATACATTTGTGGGTTAATTAAAAACAAGCCTTGATTTTTGTCACATTTAACCCCTGCGCATGTGCACACAGTGCAGCAGACTGAATAAATAAATAAAATTTTTGGGCTAATTATATGGATCTGTGATGCCTGCTGGAAGAGAACAGCAGGGAGGACTGAGAGGCTGTGGTTTGTTTACACCCCATACTAAAACTTGTAGCGCCCTAGCAACCTTCTCAAAGACGTGTAAAAAAAGCCCAGAAACTTCTATTTACTCAGGCAAAAATTATACAGAATTTATCTTGTGTCCTGATCCCCAGATCTTTAACCCAGCCACATATAAAAAGTTGTACTCCTCCATGCTCTTCCAGGTTTTCATCTGTGTGTCCGTGTAGAACGATGTCTGCAGCATCAGGTAGTCTGAGATGTTGTAGAACTCAACAGATGGATAATTTTCCAACTCCGAATGAATGAATGACTTTATTTAAACACGAGGTGATCAGCAGAGCTGGTGGGGTCGTGCATATACAGATACAAATAATTACAAATACAAAAGACTAAAAATACAACCTTTAAAAAAAAAAACCTTCAAATCTGTTAATTAGCTTCACATTAAGTTAATTAATAGTATACGTAACTATTGTGTTTGTATTTAATTCCGGCTACAATAGGATCAACATTTATTCTACTAATTTCAAATTTAGCTAGTAAATTTTTCTTTCATAGGAAAAATCCTTCTTTGTTATCATGTAAGGATCTATCCCACTGAGTGGTTTCTATATCCACTTCTTTTGAGTGATGATCTTGGTTTTAATAACTTGCTTGTTACAAACATGGCAAAAAGTTCTTGTGTTAATAGACCAGACTCCACTTTTGGATCATTAATCCCTTTTGACTGAGAATGACCTGCATGCATGGTTTTATGTTGGCTTCTGGCACATCCATACAGTTTTAAATACAATAACTACAATTAAAAACAGTTTGTTTTTATTGCATTTATTTAATATCTGAACTTCCATCTGTAACAGACAGTGATGTTGCATCCCATTCATACACTTTACAATAGATTATTAGATTCTAATAGAATATCCATCCATCCATTATCTGTAGCCGTTTATCCTGTACAGGATCGCAGGCAAGCTGGAGCCTATCCCAGCTGACTATGGACGAGAGGCAGGGGTACACCCTGGACAAGTTGCCAGGTCATCGCAGGTCCGTGAATAGATGAGCCAAGATAATTAGGGACCTTTTTTTAATGGGCCCCGACTCGTTACAAGTATGAATAGGTGGGCCTTAAAGTAGAAAAGGTTGAGAACGCCTGGTCTAGCCTAGTGTCAATATAGCGTAAAGTCTAGTGTCAGTGCAGTCAGTCTATTGTAAAGGTCTAGTATATAATCAGTGTAGCGTAATCTAGTGTAAAGTCAATACACTGTTCTGCATTTCACTCAGGTCTACAGACTGGAGCTGAGATTTCACAGGAGCAGCGAGACAAGAACTTCATCAAATCACTGATCAGGGCTTTAAGGCAGAGTCTTACACGGAGATTCAGGGAGTTTGGATATGATGTGAAAGCAGCTGATCAGTTACTTACTGTGGAGCTGTCGATGCTGTCACGTGGAGCTCCACTCACACTCAGGCTGTTCATCTTCACACGCATGTAGCCGTGTTTATAAAAGCCAAATGTGTTGAGGTGAACCCTCTGACGGACATCATCCTGAGAAAAGAGAAAGATGAGATCACTACAACACCAGCAGTCACTTCAGCAGCACTGACTGGAAAAACAACACATTACCCGAAGTTCAACAGTGGCTTTATCTACACCATCCAGCACACAGAAGCACTGCGACAAATCCAGCAGCACACTTTATACACACATTAATCCACATTTAATCCCCAAATCAGTGTGGAAATGTAACAGAAACATAAAGCGACACCTTACAGAAATCAGACACTAAATGCCCAGGAACATACCTTCAGCTCCAGGTGATGAAGCCGAGAGCGACCTGGTGTAGAAAGCAGCGCAAGGATCAAGCTAACACATATAAACACATAACCTTTGTCGGTCGCCATTTTTAAAATGACAACCCAGCTGGCAGCAGCGTATAAGTACTTCCGGGTCAAACAGCGCTGCAGCCCATGTGCATTTTTTCCCACACCTGCATTCTCACAAAACCCACCTCCTGTGTCGGATTGGCCAGAAATACAACCATTCTGTGTTTACAAACAAACAAACATTTCCTAAATGAAAGAAAGGGTATAAAAACTGGACGTTGATTGGACCAGAACCCCCCCCCCCCCAAAAAAAAAAACAAACAAACAAACAAATAAATAAATTTTATTTTTGCCAGTGCTTCTTGATTAAATAACTCAAACATACGTCTGTTTTATAAATCTTTTTATCTTCAGTATAATTCATAACAGGACGAGTTTTGCTCTAATTGTTATATATACTTGTATTATATATTATATATAATTTTTTTTAATGGTACGTATGTAAACGAGTCCTTTGATTGGACACTGTAAAGACGGACTCTCAGCCAATCATGGTATTGGGAGGCGGGGTTTGTCGGAATACGGGTGGGGGGAAATGATGCGTGCTGCAGTGCCGGTGAGTGTGCGGTGGTGTTTCAGCGCTTAGTTGTTTTACGTTTTTGGAAAACTGCTGATAAGGTAAGCGTCTGTCTTTATATTATTCAAATAATAACATTCCCATCATGCTTTTATTTCATAAAATGTTTAAATGAGCCTGCAGATCAGAACGTGCTGAGGGTCTCACACACACACACACACACACAGCATACATGTCAACCTTGAGTTCCCCATGCGCTGTACTTTTCCCTTCCATACACACATGAGCCCTTATACACGAGAAAAAAAAATCCAATATATCATCAAAAGCACCGATTGTTTTATTCCACATTATACACTCCGATTGGAATAGGCATATTTATCACACTGCATCAAGTTAAAGGGATCAAATAAGCATGTACTGAATAAAAAGACATTTTAGATCCCAGAGAAAACAACTGAATTAAAAAGGACTATATGTACAGTCAAGTCAACAATTATCTACTCAAGAGAACGACTGAACTATAAACTTAATTATTTAATATACACTACCGTTCAAAAGTTTGGGGTCACTTTGAAATTTCCTTATTTTTGAAAGAAAAGCACTGTTCTTTTCAATGAAGATCACTTTAAACTAATCAGAAATCCACTCTATACATTGCTAATGTGGTAAATGACTATTCTAGCTGCAAATGTCTGGTTTTTGGTGCAATATCTCCATAGGTGTATAGAGGCCCATTTCCAGCAACTCTCACTCCAGTGTTCTAATGGTACAATGTGTTTGCTCATTGCCTCAGAAGGCTAATGGATGATTAGAAAACCCTTGTACAATCATGTTAGCACAGCTGAAAACAGTTGAGCTCTTTAGAGAAGCTATAAAACTGACCTTCCTTTGAGCAGATTGAGTTTCTGGAGCATCACATTTGTGGGGTCGATTAAATGCTCAAAATGGCCAGAAAAATGTCTTGACTATATTTTCTATTCATTTTACAACTTATGGTGGTAAATAAAAGTGTGACTTTTCATGGAAAACACAAAATTGTCTGGGTGACCCCAAACTTTTGAACGGTAGTGTACCTTGTATCAGTAATACCAGAATCTCATCTCATCTCATTATCTCTAGCCGCTTTATCCTGTTCTACAGGGTCGCAGGCAAGCTGGAGCCTATCCCAGCTGACTACGGGCGAAAGGCGGGGTACACCCTGGACAAGTCACCAGGTCATCACAGGGTTGACACATAGACACAGACAACCATTCACACTCACATTCACACCTACGGTCAATTTAGAGTCACCAGTTAACCAAACCTGCATGTCTTTGGACTGTGGAGGAAACCGGAGCACCCGGAGGAAACCCATGCGGACACGGGGAGAACATGCAAACTCCGCACAGAAAGGCCCTCGCTGGCCATGGGGCTTGAACCCGGACCTTTTTGCTGTGAGGCGACAGCGCTAACCACTATACCACCGTGCCGCCCCCACATAAACTGTATTAATATTAAATAGTTCATAAAAATTACACAAAGTTCTGTTTGACAAGTGTTGGCGTCACCTACAATATTACACTCCACCAAAGAAAATTACTTGAAATATAACAGCAGTACTAAGTAGGTATGTTAATTTAAATAGTAGGTTACATGTAATAAATTATGTATAATCATGTCAAACAGTAAATGAAGGTTAGTAAAAGTTCCATTGAGAATGGTCCCTTACGAAAATTAACCATGGTTTTACTATGAAAACTAACCATGGTTTTACCATGGTTTATAGTTATTCATTGTGTTCATGGTTTTTTGGGTAACCATGAAAACCATGGTGCATTTTACCTCAATGTTCACTTAAATTTTTAGGTTCTAAGTAAATGTTAATGTATCTGGGCTGTTAATCGAGATCCTTCTCTACAGCATTAACTGTTGGACGAAAGCATGGTAATACTACAGTTAGTGCATCCTTTTAAAAACCATACTATCCCTTTTTAAACTAATTTCGTAGTTACTATGACCTATTACACATACAACTATGATGATACCACAGCTACTTCAGTACTATGGATAAACCATAGTAATACTATGGTTGGTTCATAGTACTTAGAATCACCATGAAATACCATAGCAGAACCATGGTTACTACATAAAAACCATGGTAAAACCATGGTAGATTTTCGTAAGGGGTGGTGTAGTGGTTAGCGCTGTCACCTCACAGCAAGAAGGTCTGGGTTCGAGCCCCATGGCTGGCGAGGGCCTTTCTGTGTGGAGTTTGCATGTTCTCCCCGTGTCTGCGTGGGTTTCCTCCGGGTGCTCTGGTTTCCCCCACAGTCCAAAGACATGCAGGTTAGGTTAACTGGTGACTCTAAATTGACCGTAGGTGTGAGTGTGAATGGTTGTCTGTGTCTATGTGTCAGCCCTGTGATGACCTGGTGACTTGTCCAGGGTGTACCCCGCCTTTCGCCCGTAGTCAACTGGGATAGGCTCCAGCTTGCCTGCGACCCTGTAGAACAGGATAAAGTGGCTAGAGATAATGAGATGAGATGAGATGAACCACATCAAGTATATTATGTAAACAAGGATAAGTGAAAATATTAATAAATTATGAAGTTAAATTGAAAATCTTCCCAGTAATTTATAACAAGAATTTAAATCCTATTCCTTTTTGGCGTGCTCTTTGTTGTACAAAGATGTTGCAGATTTGGCACTAGCTATAATATCACTGCTTGGGCTGCAGTTGTAGCTCCTCATCACAGTTCATTTTAATTTGCAGATGTGCAGTTAATGTGTCTGCAGCTATATTTTTTCTGTACTCAGTATGAATTTTCCTAACCAATGAAAAAGCCTTCTCACTATCTGCATTGCTATGTGGGAGGCACAGCAAAGCAGTAAAAAGTTGTTTCAGCATTGGAAACCTGGCAACACCCAGAGCAGTTTTTACATCGAAGACCTTTCCCCAATATACATCTATTATTTTCCTGGTCAATAAAAGAAAATCAGAGCACGGCAAACATGTAGATGGTGTTAAATTGCTTCCATCCCCTACTACACATTTTAGAGACAGGTTACCAACGGTTGTTACCACCATTGCTCTTCATTCAATGCTTTTCCAGTTTACTGACGTCTGATGGTAGTAATGAGTGTTGGTAATCTGTGTCTACATATAATGTCTATCAGCAATTAAAATGTTTAGGAAAGCGAAACCAGAAATTGCCAGGTAACTACAGTTGCCGTTGTATAAACGGCGACTCCCAGTATTGCCTTCCTAAATTATCATCATCATAATGGAGGAAGCTCTCCTACATGCAAACAGTAAAAACTTTTTTTAAAGGACCCATGGCATGGTGGTTTGTTGATGCTTTAAACGGGCTCATGGAGGTTTCCGGATGTTATATCCGCAGCCTTTCTCGAAATGAACCCTCGGCACGTAGATATAGCCTCCTGGGAGAAAGCCCCATTTCAGCCCTTTTCCCAGTGCGTCGTTTTGCTAATGAGAAGCAAGGAGGCGGGGAAGGGTAGAGGGTGGGGGCGGGCCATGGGGGGAGGGGGAGGGGCTTGACCAAGCTGCGGGCATGAGTGAGAGTGTTCGGAGTGGTAGTTTATGAACGTATAATACCCTAGGCTTGAACACGCACTCCATAACCAAAGAGGATAGAAGCAGCAACTACAGCAACATATCGCTTATCCAACAGAAGACATGCATTGCAGAGCAATAGTCAAACATAAGCTCATAAGTTACAGTCAATTTCCAGACTAAACTCAGTTTAACAGAGCATGCTGCATGCTTTTTGGTTTTGTAGCGCAGAGTACCTGGCTAACTGCAGGAAGCGGTTAGCTGCACAGCTAATGTAGCCATTGCAAGGCTAACGCACCGATTTTAAAACACGGCAAAACGACTTAACAGTTATACACTTATTTGTTCGGTGTTTGTGGCTGATGCGGCAGGGATGCTTGGTATGGACCCAGGCTTCAGTGACAGTTGATGTGCAAAACCTGCCCTGTACTGTCCCAAGTTGTGGAAACATTCATCAGGAAAATGCCTCCGACAAACATACACCGTCTTAGGTAGACTCGATGGCGTATTATTGGAGTAAATAAAATTAAGCCACTGCGTCTTCAGGGGCTGTCCCGTCGGCAGTAAAAACAGACTCCTTCTGTGTTGTCACATCCATGTACAGCGCAATTTCCATGTTTCGCTCGCTTAGGTGGTGCCATGTTGTTGTGTCCTCTATGGTCTCCTCACTACAAAAGTGAAGTGACGTATCTATGGTGGCAACTTTTGAGCTGGGCGGGCAATCCATACAGTGGGTGGGAATCCAGATGGGGGGCGTGGGGATCATCTCCCTTGCTGACGTAGTAAAGGGAAGAGCCTATCAACGTGCCATTTTGACGTGCCATTCTCAGATGTTGACAAAGGGTAGGCATAGTTTGGTTTACACATTATGACATTTCTAGCCACTGGGGTGACTTAAGAAGGTCAGAGGAACTCATTTTAACGTTAAAAAACCTCAGAAAGTGAAAATTTCATGCCATAGGACCTTTAAAAAATGCTTACCTGTGCAGTCTTTGAATCGCGAAGCTTTTTTTTTCGCTAGCTGTGACAAATGGTCTGCTACAGTCGGGGGGATGTTGTGTTCTATGAGAAATTGGCAGAACATAACTTCTGCAGTCGTCACAGAAGTCTGGGCAGTCCGAGCCGATGTACTTAAATGACCGAGAAAACCACGTGCAACTATAAAACCACATAAATCGAAAATAGTTCCGTTTCATTGGGCATGCGTGTTTGAAAAAAAATTGGTGGATGCTAAGAAAATTTTCTCGGAGTAACGAAAAAAACTTCTGATACAAAACGTAATTTTCCCGTATGAAAATCAGTGTACGCTGTATTAGACAAAAAATTGCATTTTCCCGTACAAAATACGGGCAAACCGTATAACTTGACATGTATGACACAGTGTAAGTAACTTAAGGAAGTGTGTGTGTGTGTGTGTGTGTGTGTGTGTGTGTGTTCGTTCATCCAGAGAAATAAACCTCAAATGATCTCAATTTAAGAGGAAATTCACAAATCTTGATATTAGACTGCTCCATTTTGTCAGTAGATTAAGAGGAAAACTCATTTACAGAAATGTAATAAACTCTGGTGAGTCTGTACATCTGTTAATAACATCCCATGCTCCTCAAAAGCCAAGTCAAAAGTCACTGATGGACTTGTGGAAATGGTGGATGATTGTAATTGACTTAAGTTGAATTTATTATTCTTTTTAAAAAGGTATGCGTCAGTTGGATCTGATAAGTAAAGATACATTGCAACTGTTATACAGAAGTCTAAGTTGAAATGGAAATAAGTGCCCAAGATTGTGAGAATGACAGAGAAATGATAGACACCACAGAGTCAGTATTCTCTCTACCACCTACATAAACACTGTTCCATTCCACATCCACTCCTTCTTGGCCATGGTATTCCCTCATGGTGGTGGCCCTTTCCAGCAGGATAATGCCCCCTGCTACACTGCAAAAATAGTTCAGAGATGATTTGAGGAACATGACAAAGTGTTCAAGGTGCTGACTTGGCCTCCGAAATCCCCAGACGTCAGTCTGATTGAGACTCTGTAGGACGTGCTGGATGAACATGGTGACCTCAGTTCCTCCTAACTACTGAATTTATTTGCATGAATTTAAAATGCAACAAATTAGATACACAATATAATTTAAATATTAAATCTTTTATCAATGTGTTTTTTATAAGTGTACAATGGGGAATGAGTTCTCGCATTGTTTCTTATCAGCATCATCCACATCACTCTCTGACTCCTGTTGGTTTTTGTTAGGGATGGGTTGGAGATGGATGTAAGTGCAGAAGTGTTTTATTATAAAAGAGGTGATAACAGGCAAGCAAAATCATAAATGTGGAACAAGCAAAGGATTGGGTGAGGCACAAACAGAATATCAAAGGCACAGAATAAAAATGGGAACAAGAAACAGGAATCTGGAAGATACACACAGGAAAATAAGGCTTGGTAATGTGTACAAATATAACCCAGTGTTAGGGTTTTGCTGGGATTCGAACCTGGTTCGTTGGTGTGATAATCCAGCAAACCCCCACTAGGCCACCAGGGGGATGACTCAAATGCAGAGGCGTGAGGCGGAAGTAGAAAAAGAATCAAAAGGTTTATTTAAACTATATACACTATATACAGGGCAAAACAAAAGACAAAAAAAACCCAAAGAGTATAATCCAAAAGAAAAGCAAAGTGCAAAAATTCAAAAGCTAAGAAGATCAAAAAACACAGTACAAAGGAAACTGGAGATAAACATAACAGCACAAAGACTCCGTGACAAGAGGACTGAACTCAGGGGTATAAATAGACAAACTAATTAAGGACACAGGTGAAGATAATTAGGCAATTAACACAAACACAAAACACAGGAACAGTGGCGGCCTCTAGAGGCCAAAATAAACATGACATGAAAAGGAAATAACAGCGGCCTCTAGAGGCCAAAACAGTCCTAGTCCTAACAGGACCCCCCCCTCTAGGAGCGTCTCCTGACGTTCCCAGGGCGATCCGGATGGGCCGAATGGAAGTCCCGACATAGTTCTTTATCAAGGACATCCCGAGCAGGAACCCAGCAGCGCTCCTCAGGACCATAGCCCTCCCAGTCCACCAGATATTGCAACCCGCCACGGACCCGGCGGGAGTCAAGCAGGCGATTCACAGTGAACACAGTCTGCCCCTGGAAGATGCGGGGGGGTGGGGGGTTCCTAGGGGCAGGGGCATACGTAGACGTCAGTACGGGCCGTAACAGGGAAACATGGAAAGTGGGGTTGATCCTCAGAGTCCGGGGCAACTGGAGCCGGTAGGAGACAGGGTTCACCCTGCGCACCACCTTGAAGGGGCCAATGTAGCGAGGAGCAAGCTTGCGGTTCTCCACCCGCAGTGGAAGGTCCTTAGTGGACAGCCAAACACGCTGCCCAGGGCGGAAAGCGTGTGCAGGTCTTCTATGGCGGTTGGCCTGAGTCTGGTTGGTTCTGGAGGTCTGTATGAGGGTCTTCCTGACCTTGCTCCAGGTCTTGCGACACCGTCTCACATATTGGTTGACCGAGGGCACCCCCGCGTCCTCCTCCTGGTCCAGGAACAGAGGTGGCTGGAACCCGAATTGGCACTGGAATGGCGACAGCTTGGTGGCCGATGACTGCAGGGTGTTGTGGGCGTACTCCGCCCATGGCAGCCAGGTGCTCCACGATGTCGGGTTATCCATAGCCAGGCCTCGCAGGGTGGTTTCCAGGTCCTGGTTGAGCCTCTCCGTCTGACCATTGGACTGTGGGTGAAACCCAGAGGAGAGGCTGGCAGTGGCTCCGATGACCTTGCAGAACCCGTGCCACACTCGGGAGGAGAACTGGGGCCCTCGGTCTGAGACGATGTCCTGTGGAAGACCAAAGACTCGGAAGACATGATTAAACAAAAGTTTCACAGTTTCAAGAGCAGAGGGGAGTTTGCACAGTGGTATGAAGCGGCAGGCCTTGGAGAATCTGTCAACTAAGACCAAAATGACCGTGTTACCTTGTGACTCAGGGAGACCCGTGATAAAGTCGACTGCCACGTGGGACCAGGGACGCCGGGGAATGGTCAGAGGATGCAGGAGACCCTGGGGACGCTGTCGTGGGTTCTTGGTTCTGGTGCAAACCTCACAGGACAGGACAAATGACCTTACTTCCTTCTCCATGTTAGGCCACCAGAAGCGTCTTTTCAGGAAGTCCAGGGTCCTCCGAGCTCCCGGGTGGGCGGTGAGAGGGGAAGAGTGACCCCACTGGAGAACCTTGGCCCGGGCTTGATGTGGGACGTACAAGAGGCCTGGTGGCCCCGTCCCAGGACCGGGGTCCTGGCGTTGGGCTCGTCGGACAGCCTCCTCAATACCCCAGCGGACAGGGGCCACAATCCGGGACACAGGGATAATAGGCCCGACTTCATTCTCCCTGTTAGTGGCAGAGAACAGTCTGGACAGTGCGTCAGGTTTGGTGTTCTTGGAGCCGGGGCGGTATGAGAGGGTGAAGTCAAACCGACTGAAAAACAGGGCCCACCTAGCCTGTCGAGGGTTCAGTCTCTTGGCTTGCTGGAGGTACTCCAGGTTCTTGTGGTCAGTCCAAACCAGGAATGGATGTTGTGCTCCCTCCAGCCAGTGCCTCCACTCCTCAAGGGCCAGTTTGACCGCTAGCAGTTCTCGATCCCCCACATCGTACCGGGACTCAGCAGGACTCAGGCGGTGGGAGAAGTAAGCGCAGGGGTGCAGCTTTCCTTCCGAACGTTGAGAGAGCACCGCGCCGACACCACTGTCCGAGGCGTCCACCTCCACGATGAATGGTTGGGAGGTGTCTGGGAGAACCAGAATGGGTGCCGTGCAGAAGCGGTCCTTGAGGTCTTTGAACGCCTTTTCTGCCTGAGGAGACCAGCCATAAGATCCACCTGTCCCTTTGGTGAGGTCTGACATGGGTGCTGCCACAGAACTGAAGTTCCTGATGAACTTGCGGTAGAAGTTAGCGAATCCTAAGAACCGCTGAACCTCCTTAACGGACTTGGGAGTAGGCCAATCCCGGACGGCCAGGGTCTTGGCAGGGTCCATTTGGAGTTGGCCTGTCCGTACAATAAATCCCAGAAAGGAGACCTCGGGAACATGAAATTCGCATTTCTGGGCCTTGGCGAACAGATTGTTCTGTAGCAGCCTCTGGAGAACCTGGCGGACATGGTGGCGGTGCTCCTGCACGGTCTTGGAAAAGATAAGGATGTCGTCGAGGTAGACAAAAACGTATAGGTTAATCATGTCCCTTAAGACGTCGTTGATTAGGGCCTGAAAAACAGCTGGTGCGTTGGTGAGTCCGAAGGGCATCACCTGGTATTCGTAGTGCCCAGACGGGGTGTTAAAGGCAGTCTTCCACTCGTCTCCCTGTCGGATACGGATGAGGTGGTATGCGTTCCGTAGGTCCAACTTGGTGAAGACGGTGGCGCCTTGGAGCAGGTCGAAAGCTGTGGACATCAGCGGAAGGGGATATCGGTTGCGCACAGTGATCTTATTCAGGCCCCTGTAATCAATACATGGTCGGAGCCCCCCATCCTTCTTGCCGACAAAGAAGAAGCCGGCTCCAGCAGGTGAAGTGGAGGGTCGAATAAACCCAGAGACCAGGGCATCTTTGAGGTATTCCTCCATGGCCTTGCGTTCTGGCTGAGAGAGTGAAAACAGTCTGCCACGAGGAGGGGTAGTCCCAGGGAGCAAGTCGATGGCACAGTCGTAGGCCCGGTGCGGAGGAAGAACGGCGGCCCTGCTCTTGCTGAATACCTCCTTGAGATCCCAGTACTCTGTGGGAACTTGAGATAACTCGGTGAGATCAGGAGGCTCGGCAGGAGACACAGGAGAGCTAGAGAGCAGACAAGAGGCATGGCATGCAGGGCCCCATTCCACAACCTGGCTTGTTACCCAGTCTATGCGAGGGTTGTGGCGAGTAAGCCAAGGAAGGCCTAGAATAACTGGGAACTCAGGTGAAGGAATCAGGTGCAGGGATATTTCTTCCTTGTGACCTTGAGACTGGAGGAAAACTGGAGAAGTAACTTGGGTGACTCTTCCATCACCTAACGCTTGGCCATCAAGGGCAGACACAGACAGTGGGACTTCAAGAGGTGCAGTCGGAATATTGATGCTTTGGGCGAAGTGAATATCCATAAAGTTCCCAGCCGCCCCTGAGTCTATCAAAGCTTGACAAGAGTGGACAGACTCACCCCAGGAGATGGAGACCGGGATGTAGATTCCTTGGCCAGGGAGTCCGGGAGAGAGGGTAGGCCCCGTCACAACCCTCCCTCGGCTGGACGGGGCGGTCCTTTTCCCAAGAGTTCGGGACATGATGCTCGGAAGTGACCAGGCTTGCCACAGTAGATGCAGCACTTGTCCCTCCTTCTGCGCTCCCTCTCAGATGCGGAGAGGCGAGTACGACCCACTTGCATGGGTTCTGGACAGTCACTGAAGGAGGTAGACGGTCTCCAGGTAGAGGTAGGGAGGCTGGGAGGGCTCAAGGCTTGGTGGCGTTCTCTCATCCTGTTGTCCAGACGAATAGCATGTGAGATGAGGGTTTCGAGGTCACTTGGGCATCCAATAGAGGCCAGACCGTCCTTGATGGGGTCAGACAGACCATGGTGGAAGGCTGACACCAGGGCAGTCTCGTTCCATCCACTTACTGCTGCGAGTGTTCGGAACGAGATGGCGTAATCTGCGACGCTTCCTCCTTGCCGGATGGACATGAGCTTTCGGGCTGCGTCGGTACTGATGTCTGCCTGATCGAAGACCCGAAGCATCTCTTCAGAAAACAGCTGGAAATCAAAGCACTCAGGTCCCTGTCTTTGCCAGATAGCAGTAGCCCAGGCTCGCGCCTTACCAGCTAATAAGGTGATCACAAAGGCAATCTTGCGGCGATCCGTAGTGTAGGTGGTAGGCTGAAGCTCAAAGGTGAGTTGACACTGGGTAAGGAACTCTCGGCACTCACTGTGCTTGCCGTCATACCTCTGTGGTGCAGGAAGGCTGGGTTCGCGAGGTGAAGAAGGCAGCATTGCAGGAGGCACTGGAGCAGGAGTGGGAGCTGGATCAGGAGCAGGAACTGGATCAGGAGCAGGAGATGCAGGCAGAGATGTCAGCTGTGCCAGGGTTTTCCCAATTTGCTGAAGCAGTTCCTCGTGGCGAGCGAGGGCCTCACGTTGGCTGGTGAGCGTACGTCCATGAGCGTCCATGGTCGCTCCGAAGCGTGTCAAAGCTGCCATAATTCCCTGAAGGTTGGCCGGGTAGACAGTTGAAGCAGCCTCTGCTGAGTCGGTCATGACGGAGTCTTTCTGTTAGGGTTTTGCTGGGATTCGAACCTGGTTCGTTGGTGTGATAATCCAGCAAACCCCCACTAGGCCACCAGGGGGATGACTCAAATGCAGAGGCGTGAGGCGGAAGTAGAAAAAGAATCAAAAGGTTTTTTTAAACTATATACACTATATACAGGGCAAAACAAAAGACAAAAAAAACCCAAAGAGTATAATCCAAAAGAAAAGCAAAGTGCAAAAATTCAAAAGCTAAGAAGATCAAAAAACACAGTACAAAGGAAACTGGAGATAAACATAACAGCACAAAGACTCCGTGACAAGAGGACTGAACTCAGGGGTATAAATAGACAAACTAATTAAGGACACAGGTGAAGATAATTAGGCAATTAACACAAACACAAAACACAGGAACAGTGGCGGCCTCTAGAGGCCAAAATAAACATGACATGAAAAGGAAATAACAGCGGCCTCTAGAGGCCAAAACAGTCCTAGTCCTAACACCCAGTACTTCAAGTCTTTATATAGGCACACTGATGTGTCTTAATCTTGTGCAGGTGTGTCTCATTAATGACGTGTGCAAGAGTCCACTCAGTGCATGCGCAGTCTGGAATGCACCCGAGAGTTCATCTGGTGCACATGCCAAAGCATGCAGGTCTGATAGAACGCCCCCCAAAGAGCTCCCTCAGGGAGTGTAAAACCATCCTTCCTGGCCCTGGGGATGAGGGCTTGACACTAGATGCCATGCCATTGGTGCATTGCTCTGCGCTGACATGGCACTGGATACTTGGTTCAGGTGGGGACTTTAGCTCAGGACAGGACTTGGACTCTGGGCTGGATGTGGGCTCGGACTCAGGACAGGACTTGGACTCTAGGCCTGATGTGGGCTCAGGCTCAGGACAGGACGGTGGCAAGGCAACGACATCTTCGTGGCTGGACGGTGGCAAGGTGATGACGTCTTCATGGCTGGATGGCAGTGGGGCGACCACGTCTTTGTGGCCAGCTGAGGCCACACTGTTGTCCTCTGGCACCGGTTCTGGAACTGGCTCTGGCACTGACTCTTGCATTGGAGCTTGCACTGGCTCCGACTTTGGCGCTGACACTGACTTTGGCATTGGCGCTGACTCTGGCACTGGCTCTGATGCTGGAGCTGACACTGGCTCCGACTCTGGTGCTTGCACTGGCTCAGGTTCTGGCTCTGACTCTGGTGCTGGCTCTGACTCTGGCATTGGCACGGGAACTAGCTCCAACTCTGGCACTGGCACTAGCTGCAACTTGGGTGCTGACATGGGCACTGGAGCTGGCGCTGGCACTGACTTAGGCACTGGCTCTGACTCAGGCACTGATTCTGGCAGACTCTTATACTGGCTCTAACTCTTGCGTTGGTCCTAGCTCTGGCTCTGGTTCAGTTGCTGGCTCTAGCTCTGGTTCTGACTCAGGCTCTTGCTCTAGCAGTGGCTCTGGTTTGGGCATTGGCTCTGGCTCTGGTACTTGCTCTAGTGGTGGCTCTGGCTTGTGCTCTGGTTCAGGCTCTTGCTCTGGCTCAGGTTCAGGCTCTGGCTCTGATGCAGGCTCTGGTTCAGGCTCTGGCTTGCCCCTTTTCCACCAAAGCAGTTCCAGGGCTGGTTCGGGGCCAGTGCTTAGTTTGGAACCGGGTTTTCTGTTTCCACTGACAAAGAACTGTCTCTGGGGCCAGAAAAAACGGTTCCAGGCTAGCACCAACTCTTTGCTGGGCCAGAGGAAAGAACTGCTTACGTCAGCGGGGGGGCGGAGTTGTTAAGACCGACAACAACAACAAGACCGCGAAAGGTCGCCATTTTTAAGCGATGAGAAGCAGCAGCTGTACAAACGCGAAGTCATCCATTATTGTTGTTGTTGTTGTTGCTGCTTCTTCTTCTCCGTGTTGTTGTTGCTTCGATGTTCGCGCCAAGGTTTATGCAAACGCAGCGACGTAACTGACGTATACAGCGACGTAACTGATGTATACAGCGACGTAATGACGTGGCTCCCCTTAGCACCCCAAGCTATGGAAAAGCAAACTGGTCCTCAGCTGGCTCACAAGTTGAACGAGTTGTGAACCAGCACCAGCACTGGCCCCGAACCAGCCCTGGAACTGATTTGGTGGAAAAGGGGTAGCTGTGGTTCAGGCACTGGCTCTGGTTCAGGTGCTGGTTCAGGTGCTGGCTCTGGGATTGACTCTGGAACGGGATGTGGGACTGGCTTTGGAACGACAGCCTCTAGGAGTAGCTTTGGAGCAACGGCCTCCTCTGCTGCCACTGTGTCGGCCTCAGACGGGATAGCCCCGTCCCAAAAAATTTCATGGGGTTCCTCCTTCTCTAATGACTCATGTACCAGAGCATGACCTGAAAATCATGTGAGCTCCAAAGGCACAGGTACTCTACTCTTATGAGGTACTCAGCCCACTGGCATGCTTGTCCAGTAAGCCAGGAAATCATGCAGCTTACCCAGACAGGTTCTGGAGGCTTGGGCTCTTCTAGGTCTGTGTAGAAGAAGGCACACTGCAAGCTGAATCCCCTAGAGTGATCTAATCCATCTTATGGTGTCTATTCCAGTATGCTACCAGAAAAACAAGGATAGGGGCTGAGGTAAGGAAACCCAGAAGCTGCATGGAATGGCATACTGGAACACTTCTGCTATATCCATTGTTTGGCGAAGTATTCTGTCAGAGGTTGGTAGTAGATGGATGTAAGTGCAGAAGTTTTTTATTATAAAAGAGGTGATAACAGGCAAACAATCCAAATCGGCAGGCAAGATCATAAACATGGAGAAAGCAAAGGGTCGGGCAAGGCACAGAGTATCAAAGGCACAGAATAAAAATGGAAACAAGGAACAGGGATCAGGAAACCGGGAAATAGACACACGAAAATAAGGCTCGGTAATGTGTACAAACATAACCCAATGCTATGCACTGAGTGTGCACTGACAAAGTCTTTATATAGGCACACTGATGCATCTTAACCTTGTGCAGGTGTGCCTCATTAATGGCGCACGTGCAGTCCAGAACGCGCCCGAGAGTCCATCTGGTGTCAAGCATGCAGGTCTGACAGTTTTTACATCCCTGCTGAAATAATCGCTGATTAATACTCAGAAAGCATCTTGGATAAAAATGTTTTAAAAAATCCTTCTTTAAAATAAGAAGACACAGAATAGTCAATAACAAAAGGGTTGTTAGGGTTTCTGAGAGTAGTGGAATTCTGAATCTCAAAAGTAGCCAAAAAAAACCACTTACACTTTAAGGAGTTACCTTAAAGCACTTGTGTTGCACAAAGCAATGCCAGCGCTGAGTGTTTCCAGAAATGCACTGAATTCTCCACGGACAGTCATGGTAGTTATAAACGATTCATTCCGAAACAAGGTACGTCCCCAGAACCGCCCCAAAACAAAATGACGGCTCTTATTAAAGTCATTGGAAAAGGATCTTTCTTTATTTGAACACAGACTTCTGATTGGCTGCCCAATACAGGCTTCCCATTGGCTAAGGCACATGCTCTGCACTGTTAGAAACAGGGGTTCAGCAGGAGTCCCTTTCTGTCCCCCAAGGTACAATCTACACTAATGTACCATCTAGGGCTCATTATTGGACCTCAAGGTAACTATTGCCCCTTTTCCACCAAAGCAGTTCCAGGGCTGGTTCGGGGCCAGTGCTTAGTTTGGAACTGGGTTTTCTGTTTCCACTGAACAAAGAACTGGCTCTGGGCCAGAAAAACCGGGGGGGGGGGGTGTTGTTAAGACCAACAACAATAGCAAGACCGCAAAAGGTCGCCATTTTTAAGCAACGAGAAGCAGCAGCTGTACAAACACGAAGTCATCCATTATTATTGTTGTTGCTGCTTCTTCTTCTCCATGTTGTTGTTGCTTCGATGTTCGCGCCAAGGTTTATGCAAACGCAGCGACGTAACTGACGTATACAGCGACGTAATGACATGGCTCCCCTTAGCACCTCAAGCTATGGAAAAGCAAACTGGTTCTCAGCTGGCTCGCAAGTTGAACGAGTTGTGAACCAGCACCAGCACTGGCCCCGAACCAGCCCTGGAACTGATTTGGTGGAAAAGGCGTATATGTGTTCCTTTTTAGGGCCAAAAAGGTACATATATGTTCCGAAGCAGTCCATAAAGGGTACAAATACGTACCTAAGAGGGTACTGCCCCAGTGACAAGCCATTGTACCCCTGAAGGTACAATAATGTTCTTTATTTTCTGATAATGTGCTAAGTTTGAAATAGAATAGACCTGCTTGTAATTTCCACCAAATGACACCTCAAGCTCTTAGCTAGATAACAGGAGTTTGTGTTCAATGCTTTAAAGGGCTGATGACACGAACATGACTCTATGCAATTTCTTAAATAAACTATACAACATGGCAAACATGTTAGATTTCTGTTATAATTACGTGAAAAGAAGCTGTTGTTACGCGAATATCCAACTTTTAATTGCACAGCGCAAGAAAACTGGGTCCGTGGCTCGCGGCCATGTTGTGACGTCAGCGGAAGAACACGCTGCGTTTCACTGGCTGTTCTACTCAATGGAAATGGCGCATGAAAACGCCGGTGAACTCTCTAGTGCTAGCTCTTCCTCTTCTGGGAGTCTAGAATTGTGTTGATCTCTTCCGAATAGAATCTATGATAGCCTACCCTCTTTACCCTTTGCCTCTCGTTGCTAGGCAGCAGTTACATGAAAGCCGCAAGCTTTCACAAGCAAATACATGACTGATATCACGCCGACTTTATGATTACATTTATGATTATCATGTAGAATCTATAGCTCTACGTACCTTTATCTTATGTCGTTTCACAACACATGTTCTGACAGGAGGACTGTCTTTGGATCCGGCATAGCTACTAGTAGACCCCCTCCGGAATACTGGCAGTGTTGCCAGATTGGAAGGTTTCCCGCCCAGTTGGGCGGTTTCAAGTGCATTTTGGTGGGTTTTGAACATATTTTGGGCTGGAAAAGTTCAGCAGTATCTGGCAACAGATACTGCTGATGTTTTCCAGCCCAAAATATGTTCAAAACCCACCAAAATGCACTTGAAACCGCCCAACTGGGCGGGAAACCTCCCAATCTGGCAACACTGTGTAGGCACTGCTGATGGTAGTAACACACATTTGTGCTGAACTGAACACCCAAAAGATTCTGTTAAGCTGGGAAGGGTGTCAAAACAATCCAAATCGAAGTGTTCAGAGCACAGGATGGATGTTGGTGAGGGCTCCCACTTGTCATGAGTGCGCCTGACTTGCTTCACCCACTTCGCATGCGGCTTGGGATCTCTGGGAAACTTGAATAAACTTACCCCATCCTTGTGGGTTTTGGAGCAAAAGCCGGCAACACAACGCGAAGGCATAATATATATATATATATATATATATATATATATATATATATATATATAAATAAAATGTATAATAATAATACTAATAATGACAAACTGAACACCTGTCGCATCAACAACAAACTGGTAAGTTAGGAGGAAGGTTCTTTCGCTGACGTCATATAGCGCCTCCTCCTCTTTCGTCTCCTGGGTGCTGCAGCCCCGTCAAATTTGCCCAAATAGCCGCGTTTTTTATCATAACTTGTAAAATAGGCGCCTTCGTGAATTAATATATGGATCATCGGGAATTACTTTTTATGTTATAAAACATCGCCAAAGATGTCAAAAACGTGTCATCAGCACTTTAAGTGCTTCTGCAATGATTACAATCAGTGGTAAAGAAAACATAATTGTAGTTACACACAAGATCCCTGAAATATTCAGACTCATAAATTGTTCCTTGGCTCAGCTAATGGAGTCTCGTGACAGAAAACCCCCTAAGCAGAGTGTCATAAAGTCAAGCTAAATACAGTAATACAGCATAATTTCTCAGTGATCTTAGAAAAATATTTGTAGTGGGTTAACACACCTTAATGTCTCAGGCCTCTAGACTCTTGGCATGGGAAAGTTCTAACTTTCTAAACTGGCTAGCTTTTGTAACACAGAGAGCCTGGTTCAAAGATAATTGTGGAATCAGATACAGAAATCAAAATGCATTTTGACGCTCTACAGCATCTTCTTCTTTAAGGTGCTCCCATTAGGGGTCGCCACAGCGGATCATCATGATCTGCATATCTGATTTGGCGTAAGTTTTTACACCAGATGCCCTTCTTGACACAACCCTCCCCAATCTATCCGGGCTTGGGACCGGCACTAAGTATGCACTGGCTTGTGCAACCCCAGTGGCTGGGTATTCTACCTAATCTTCAGGTCTTTTGAAATGAGAAGGAAACCCCGTGCAGACACAGGGAGAACATGCAAACTCCTCACAGACAGGTTTGAACCCGGAACCTACTTGCTGTAAGGCGACAGTGCTAACCACTGCACCACTGTGCCACCCCTCACAAAGCTCTACAGCATACTAAACAGTAATCTTGAGATATAAAATAATCCTTCATGAGTCAGACTAAAAAGATTTAAATTCAGTGGTTAAGTTTGTGTTTACATTTTTGGAAACAAACTTCACGTCCACTCTGAAGTGTATAATAATGAGTTGTTGAGAACAATCCGGTACTTTTCTCTCCTGAGCTCTTCTCATTGATTCTTTTGTCTAAACGCAGACTAGCGTGGTGTGACAAGATGTCGAGTCACACTCTGCTGCTTCTGTATGGGAGTCAGACGGGCACGGCCCAGGACACGGCCGAACGAATCGCTCGCCAGGCACAAAGGAGGAGGATTGAAGTCCGAGTGCAAGCTCTGGACACGTACAATGTGGTCAGTATAGACATGGAAATTAACGTGACATTATAAAACATTAAGTTTTTAAATCAGGAACATGAATGAATGAATGAATGAATGACAGTACTGTGTATTGAGTATTTGCGTGTATATCTTATGAACAATTATTGGCTCACGTCTATGTGCTAGTGTTGAAAATGTGCAAATCATGGGAGATGTTCATGCTTTTGTGTTCATCAGGCGAATCTGATATCAGAAGCTCTTGTGGTGTTTGTTTGCTCCACCACAGGGCAAGGAGACCCTCCAGACAACATGAAGGTAGGAAAGAGCGTGTTATAAATAAGGACTGTGTTGCAGTACTGCTATAACACACCATTAAAGGTCGTGCCAGTATGCTAGCTATAGTGTATATTAGCTCAGGTCAGGTGTGTAAAATGGCCTCATGGAGGGATTCCCTTATTGTACAGGTTACCCAGAAGGCATTGCAGTCTTTTGCAATTTACTTTTCCAAAGAGTGAAAAAATAAAAGAGAAAAGATGTGTATAAATGTAAACAGAAATATTTAGACACGTCCAATAATTCCAATAACCAGATTGATTGTTACTATGACAACAATTATGAATAATGCACTTGACATCTCTTTACTTTTTTGAAATGGCTTTCTCTGTAACAGTAAATACTAATAAGCAATTATTGGATGAGGCTAAACAAAATATTGTGATTTATTAGTGCGAGCAAGCAAATAATTATTTGTCGATACAGAGGCAAATAATTGCTTGCGAAGTGCTAACAAATCATGATATTTTGTGATAACTGAGTTCAATAATTGTTTTATCATCCAAAAAATTTTTTGGGAAATAATGATTATAAAGTTTGCATGACGAGTCAAATGAGAAACCAGATACAGTCAGTTTTATTTACATATCTGCATTTTGTTTACATGCTTCTGCGTAAAATTTTCTCAAAACTGCTGCATGCTTTTCTTTTGAAAGTATTAAGCTCATCTTCCAAAAATTGTCTTTCTTTTAGATCACGTCGAAAGACATGAATAGTCACTTTTTTGTGTGTTTTCACTGTTTTTATTTTCAATTAAAGAAGCCAACTCCTTGTCTCTCAATTTAGGGAATTGAGTCACGTTGGCAAAAGTGAGAAGTAACTGCACATGAGCAGACCATTATTTGTAGGCAGTTATTTGCAGTTCGCTCAGCCAATCAAAAGAGCGTAAAAATGATTTGAATGATAATTAACAGTTATTCCATGAAATCGAGTTGTACATGAGCTGATAGCCGATGAGGCGCATAGCGCTGAGTTGGCTATAAGCCATGTACGACAAAATTGAGTGGAATAACTGTTTTATTCTCTCCACATTCACTGGATTTTGAGAAACGGAGCATTTTTATTTTTGCAAATTTGCTAAATAAAAACTTTCATACAAAATCACCGACAAAATAATTTCCACTTAGAATGGAAACAAACCAGCGAAATGACAGTAGCAATTTGTGAAAAATGCTATAATAATAATTTTTGAAAAATAAAAAAAGATACTTCTTACTATCAAATACTTTTATTCAATATTTTGTTGCTTTTTTGGGGGGTTTTCTTCTTTAGGGTTTTTTGGCGGTTGGCAAACCAACTTAAAGTTGCATTACGTATTGGGGGGAAAAAACTATATTATTTGAGCTATTTCTGTTTCTTTTATACTTGTAACAATTTTTTGGGTTTTGTTGTCGACTAGAGTTTTTATTTCTTCTTCAGTTGATTCAGCAACACGCTCCACCATTTTGTTTTTCTCTAATCATGGTATATGAGCTGATAGCCTAGTAGTAGAGTAGCCAATCAGAACGCGCGATTGCTCATATCCAGTGAATGTAGATAGAATAATAAAAATTGATTAATTTAGTGAACTTTTATAGTCCATCTCTCCACATAAATAGGCTTTAGACCATTTTGTTATGGTTAGGTTTGGGAAGGTGTGGTGTGACTAATATTGATGCTTTTAAATTAAAACATTGTAACATGCTGTGGCCTGTAAAAGTCAAAGGAGGCATGTTATGAGTAGTTATTGGAACACAGAGTATACAAAACCTTCTTCAGCCCTGATATGTCAAATTTGAGGAGTTGAGAATGATAACTGTAGGGTAAAGCTGTTTTTGTCCTGCAGAACTTCTGGCGCTTTCTGTTCAGGAAGTCATTACCCTCAGGATCTCTGTGTCGCCTGGACTGTGCAGTGCTTGGTCTTGGGGACTCGTCATATCCTAAGTGAGATTTGCCACAAAATTCACCTCACAGATTGAACTATAGTGCCTTGCATAAGTATTAACACCCCCCATTATTTTGTCCCACATTTTGTAGAGTTACAACCTGGAACTGAAATGGACTTACTTGGGATTATATGTCAAGACTTGCAGTATAATTGCTGTTCATCAGTGAGCTGCATTCAGTCTGACAAAACCTGAGCAATTTTACAAAAAATACTGAGCAAAAAATATCAGGATCCAGATGTGCAAAACTGACGGAGACATATCTCAGAAGGCTTGAAGCTGTAATTGTAGCTAAAGGTGATTCTACCAAATATTGACCTAGGGGGTGGTAATATTTATGCAACCAAAAATTGTGATTTTTTTTCAATCAAGCTTTATGTCACAATAAAGAAGATATTGTGCAGATTTAAATGCTACACATATTGTACAATCCCAGTTAAGTCTATCGTAGTTACAGGTTGTAACATTGCAAAATGTGGAAAAGTTCAAGGGAGGTAAATACTTATGCAAGGCAGTGCATTAATCGAGGAGAAACTAATACATAAAATACTATTAATCTCATATATATATATATATATACACACAGTGCCCTCCATAATTATTGGCACCCCTTGTAAAGGTTAGTAAAAAGGATTAGAAAAAAATCCACCTTTTGGTGAAGTTGCTTCATTTCACGCTGAAAAAATGAGAAAAATCCAACCTTTAATTGAAATAAATTTATTCAGAGAAAAACAAATCCTTCATCAAGAAATAATTATTTTCAACAAAAACACACGTGCCACTATCATTGGCACCCCTGGAAATGATAGTGAACACAATGTAACTGAAGCATGTTTCCTATTTAAATTGTACATGTTTGAGTTGATTGGGGTGTGTAGGAACTTTCAAGCTGTAATCCATGTCTTCCTGATTAACTGGGATACAAATATGAGGTGACACAGAGGCCAAATTCCCTTAGTCATCCATCAACATGGGAAAGATAACTGAAGCATGTTTCCCATTTAAATTGTACATTTTTTTAATTCATTGGAGTAGGAACTTTCAAGCTGGGTAGCACTAGGGCTGTCACGATTACCGGTGTACACGGTTACCGCGCTAAAATATTTTGACGGTGACCATAACCTTCTGAGTGTCAAAACCGCGATAGCTTCCATTTTCGCGAGACTTTGAACTTTCGTGCGAGTTTTCCTGCCGACGCCACTCAAGTTCACTCACTCACTGTCCGAAGTTCAAGCATGGCGGAAGGAGGAGACTGTGGTGGTCATCAAGATGAAGACATCTATCCGCCTTCCAAGCGGATAAAATCGGAAGTGTGGAAATATTTTGGATATTTCAAAAATTCGGAGGGACAACTTGTTGATGACGGTGCTCCTGCATGTAGAGTGTGCAGAAAAAAGGTGTCAGCGAAAGGCAGCAATACATCAAATCTAATGACTCATCTGCGAGACCATCATCAGCATTTGTACAGCAAGTGCAAGGTAGGTTAACGTGTATGTTTTAGCTGAAATGCGCAAAGTAACTTTTGACTTTTGACGAGGGAAGATGAAACAATTATTTCCGACTGTCAATAATGTTAGACCTTGATGATAATCTTTATTGTCGAAAGACGGCCACTGCTAGCAGTTTTAAAATGCATCTATCATCTGCGAGACCACCATCAGCATCTGTACAGCAAGTGCAAGGTGGTTAACGTGTATGTTTTAGCTGAAATGCGCAAAGTAACTTTTGACGAGGGAAGATGAAACAATTATTTCCGACTGTCAATAATGTTAGACCTTGATGATAATCTTTATTGTCGAAAGACGGCCACTGCTAGCAGTTTTAAAATGCATCTAGCACTAGCTGTGGTTAGCGCTATTCTGAGGTAAACATCACCATTCTAAGCTAAGTTACACAGCTAAACTTTCATTCGCCACAAGACGGTGAAAATGGATCAGTGAAACACACGAAGTAACGTATGACTTCGGGTCGAGGGAAAATACAACAGTTGTATCCGACTGTCAATAATGTTAAACTTTGATAATGATCTTTATTGTGAAGTGCGCCCACTGCTAGCATTTTAAAATGTGTCTAGCTGTGGTCAGGATCCACTTGTCCACAGTCCAAACTTGAAAACCTGAACCACGCCCACTCAACCTGAGCCACGCCCACTCAAATAACCGTGATAATACCGTACACCGCGATAATTTTGGTCACAATAACCGTCATGTTAAATTTTCATACCGTGACACCCCTAGGTAGCACTTTCTATAATAAATACTTAAGGAGGATTGATAAGTTATTTGCTAGATCTTTTAAGTCTGGTTACTGTTCCAGGCAATACAGTATTACTGCACTTTTGCAAAAAACCAAATCCCTCATCAAGAAATAATTTTCAACAAAAACACGTGCCAATATTATTGGCACCATTTTGACTTCAAGTTATGGAACCTGATTACAACCACAGACATGGCTCTGAGTTGTCTCCTGCTGCCACAGAGAAACAGGCAACTTAGAAAAAGGGCACACAATTTTATCTTGCCCAAAGTACAGACTAGCCGTTTTAAGTCAGTTTTTATCAATACATGTCTTTTTTAAAGCTATACGGCCTTTCAGTTTCATAAAATCGGTGAAATTTAGTTCGCTCTGAAATTTGGTCATTCTGATATGTTTATTTCTGTAATATTTAAAAAAAAAAAACCAAAACCCCCCAGGCCATTCTGTGGTTGGGAAGTTATTTAATTTGAGGGGATTCCCGAGCAAATAATGTGCATGAAATCACTCGCTTCGCGCAGTCAAGCAGACGGAGAAGTCTGTGTGCGCATGTGCAGGTTTACCTGCTTCTTCTACTTTTCCTTCTTCTGTTGGGTTTTATGGCAGCTGGCATCCAGTGTTGCATTACTTCCATCTACAGGTTTGCCTTGACTGTGCACTAACAGTTACATCATTCTGTCGCTAAATAAACAGCTGATCACACCGAGGTGCTCACTGACCGCCAATATTTATTAGTTTGGTCCTGCGTTTCCTTTCCTTCGCAGCATAACGTCTTTTCTTCTCACTTTCCATTACTGTAGTTGGTCTTTCATGTTTCATTCACGTCGTCCATTTTTCTCTCCTGTTTCAAATTTGTATCCCATAATGCCTTGCCCGAACGGGGAAAGTCCACCACGTGATGCATGATGTAGTATCTTGAATTGGGTCATGGTGAAGCAGGAAAAAGTAGCGGAGAATTTAGAACCACATGGCCCTAAATTCATTAATTGTTCTATTTTAAAAAAACTAATAAAATTGGAAGTCTATGATTTGAATTCAGTGGCTTTCGGTCCACTAAACAAACATAATTGGGTGTCAGGGAAAATTATTTTTATGACCTAAAGTTGAAAAATCTGAAAGGCAGTACAGCTTTAATTATCTGTATTTTTTTTTATCTTGTATCCCGTAGGTCTTAGATGTATTTATATTAGCACATTATTATTATTTGGATGATTTCTGATTGTACTTTGTAAATGGGGCACATCTGTTTGCCTTGTTATATTAAATAAAGACCTTAAAAATAAAAAATTATGAAAAAAGATAAGAGAACACACAAACCAAATGAGATAGAAGTGTGTTGACTTTCATAAGTCAGGGAATGGTTATAAAAAATAGCTATTTGCCTGAAATGTCCATTTCTACTGTTAGAAATAATAAGAATAATAAAGGAATAATTAAAAAAGTGGACACCAACTGGAAATGTTACACATTTGCCTGGAAGAGGAACCAAGTTTATTTTGTCCTCATGTACAGTGAGGATGATGGTGAGAGAGGCAAAAGAAATCCTCAAGGATCACTGTTGGTGAATTACAAGAAAAAGTAAAATCTTGGGGTTTCCAAGTCTCCAAAAGCACCATCAGATGCCACCTCCATGCCAACATATTATTTGAAAGGTATGCCATAAAAAAGCCTTTTCTGTCAGTTAACCACAAACATAAGCACCTGAAGTTTGTGAAATGCTACTACAACTTTGACTGGAACCGTGTTCTATAGTCTGATGTGACAAAATGGAGCTTTTTGGCAAGAAACACTCAAGATGAGTTTAGTGTAAATAGAAGAATGGCCATAATGAAAAGAACCCAATCCCAGCTGTAAAATATGGTGGAAGTTCTGTGATGTTTTGGAGCCTCCAAAGGCTCTGGAACCCTTGTTAGGGTACATGGCATCATGGACTCCATGAAATACCAGGACATTTTAAATCAAAATCTGGCTGCCTCTGCCAGGAAATTGAAACTGGATTGTCATTGGCTTTTCCAGCAGGACAATGATGTGTGACCCATGTGTCCAAATCAACACAAAAATGGCTAGCTGACCACAGAATCAAGCTTCTTCCATGGCCATCTCAGTCCCTTGACTTGAACCCCATAGAAAACGTGTGGTAAGTTGAAGAGGAGAGAATACAACAGAGGGCCGAGGACCCTGGATGGTCTGGAGAGATTCTGTAAAGAGGAATGGTCTCAGATGTGCTGCTCTGTATCTTCAACCTTATAAAATGTTTTAGGAGAAGACACAGTGCTGTTTTACTGGCAAAGGGAGGTTGTACAAAGTATTAAATGCAGGGGTGCCGATAATTGTGGCACTTTTTTAAATTGAAAATAATTATTTCTTGATGAGGGATTTATTTTTCTCTGAACAAATATATTTCAATGAAATGTTGGATTTTTCTCATTTTATCAGTGTGAGATAAATCAACTTCACCAAATGATGGATTTTTTTTCTAATCCTTTTTACTCATCTTTACAAGGAGCGCCAATAATTGTGAAGGACACACACTGTGTTTTATATATATATATATATATATATATGTTGTGAAAAAGTTTCATTTTTTGTACTTTAATTCAAAAAGGTAAACTTTCATATATTCTATATTCATTATACAAAGATTATTTCAAGCCTTTATTTTAATTTTGATGATTGATTATGGTTTATTGCTCATGAAAATCAGAAATCCAGGATCTCAAATTATTAGAATATTTTGATTGAATAGTCAATCAAAAAAGAATTTACAATACAGAAATGTCCAACTTCTGAAAAGCGTGTTCATTTTTACACTCAGTACTTGGTTGCATCTCCTTTACTATAAATTACTGCATCAGTGCGGCATGGCATGGAGGCACTCAGCCTGTGGCACTGCTGAGGTGTTATTGAAGCCCAGGTTGCTTTGATGGCGGCCTTTAGCTCGTCTGTATTTTTGAGTCGGGTGTTTCTCATCTTCCTCTTGACAATACTCCATAGATTCTCTATGGGGTTCAGGTCAGGCGAGAGTTGGCTGGCCATTCAAGCACAGTAATATCATGGTCAGCAAACCATTTGGTAGGAGTTTTGGCACTGTGGGCAGGTGCTAAGCCCTGCTGGAAAAGGAAATTGGCATCTCCATAAAGCTCTGGAAGCATGAAGTGCTCTAAAATCTCCTGGCAGATGGCTGCAGTGACTTTAGATTTGATAAAATACAGTGGACCAACACCAGCAGATGACATGGCATGTCAAATCATCACAGACTGGAAACTTCACACTATACTTCAAACACCTTGGATTCTGTGCCTCTCCACTCTTTCTCCAGACTCCATGACCTTAATTTTCAAATGAAATACAAAATTTACTTTCCTCTGAAAAGAAGACTTTAGACCATTGAGCAACAGTCCAGTTCTTTCTCTCCTTAACCCAGGGTAAGACGCTTCTGATGTTGTGTTTAGTTCAGGAGTGGCTTGATATTGTGGCATGCGGCAGTTGTAGTCCCTTTCCTGAAGATGTCTGTGTGTGGTGGCTCTTGATGCACTGACACTGGCCTTAGTCCTCTCCTTGTGAAGCTCTCCCAAGCTCTTGAATCGACTTTTCTTGACAATCCTCTCAAGGCTACAGTCATCCCTGTTGCTTGTGCACCTTTTCCAGCCAGCTTTTTCAGCAATAACCTTCTTTGGCTTACCCTCCTTGTGGAGGGCGTTGATGATCATCTTCTGGACAACTGTAAAGTCAGCAGTCTTCCCTATAATTGTGGTTGTGTGTACTGAACTAGACTGAGAGATGCACTCTATTTATACTGTTTTACTCAAACTTGAAATTAAATATTCTCATATTTTGAGATCTTTTTGTGCTGTAGGCCATAATTATCAAAATATTATCAAATGCTTGAAACATTTTAGTTTACATGTAATGAGTCTAGAATATATTAAATTTTCACTTTCTTAAGTAACTCATGGAAAATATTGAACTTTTCAGATATGCTTTTGAGATGCACTAATTTTATATATATATATATATATATATATATATATATATATATATATATATATATATATAAAGTTAGAAAGGTCACGGTTGTGCAAAACTAACGTATGCTTACTTTGGAAACGTAAGCATTTACATTTAACCTGTTTTCTGTAAAGCTAATTCTGATTCTGATACATTCTAGATTCAACTTTGTGGCTAAGAAGCTGTATAAGCGTCTGCTGCAGCTTGGTGCTAATGCGCTACTTCCTGTTGGCCTGGCAGACGATCAGCATGATCTGGGGTGAGAATCTTTAGTGTTAGAAAAATTCCACCAAAATTCCACCATCTTCACACAGTTGGTCTGGGATTGTTCAAGTACTGAGTCCTACGATTGTGAGGTTCACGAATCCCAAGTGAACCTGGGCTACATGTCAGTGCTACTATTTTATCGGAATTTCCTATCGGAATGTCAGTATAATTTTGACCAGTATTAATAAATTGATACAATACTATACTATTACTTTATCACAATTGCTAATATTCTATCCATATAGAAACTATTATTCTGTCCACATTCACTGGACATGAGCAGTCAAGCGCTCTGATTGGCTACTCTGCTACTAGGATATCAGCTCATATACCATGAAGAGAGAAAAACAAAATGGCAGAGTGTGTTGCTGAACCAACCGAGGATGAAATAAATACTCTACTCGAAAACACAACCTCAAAAAATACAAAAAAAGCAACAAAATATGGAATAAAAGTATTTGATGGTAAGAAGGTATCTTTTTTTTTTCAAGAATTATCACATTTTTCACAAATTGCTACTGTCATTTCACCGGTTTTTTTACATTCAAAGCAGAAATGATTTTGTCAGACGTTTTGTATGGAGTTTGTATCAAGTTTTTATTTATTGAAATTTTATTTATCGAAAAAATAAAAATGCTC
This sequence comes from Neoarius graeffei, assembly GCF_027579695.1. Classification (NCBI taxonomy): domain Eukaryota; kingdom Metazoa; phylum Chordata; class Actinopteri; order Siluriformes; family Ariidae; genus Neoarius; species Neoarius graeffei. The sequence goes on along the minus strand of NC_083596.1, from coordinate 26,103,785 downwards.
TGTTTCTCAAAATCCAGTGAATGTGCATATAATAAAACAGTTATTCCACTCAATCTCGTCGTCCTTTGCTTATAGCCAACTCGGCTATCAGCTCATGTACGACTCAATTTCGTGGAATAACTGTTAAATATTCAGATCTGAGTTTTGCACCAAATAGAAAGCCTGAGTTCATGTGACAGAGCACCATGCCCAACTGTAACTGTTAATCAAGACTCTTCTTGACTAACAGCTAGCAGTGCTTATTTTATGTAACGTCTTTGTAATTATGACTCTAATGCCAGCACTTTATCAGCCTGACTGTTTTTCCTATTCTACATTAAACTGCTTCGTGGTTTTGCATGCTGTGTTTAAATTCATTCTCATCTTTTTTTATCACACTTTTTATCAAGTCCTTTCAAGAATAATTCTCATCAGACTTAATGGAAATGATCATACGGCCATTCATAATGGACCGTTTGTAGTTCCACCTCTGCAATGCTGCTCTTTCTCAACTCTGCTGTAGATGTAGGCAATGTGTCACTGTACCTAAATACTGAGACACGTCTTATTATACAAACAAGTAAAGCAATATTACTGCCCTCTGATGACTACCGTGTCTTACTCCATTTTCCCCCCTGCATCATTAGAGTTTTGCTACTGCTTTCAGTAATGAATTTTCAATAATTTATAACATTGTTCCATATGTATGTCATGTTTAATGATATGAGCAAATAGGAAGAGAATAGTGTCTAAATTTTCATGCTGCCTTACTGATGTTTAATCACATAACTACTGCCTGTATTTACTCATCCAGCTTCTCCTTCTTTTTCTTCTTATTTATTTATTTATTTATTTATTTATTATTATCTCATCCGGCCAACAGGTGATGAGCTTATGCCATCATGTGTTGTCCGTTGTCTCGTCCACATTTCACGAAAATCGCTTCTTCTCTCTCAATTCTTCACCGATTTTTATTCTTTTTGGCAGGAAGGTAGGTCTGCCTGGGGTGCATATAACTTCTACCCAAATTTGCATAATTGCAATTAATAATGAAGATATGGCGTAATTAAGTCCTAACGAGCAGTTTCCACACAAATCGCTTCTTCTCCCTCAATTCTTCACCGAGTTTGATTCTTTCTGGCATGAAGGTAGGGGTACCTAGGGTGCGTATGACTTCTACCCAGATTTGCTTAATTACAATGAAGTTATGGACTAATTAAGCCTTAATGAGCAGTTCAACAAAAATCACTTCTTCTCGGTCAATTCCTCGCCGTTTTGGATTCTTTCTGGCAAACAGGTCGGTATTCCTAGGGTGTATATCAGGCTTTTCAATTACATGAAACCTGCAACGGATAACGTCGTAGGCGTCCAAATTAAAAAGGCAATCAAATTAAGGTCAAGCGCCCAAAATATACTACCAAAAGTTTAAAAAAATTGAAATGTTGATTAAATAAACTTGGCTGCATAAAACCCAATGTCTTGACTTTCTTCTTTAAAAACACCGAAATTAGCAAGAATTAGCATGTATTTCTCGTAATTGACACGAAATCCACACGAATTCTCCATCAACGGCGATCAGCACGCCATGATTTCGTGGAGGAGCGAGACTCGCGTACCAATGACCAAAGCGGGATTTCCACATTAGGGAAATCTCATCTCATCTCATTATCTCTAGCCACTTTATCCTTCTACAGGGTCGCAGGCAAGCTGGAGCCTATCCCAGCTGACTACGGGCGAAAGGCAGGGTACACCCTGGACAAGTCGCCAGGTCATCACAGGGCTGACACATAGACACAGACAACCATTCATACTCACATTCACACCTACGGTCAATTTAGAGTCACCAGTTAACCTAACCTGCATGTCTTTGGACTGTGGGGGAAACCGGAGCACCCGGAGGAAACCCATGCGGACACAGGGAGAACATGCAAACTCCGCACAGAAAGGCCCTCGCCGGCCACAGGGCTCGAACCCGGACCTTCTTGATGTGAGGCGACAGCGCTAACCACTACACCACCGTGCCACCCCTACATTAGGGAAATCTTCTTTCATATTGTTTTATGATGGTTGGCAAATAGCTTTTAGGTGCATTACTGCCACCTTCTGGACTGGAGTGTGAACCAGAATGTTTACTATCCTATAGAGATCTTGCAGTCACGTGACCGGAAAGTACACAACCGCCATCTTGTCGGTCAAAAACACAGCTGAATACTGCTGCACTCGTGTACAGAATGGATCAATTTCAACCGACGGACTACACGGCTCATTTTTCTAATGAACAGATAACTAGATATATGTCTAAAATAAACGATCTACAGATTTGTGACCCTTATGGCTTACCGGACAGAGTTTTCACGACCGGATTTTGAACTGCCAGCAGAATACCCGGACGTGTATAATTACCTCATTAACTTTCCCTCGCTGTTCAGTGGTGAAGCACTGCGTGCCTATAAATCTCTGGACAGTTATCTTTACAGAAATTCAGGATTTGTCAGCGACTCAGATGTGGCATCTTGTAAACAAGAATCCTCATTGGACGGGTAAGTCACTTAAGTATTGAGTATAGCACTGACCAGCCGATTATAGAATAGAATAAGGTAATTCCAGCTGTAATTCCAAATCGTCCGTCTTGTTTACATGGATCTGGCATTGGAGAGGTAGAGGCTTGGCAGTGGAGGTTTGAGTGGCTGTTTTCTGAGCTTAGTCAACAGGCCGGCTCTGCCTGTAGCCTCGCTTTTGCTTCCGCTCCCGGCACCGCCTCCTTCGCTTTGCTTCCGATAACAATCCACGGAGACCCCGCTGGTCTCGCTATCTCGTCCGGAATGTTTTTTTTTTTCTCGTCCGGAATGTTGTGCATGCGATGGAAATCGCTACAAACTGTCATTTTCTGCTGGAAACCAATGTCCAGTAAGTCCATACGGTTGTAGTGGATATTGAAGTCCGGTACAGACGAACAACACGCAAAAATACACACAAAAAAACATAAAAAACGTGCACAGGTAGGGAGAGCTTGTAGCCGCAGCCGTTGTAGTAGAATTGTATATAGTAGGTTTTTCCAGAAGAAAAGGTAGAAGTAAAAGCAGAAGTAGAAGTAGAAGGCGGAATATGGCGTTTGACCGACAAGATGGCGTCTGTCACAATCTGGATCGGCTGTGACGTCACATGCAAGTGCTCCATTGTGCTAAATTCTCCTAATAATTCCTGTATCATTTAAAAACCTAAAAATAGCCCTATATCCCACATGATCTGACCTCAACTGCAACATCTCTCTGCTACCTAGTGTCATATGATTTAAATCAGGTAAAAGACTGAATAAAAGAGAGCTATTCAGGACACAGCTGTGTGTATTTAAGATACAGCTTGCATCTTAAATACACACAGTTGTGTAAGTGTGGGTGGAATCAGTGACTTGGAGCTTGGTCCTCTTATTGATGATAGACTTAGACACTGGCCTTTCATTTAAACTAAGGTCTTTTACCCGACTACATACTGTGAATTGCACTGCCAGTTCTTGTGATGTGACTGAAAAACCTTTTGTGTCACAGGTCTGCTACAGGTTTGTCTCTTTGATGGCAACAGTGCAGAACTTGCTTTTTCATTCACAGGCTGCTTTCCTCCAGGCTCTCCTCAGGCCCCAACACATCTTTTAATCACTAACTGTATTCTGATTATTTTTGTCATGTACATGTACATCAAGAGGGATTAATGCTGTAGACATTTTGCAATAAAGGTAAAAATAACATTCAGAGATTTCTTTATTTATTCATACAGCGCTCTCCACAATTATTGGCACCCCTCGTTAAGATATGTTCTTTGGCTTCTAATAAATTCATTATTTTTAAAATAATATAGGACAACAATGCAAAGAAAGAGAAAAATCCAACCTTTAATTCAAGTGCATTTATTCAGTGGGAAAAAAAAATCCCACATTAAGAAATAATTCTTTTACATGAAATCATGTGTGCCACAATTATTGGCACCCCTGATATTAATACTTTGTACAACTCCCTTTTGCCAAAAAGATAGCACTTAATATTCTCCTATAACATTTCACAAGATGGGAGAATACAGAGAGAGGGATATTCGACCATTCCTCTTTGCATAATCTCTCTAAATCATCCAGAGTCCTGGGTCCTCTCCTATGCACTCTCCTCTTCAGCTCACCCCATAGGTTTTCAATTGGGTTGAGGTCTGGGGACTGAGATGGCCATGGGAGGAGCTTGATTTTGTGTATGGTGAACCATTTTTGTGTAGATTTGGCCACATGTTTAGGGTCATTATCTTGCTGAAAGACCCAGTGACGACCCATCTTCAGCTTTCGGGCAGAGGCCACCAGATTTTGATTTAAAATGTCCTGGTATTTCAAAGAGTTCATGATGCCATGCACCGTAACAAGGTTCCCGGGGCCTTTGGAAGAGAAACAGGCCCACAGCACCACCGACCCTCCCCCATACTTCACAGTGGGCATGAGGTGCTTTTCTGCATACTCATCTTTTGTGATGTATTAGAGTGTTTGTTGCCAAAAAGCTCTATCTTGGTCTCATCTGACCAAAGCACATGGTCCCAGTTGAAGTCCCAGTACCGCTTAGCGAACTCCAGACGTTTACGTTTATGCTTGTAAGTGAGAAAAGGCTTTTTCTGTGCATGCCTCCCAAACAGCTTGTTGGCATGTAGATAGTACCTGATGGTTGTTATGGAGACTTTGTGACCCCAAGATGCTACTCTTTGATGCGATTCTCTAACAGTGAGCTTTGGAGAACTTTTTACTTCTCTTCCCATCCTCCTCACTGTGCATGGTGGCAAGATAAACTTGCATCCTCGTCCAGGCTTGTTTGCCACTGTTCCAGTTGTTTTAAACTTCTTGATGATTCCTCTGACTGTAGATATGGGCAGGTGTAGGCGAGTGGCTATTTTCTTGTAGCCATTGCCTGACTTATGAAGGTCAACACACATCTGCCTTACTTGAATGGTGTGTTCTCTTGTCTTTCCCATGTTGAAGAGTGGATAAGAGAAATAGGCCTCTGTGTCACATCATATTTATACCCCAGGGAAACAGGATGTGATGAATTACTAATTAAAGGTTCCTAGATACTCTGATCAACTTTATAAACTACAGTAGAAATGACAGAAATGCTTTAATTAGATTTATTTTCTAGGAATTGTTATGGGTGCCAATAATTGTGGAACAGGTGATTTTATGAAAAATAATTATTTCTTAGTCAGGGATTTTTTTTATTCACTTGAGTTAAGGGTTACATTTTTCTACAATTTTCAGTGTGAGATTATGCTTCTGCAATAAAAATTGAATTTATTTTAAGGCTTTTAACACATCTTAACCAGGGGTGCCAATAATTGTGGAGGGCGCTGTAACTTTGTAGCTAAAAAAGCAGCAGCAGGTTTAAACACAGAGCACTGGGTAAACAGCACTTTGCACGTGCAGAAAAGCCCAAATTACCCTGCATCACGACGGTAAAAGCCCAAATTCAGAAATACAGGGTGTAGCCCAAATTATGGAATTGAAAGGCTTGTATATAGCTTCTATATATACACTACCGTTCAAAAGTTTGGGGTCACTTTGAAATGTCCTTATTTTTGAAAGAAAAGCACTGTACTTTTCAATGAAGATCACTTTAAACTAATCAGAAATACACTCTATACATTGCTAATGTGGTAAATGACTATTCTAGCTGCAAATGTCTGGTTTTTGGTGCAATATCTACATCTATAAAACTGACCTTCCTTTGAACAGATTGAGTTTCTGGAGCATCACATTTGTGGGGTCGATTAAATGCTCAAAATGGCCAGAAAAATGTCTTGACTATATTTTCTATTCATTTTACAACTTGTGGTGGTAAATAAAAGTGTGACTTTTCATGGAAAACACAAAATTGTCTGGGTGACCCCAAACTTTTGAACGGTAGTGTAGCTTTTATATAGTGTATATAGCTTGCAACATTTATTGTGCAAGGTGATCCACTTTAGATCGTTCCTTCTGGACTAGATGGGGCTGGAGTGAGCTACACCATCGCTGACAGTCTTCTTTATTATTATTATTATTATTATTGCACAAGGTTGATTCTGGTGGAAAGGAGTCTTCCAGTTGAAATGATCTCTTAATCATTTGTGAACCTTCTCTGATACATAGCTGTCTCTGCTGCTGTCTGTTAATAGCATAAAGCTTTACTTGTATAATAATGCTAATGTTGACACTCCGTCCTTCTCACCTGCCCCGATATTCACCTCAGACACACACTTGTGACCCACCCCATTAAGTGTTATTGCGTCATTAATAATTAGAGCCTACTGGTATCATGGTCTAGTATCCAAATACAGGCACTGAGTTCACTAGAACAGGCACTTACAATTTGCATAGTCGTAGAATTTGCGTCGGTGCTTTTGTGTCTTTTTGCTGTTGTCTATTCGTGCAAGTGTTTCTTTTGCTAAGCAATGTCTTATCGAAAAATGACATCCAAAAGCAGTTATGGGTGAATTTTTATGCTTTGCAGGCCAGATGGCGTGATTGATCCCTGGTTAAATTTGTTCTGGCAAAAGGCTCTGGCTCTTTATCCTCCACCAGCTGACTTAAGCCCCTTTCGCGACGAAGATCCGTGAGTCTACTTCATATTCGAATGCAAGCCTGTGTATCTGATACATCTTAAATATATCTTGGAGGATGCCAGTTCTGTATCCCTGCATGCAGGAACCTGTAAGAGCTATGGTTTGAAAACATACTGATTAAGTGATTTACGTATTCATAAATTATTCCTATTTAACAGTAATAATCAGAAAGCGTTAGCCCCGCCCATTCTTTGTAAGCTGAGTGTTTAATGGAGAATGAAAGAAAGCAGAAAGTAATGAAGACAGGAGAGAATTTAGCAGTTCATGTGTGTTTTCCTGCAGACTTCCTCCTCGTTATGTTTTCCACTTCCTGGATGATACTACAGAGAAGCCGGTTGCGAAGCCCATGCTAGCAGATGGCCAGGCCCCGCCCTCTTCAGCCCACCCTTTTCCAGCACGAGTGGTGTCCAATCAGAGAGTAACAGCCCCTAGTCATTTCCAGGATGTGAGGCATATCGAGTTTGACATTACAGGCTCAAACATCCAGTGAGTAGTAGAAGTAGTAAGGTTTTGGCATGGGCTTGTAAAAAATGAATGTGTCTTTGGGTTTGTGAGACAATCTGGATCATTTAGAGGCAGTTTGCTATACACTATTAAGCTATGAGTGTTTCTTTTCTGGTAAAATCCAAAATAAATAGCTTTTCATAAAATCTGTGTGTGACAGGTACAGAGCAGGTGATGTGGTGATGATGAGGCCGTGTAATTCCCCAGAAGATGTGGAGGAATTTTGCCAGCTACTGAGACTCAACCCTGACCGTTACTTCATGCTCACACCCACAGATAACAACATGGGTGTGTGTGTGTGTGTGTGTGTGTGTGTGTTCCATTAGACAGCAAAGCAGAGTGTAAGTAGAAGTGTGTCTTTGTCTGGTCTCCCTCAGCTCCTATCCCTGTCCGTCTCCCTCAACCGTGCTCCATCAGGTTCCTGGTGCAGGAGTTTTTGGACATCGCCGCAGTGCCGCGCCGCTCTTTCTTTGAGTTGCTCGCTACATTTGCCACTAACGAACTGGAGCGAGAGAAACTGGCTGAGTTCAGCTCAGCGCAGGGTCAAAATGAGCTGCACAGTTACTGCAGCAGACCACGGCGTACAGCTCTGGAGGTAAAAGGTGTTTAAACACTCACTGGTGTTTTAATGTTCCTGTGAACTCAAACATGGTTTTTAGATTTCTGAATTCTGAGCATTAGGCTCAAATTTCTTACCACAAAGACTCTTTAAAACAAAGGCTCTTGGTATCTTTGTTTAAAGGGATCCTTCAGTGGATTTATTCTCAAATCTATTTTATGTAAAATTAGTCATATATTTCAAAAATCAAACTTTCATTTTTGGAGACCAAATAGTGTTTGAGAAAAATGAATTTTCTTTAAAATGCCAGTTGGGCTTCCTGCGGTGGTGATGTATGCGATGACATCAGGTAGTGGTCACTTGAAGCAACTCAGCTGTTTATATTCGGTTTACATCATAGTTTTGTTAGTTTTACAGTACAAGTATTTTTACTGAATTTATCAGTTTATTCCCCCTTTGGCCGAAAGGCCCGAAGGGGGATTATGTCGTGGCGATGCCCATCCGTTCATCCCGGGAAGGGTGCTCACATTCTGAAATCAACTCCTCTCACAACTTTTGGAGGAATTTCACGAAACTTGGCAAAAGGCCTTGTTATATGTCGGTAATATGCATATTGTAATTTAATTAAATTGGGTCACATTTTACCAGAGTTACAGCATTTGAGTAACAAAATTATACTTTGACAATTTCATGAGAGTGTGTTTTCCTTCTGAAATCAACTCCTCTCACAATTTTTGGATGAGTTTCTCAAAGCTTGGCAAAAGGCCTTGTTATATGACGGTAATACACATATTGCAATTTAATTTCATTTGTGAAAATTTTACCAGAGTTTTGACCCTTGATTAAATAACTTGTACTTTGACAATTTCATGAGGGTGTACATTCTTCTGAAATCAACTCCTCTCACAATTTGTGGAGGAATTTCACCAAACATGGTAAAAGGCTTTGTTATATGACAGTTATACGCATATTGAATTTCGTTTAATTTGGGCAAATTTTACCAGAGTTTTGCCCTTGATTATTAACAAACTTGTACTTTGGCAATTTCATCAAGGTGTGCTTGCTTTCTGAAATCAACTTCCCTCACAATTTTTATCCCCCACTGGCCGAAAGGCCTGAATGGGGATTATGTCTGTCTGTCTGTGCCAGGAAATGTACTCACCTTCTGAAATCAACTCCTCTCACAGTTTTTGGAACTAGACTACATTTCTGCAGAGAAAATGCAAAGTGTGCTTGCTCAGCTATGGCAAAGTGTCACCAACAGAAACTGGATCAGACATGAGACCTCACACTGCAAAATCTTTTTTTACATGATCTACAGATAGTGTGTGTGTGTGTGTGTGTCAAAGTGTATGTACTGTGCGTAGTGTGTGTGTGTATGTACAGTAGTTTGTGTAGTGTGTGTGTGTGTGTGTGTGTGTGTGTGTGGCTACACACTCTCTAAAATCTCGGTTTAAACTGGCTCAACTCGCAGCATGACACTTTGCGCTCTAAAATCTTTTTTTTTTACATGTGATACAGCACCCTGAACTGGTGTAGTGTGCTTGTATACAGCTGTTTGATCGACGCACCTGTTCTCTCGTTCTTGTCGTTTTTCTGTTGCTTTTTCCCCATAGAGAATGAATGGAGGGCGGCACGGTGGTGTAGTGGTTAGCGCTGTCGCCTCACAGCAAGAAGGTCCGGGTTCGAGCCCTGTGGCTGGCGAGGGCCTTTCTGTGCGGAGTTTGCATGTCCTCCCCGTGTTCGCGTGGGTTTCCTCCGGGTGCTATAGTTTCCCCCACAGTCCAAAGACATGCAGGTTAGATTAACTGGTGACTCTAAATTGACCGTAGGTGTGAATGTGAGTGTGAATGGTTGTCTGTGTCTATGTGTCAGCCCTGTGATGACCTGGCGACTTGTCCAGGGTGTACCCCGCCTTTCACCCGTAGTCAGCTGGGATAGGCTCCAGCTTGCCTGCGACCCTGTAGAACAGGATAAAGCGGCTAGAGATAATGAGATCAGATGAGATGAGAGAATGAATGGGGCTCACAAATCTAACCACCCTGCTCGGACACGCTTTATCGGCAACCCACCAAAGTTTATGTGATACCTCAGGCCAGCTCCCCCGACACATACAGTGCCTTGCAAAAGTATTCATCCCTCTTGGTGTTTGTCCTGTGTTGTCGCATTACAAGCTGGATTTAAAATGGATTTTTGGAGGGTTATCACCATTTGATTTACACAACATGCCTACCACTTTAAAGGTGCAAACTGTTGTTTTATTGTGACACAAACAATAATTAAGATGAAAAAACAGAAATCTGGAGCGTGCATAGGTATTCACCCCCTTTCGTATGAAACCCCTAAATAAGAGCTGCTCCAACCAATTCACTTCATAAGTCACATAATTAGTTAAGATCCACCTGTGTGCAATCAGAGTGTCACATGATCTGTCACATGATGTTTGTATAAATCAACCTGTTCTGGAAGGACCCTGACTCTGCAACAAGCAAGCAACATGAAAACCAAGGAGCCTCCAAACAGGTCAGAGACAAAGTTGTGGAGAAGTATAGATCAGGGTTGGGTTATAAAAAATATGCCAAACTTTGAATATCCCAGGGAGCACCATTAAATCCATTATAGCAAAATGGAAAGAATATGGCACCACTACAAACCTGACAAGAGAAGGCTGCCCACCAAAACTCACAGACTGGGCAAGGAGGGCATTAATCAGAGATTCAACAAGGACACCAAAGATAACACTGGAGGAGCTGCAGAGATCCACAGCGGAGATGGGAGTATCTGTCCATAGGACCACTTGAAGCCATACACTCCACAGAGCAGGGCTTTATGGAAGAGTGGCCAGAAAAAAAAACCATTGCATAAGAAAACACGTTTGGAGTTTGCCCAACAGCATGTGGCAGACTCCCCAAACACATGGAAGAAGAGTCTCTGGTCAAATGAGACTAAAATTTATCTTTTTGGTCATCATTGGAAATGCCATGTGTGGCGCAAATCCAACACCCTGAGAACACCATTCCTACAGTGAAGCATGGTGGTGGCAGCATCATGCTGTGGGGATGTTTTTCATCTGCAGGGACAGGAAAGCTGGTCAGGACTGAAGGAAAGATGGATGGCACTAAATACAGGGCAATTCTGGAGGAAAACCTGTTTGAGTCAGCCAGAGGTTTGAGACTGGGACGAAGGTTCACGGTCTAGCAGGACAATAACCCTAAACATACTGCTAAAGCTACACTGGAGTGGTTTAAAGGGAAACATTTAAATGTTTTGGAATGGTCTAATCAAAGCCCAGACCTTAATCCAATTGAGAATCTGTGGCATAACTTGAAGATTGCTGGATACCAATGGAACCCATCTAACTTGAAGGAATTGGAGCAGTTTTGCCTTGAGGAATGGGCAAACATTCCAGTGGCTAGATGTGCTAAGCTAATAGAGACATACCCCAAGAGACTTGCAGCTGTAATTGTAGCAAAAGGTGGCTCGATAAAGTATTGACTTGGGGGGATGGGGGGGTGAATGAATACTTATGCACACTCCATATTTCTATTTTTTCATCTTAATTATTGCTTGTGTCACAATAAAAAAACAACGTGCATCTTTAAAGTGGTAGGCATATTGTGTAAATCAAATGGTGCTAACCTTCCAAAAAATCCATTTTAATTCCAGCTTGTAATGCAACAAAACAGGACAAACACCAAGGGGGATGAATACTTTTGCAAGGCACTCTACATGCAGTCAGTTCTGAGCCGCACTTGTCTTTTCCTTTCTTTTCGCTGATCCCTTTTCCCCCATTCACTTCCATTCATTTTCTCCCCATTCAAATGAATGGAGTTTCTGGAAAAAAAAGTGACTGTGAAGTCTCATGTCACGCTGCAAGTTGAGCCCTTTTAAACCGAGATTTTAGAGTGTGCAGCTATGCACACTACACATGCTACACACACTTTTACACACACACACTTTGTCACACACACTATCTGTAGATCATTTAAAAAAGATTTTGCAGCGCGAGGTCTCATGTCTGATCCAGTTTCTGTCGGTGACACTCTGCCATAGCTGAGCAAGCACACTTTGCATTTTCTAGCTTGTGCTTTCTTTTAAGCATCATTGTGGCATTTATATGCTACATAATGAGGCACACTCGTTTAAAAACTGATAAATTTGGTAAAATACTTGTAAAACTAGCAAAACTATGATGTAAACAGAATATAAACAGCTGAGTTGCTCCAAGCGACCACTACCTGATATCATTGTATACGTCACCACCGCAGGAAGCTCATCTGGCATTTTAAAGAAAATTCATTTTTCTCGAACACTATTTGGTCTCCGAAAATTAAAGTTTGATTTTTGAAACCTGCGACTACTTTTACATCAAATACGTTTGAGAATAAATCCGCTGGAGGATCCCTTTAAACAAAGTCAGCAAGGGTTATGTAAATGTGAATATGTTACCAAACTGAACACAGTTGTGAGATTACAAAACATCCTCCATGGTTTTGGATCAGTTATGATGTGATACTTGTGAAACTTTTCACAACAGAACCTACTTGCCAAGACTTTCTGAGCATTAGCTAACTTCGCCAGTGTCAGTGATAAAATAGTGATAGTGATTGTTTGACAGGTTTAAATAACCCACTGAGAGTATGACAATACAACTTGAGATTGAAATCCCACTCGTGTTGCTCTGTCAAAAATTCAAGCTAGTTTACTAGCAGTTAATTATCTGTTGAGCTATTAGGGATGGTAGGAGAATGTGGGGACGTTTCCAGTGTGCATGGAGCCTGGCATTTTAAACGATGGTAAGGTAAAGATGTCCTCTAGCATGTGATGTCTTCATTCTGAGAAGAGAGAAGATAATGGAAGGGAAATTATCAATATTACATATATTCATATACAATACCACAAAGTTTTCAAAATATTTTACAGATGACTCAATTTACCACCAAAAAACATCTAGTTTAACCAAAGAAGCATTCATTTACATCTGCAAGTATGAGGGCACTCAGTAGAGCGCATACATCTGCCAAGCCACATATTATCAACATAAAAATCAAACAAGTGTTGTCAGGCAAAACAAACCTCGCCTGGCAGCACTTATTTTATACCTATATGTTGATAATGGTAATATTTCTCAATCATCAGCTGTCAGGTTATAGTCCTATGAAAATCCATGACCTTGAGTTTGACATTTCAAGGTCAAAGATCATGGTGCCAAATGAAAGCCCATATGGTACATCCTATAAGTTGATAATGGTAAATATCTGTCTACCATCAACCGTTTTCAAGTTACATCCCTCTGAAAATCTGTGACCTTGAGTTAGGTCAAAGATCGTGGTGCCAAATGAAAGGGCATATGGGAGTTCCAATATGCTCATAATAGTAAACATCTGTCTATCGGCAACTGATTTTGAATTATAATGGAAAATGTTATTCACATCTGCCTCATTAGTTATTCAAAACTTTAGCTGGTGGTCTACCAAAGCTCAGTTGACAAAGCGTTTGTACGGAGAAGGTGCATTGCTCACATGAAAAATGCCTTACGCTTGCATTGTTTTAGGTTGTTCGAATCGATCAAACCGTGAAACTGATAAAAGTTTGTTCAGGGTTCCCCGTGAACTAATAAAAAAGGGTGAATGAACACAGGATTTCACAAAAAGACGTCGAGAAAGGTGGCACTCACTGAAATCGAAAGGAGCCGAGTCAAAGCTTGCTCAAGTTTGCAGTGATCACTTCATGAAAGGTTTGTATCTCCCTCTCAGCTCTGTCCTTAGTGTTTTCCAAGTACTTTTCTTGCTATGTGTCGTTATTTTACGGTACTTTTTTAGTCACGAAGCGCTAAAGTCCCCAGTTGTTTCTTCATTTACTCCTCACAAAGTCCATATGCATGAAGATCGCGACAAAATTCTTGCCCAGCCATACAGTTACAATGCGCCGTGATCACTTCTCCGTCTTGTTTAACTAAGATCCGGGTCTTTAAAGGGGTTTCTGATGATCTTTGTGAATGATTTACCTGAGAGATACAGTAAGAGCCAACACAAGTGAGAATCAAACGAATTGTTGTGTGTTTACACTTCAACTTGCAGCGCTTCGTTGTAAAGACGCGAACGAAAAGCTTAAAAAAATCATACTTTCATGGGCAAAAACAATACAGGATTCATTCGGTAGTGACTTGATACGGAGGTCCTTTACCCAGCCACATACAAAAAAGATGTAAGCCTCCATACTCGTCCACGCTTTCATCTGTTTTGCAGTGTAGAAGGACGTCTGCAACACCAGATAGTTCGAGATGTCGGGGAACTCGACTGAAGGGTAGTTTTCAAGATCGTATGACAAATCCTTCTTTCCCAGACTGTAGGGGTCGATTCCACTGCACATAGCAATCTTCTGAATATATCTAAAGCAAGCAGTGGCTTCTAGATTACAAGCATACACTGATAAATTATCGCTAGTTGTTTGCACTACGGCAGCTGTTTTGGTTTGCTGGACCACCAGCTGTTTTACCGGAAGTGAAATTGCAAAGAAAAGTGACGTGACTGAAACCCAAGAATACCTTGGAATTAGTGGCTTGTTAACCTTTATTCAACATGTCTGCTGTTGAAGCACATTAAAAACCTACACAGACCCCCCATTAAAGAAAAGGGTGTTAAAAGTGTTTGGAAATCTGCCAACAGTGTCTTATAAGGTTATGGTAGCGAAGGTAAAGCATGGTTGGCCTGAACATCATTAATTTTTTTTTTTCTGATTGCTCTTTTTCCCATTAGGTCCTGGCTGACTTCCCTCACACTACAGCTGAGCTGAATGTGAACTATCTGCTTGATTTGTTTCCTGAAATCCAGCCACGCTCATTCTCCATAGCATCCTCTCTCCTGGTAATGTCCTGTTTCACCACTTCCAATTTAGACAAAGTACAGCAACGCATCTTATTTATGGAAGATATGGTTTATTTGGAATATTCTAGAGAACACAGTGCTCACCACTGCTCTATCTCCCAGCAACCAGATGAGCAGAGGTTATACTGAGTACTGATGATACTATTTTGGTGTGAAAGAGACAGACTCAATGGGCGATTCATCGTTCGATGTTGACTGGTCTCAAGTGGCGAGGAATACTTCCACCAAATGGGTGAATCATAGCAATCAACAACCGTGAGGTTATATTAGTCAGAAAACATCCTGGCTATTAAACATCCGACTTCAGAATGCTACTGTGATAAAATCGGAATCGAACAATGAGAAGAAGTCAATAGCAAGGCACTAGTGTTGGTTATATGTTCCCCATCCAGCCATGCTGTGCTGCGTGCTAACAAAGACAGAAAAGCTAGAATGAATATAAACAATACACTCAGCACTGTTGAATTCTTGAATCTGATTGTCACAAGGAAGGTGGCGATTAATTTTCTATAAGAGTAGTTCTGACTTGTGTCCTGGTTGCAAGGCAAATCAGTGTGAATTATTGGATACATTATTGTGTCTGAAGGCAAAGACCAAAGTCCATCACATGCTGATCAGAGAGTTACTTTACGCAGATGACTGTGTTTTAGTGGCACACACGGAAGAAGATGCCCAAGTTCTTACTGACAGCTTTTATAGGGCAACCACAAGATATGTCCTCTCCATGTCCATAAAGAAAATTGAAGTTCTTTTACAACCCAGACATGTTCTAGAGAACATGTACCAGAGAAAGTGGTCACCAAATTTTGCTATTTGGGTAGTGTACTATCTAATGATTGCTCTGTTGATGCTGAAATCACTGCATGGATTGCAAAAGCTTCTTCTACATTTGGTCGTCTTGGTGAAAGACTATGGGACACTCGTGACATCTGTCTAGGTACCAAAGTATCGGTCTATCAGGCTGCAGTTTTAACAATGTTACTCTATGGTTGTGGAACATGGACACTATATCGACGTCACATAAGGCAGCTTGATAGATTTCACATGCGCTGTCTACGTAGGATCGCTGGAATATCTTGGCAAGATCGTGTACCGAACACCAAAGTGCTCTCATTGCCACACATGTGGAATCGAGGCCTTTATCATGGAAGCCCACCTTTGGTGGGCTGGTTATGTGCTTCGTATGAGTGATGAAAGGTAACCTCGTGCACTGTTCTATGGTGACTTATCTGATTGTGTACGTCCTGTTGGTGCCCTAAAGAAGCATTATAAAGACCTGCTTAAGGGTTCACTTATTAAATGTGGCATATCGGACTTTGAGAACCTTGCCAAAAACAGAGCTCAGTGGAGGGCAGTTATAAAGGGTGGTGTGGCAAAGTTTGAGGAAAGGTGGATTGCGGAACTTAAAGGGTACCTGGAGTGAATTTTAATTACTAGCTATTTCAAAAGATCAGGTATGATACCAGTGGTTCCGTCATGTAACGTTCGTCATAAGCTCTTGTCAAGTATGTATGAGTTTTAAGTCACTGCTCCGCCAGTCAGGCATGGTCAGCGACATGTTGCCTCCTTTCTGGGCTGTTCCAGCACTGGTAATGACGCACAGTCGTTGGTTTGTCCAACTGCAGTGGACTGGTCACTGGCCCCGTGCTGCAAACACCAGTCTAAGATAACACATTATCAACTGATCTGCTCATAAGAAATATAAGGAATATTTACACTTACTTAAGCTGATCTTTGACCGGATCGAGTCGAAGTTAAAAAAAAAAAAAAAAGGGCACCGTTCATCATCAGTGTCACAGTTCTCAAGATTGAACCGAATCGCTGTCCTCATCTCATCTCATCTCTAGCCGCTTTATCCTGTTCTACAGGGTCGCAGGCAAGCTGGAGCCTATCCCAGCTGACTACGGGCGAAAGGCGGGGTACACCCTGGACAAGTCGCCAGGTCATCACAGGGCTGACACATAGACACAGACAACCATTCACATTCACACCTACGGTCAATTTAGAGTCACCAGTTAACCTAACCTGCATGTCTTTGGACTGTGGGGGAAACCGGAGCACCCGGAGGAAACCCATGCAGACACGGGGAGAACATGCAAACTCCACACAGAAAGGCCCTCGCCGGCCACGGGGCTCGAACCCGGACCTTCTTGCTGTGAGGTGACAGCGCTAACCACTACACCACCGTGCCGCCCCAAATCGCTGTCCTGAATCGTAAATTGAATCATGAATTGAATCACTGTCCTGAAATTGAATCACTGTCCTGAATCATCTGAAGAACATAAAATCCGCGTGCCATCTCAGAACAAGTTTCACCATCAAATAGCCCAAAGTACGTCAGACAGATTTTATCCTGTTTACGGTGGGCGTTCCCACTGCAAAAGAGAAACCAATCGAAACCGAAAGAGTGAAAGTGATCATTATGCCGTTACCATGTGAATAGTCTTTTATGAATGCGGAAGTGGCCGCTCAGCCCTCCGACTCCAGTGTGACTGAGTAAGGTGATAAGTTTTATGTTTCATCTAATTTAGGTAATTTAAAAACTGTAATATTATTTGGCAGTGGGCCCATAGGAAAGTATAAAGTATAAAGTTTGTCAATATGTTTATCATGCTTGTCTGATAAAAAACTCGCAAAGATATTTATTTCAATACATGCCCTACTCATTCTAAACCTGTCGAGCTTTGCTGGCAAAGCTCTTGAACCCAAAGTACAATCAAATCTACTTGCACATAATGCCATGAAATAATTGATATGTGCTATAAAATAAAGATCTATTACAAGGATTAGATCTATATTTAGGGCGGCACGGTGGTGTAGTGGTTAGCGCTGTCGCCTCACAGCAAGAAGGTCCGGGTTCGAGCCCCATGGCCAGCGAGGGCCTCTCTGTGTGGAGTTTGCATGTTCTCCCCGTGTCCGCGTGGGTTTCCTCCGGGTGCTCCGGTTTCCCCCACAGTCCAAAGACATGCAGGTTAGGTTAACTGGTGACTCTAAATTGACCATAGGTGTGAATGTGAGTGTGAATGGTTGTCTGTGTCTATGTGTCAGCCCTGTGATGACCTGGCGACTTGTCCAGGGTGTACCCCGCCTTTCGCCCATAGTCAGCTGGGATGGGCTCCAGCTTGCCTGCGACCCTGTAGAACAGGATAAAGCAGCTATAGATAATGAGATGAGATGAGATCTATATTTATTTAACGTGTTCTGAAATTACTTGACTGGGAACTGGGAATCTCGACCCATAGAGCACTGCTTGTTTACTCGCACCCGATGACCCGGAATTAGTGACTGTACGCCACTTCTGGCCAGCAATGGCTGCTCCCCGTGGTTCTGACTCTGTGGGTAATTCACGGAATAAAATTGTCCACAGAAGTGCTTTTACGGTGTTTTTTTGACTGAATGTGCGCGTCTTTTGTCTATAAGTAATACATAAAGCACGATTAATGTAAGCATAGCCAGTACCAGTACACTTTAAGGAGAAGTGACGTTGCCGGAAGGAAAGGATATCAGCAACTGGAAATTATCCTTGTGATAAGTGTACTAAAGTCTGTGGGTCAGCAATTGGATTGTTGAGCCATCAAAGAGCTCACGATCACAAATAAGACAGTTGATGCAGAACTTGGATCTGTCGTGTGCGACTGCCAGAGGTGGGACAAAGTCACTAATGTGCAAGTCACAAGTAAGTCTCAAGTCCTACCACTCAAGTCCGAGTCAAGTCACAAGTCAAGGCACTTTTGACCAAGTCAAGTCCAAGTCCAACCCAAGCCAAGTCGAGTCCAAGTCCAAGTCTCATTTTTTTCCAAGTCCCTAACAAGTCACCATTTATTCTACAGGCAATCAACACATTTTTGATCACAAATGTATTACCTCTCCACACTGCAGTGGATGTCCTCCTTTGCCAGTCACCTTGGATAAAAATGTCTGCTTAATGTAATGTTAATGATTCATAGAGGCAGCACAAGTAACTACAGTACACCCATTCTTTTCCATTTTAAAATGTTTTAGAGCTTGTGCCCCAAGACAATCAAAGAATCTCAGAGGAGACAATGATTAGTTAGTTAACGTTAGTAAAGCATCCTAAATTTTCAGTGAGTTTAGTTTGAGTGAGTCAGTGTACATCTGAGGCTAAGGGTGTGAGAATGAGTGAAAGTATGACCATTTCCTTAAATTTTTTATTGGAAAATTAGTGAGAAATTAAAACAAAATTCTAAACAAAACTAGTACTGGTACTGTGTAACAAAAATCATTTTCTTTTCATTTCATTCATGTCATTTTTCACATAAAAATGCTTTTCATGTGCATTTTAAGACATGAAACTCAAAGTCCAAGCTAACAGATGATCTGTGTACTTTTAGAATCAAAGAATGGTTTTCCTTCTGAAGTTAGGCACTGTCCCAACATACAACATGACATGCCTTTAACACAATACAACGTGACTTGAGTACGTTTGTGTGTGTGAGAGAGACCAACTAACTGACAAAAAATTCCGGAAATATCTGTTCTCCACTACTGAGAGAGGGATGTTGCATCCAATGACCAAATCTGTTAGTATTGAATTTGTGATGGCTTTTTGTTGTGGGTGGGTAGCATTGTACTGTCTATCTTTTGCAGTAAGGAATCTAGAAATGGACGGCTGCTCTGTCTCACTTGGGATGATCTTGTTCTTCAGATATTCTGCAAATCTAAACAAGGGGAAAAAATGTAAAATTAGTAGGCCTACTTGTTTTATGTTTTTAATCATGTAGACATTAACATGTTTTTATCATTTTCAATATCAAAGTCTGAGTTCATTTAATCCGAACATATTTGTTTATACACAGTATAATGTTTAATACAAGCCAGCCACGATGTTCCCTTAAGCAGTTTAGCTAGACCACAATGCATTCACTAAACACTCGCTAAAATACCGGTAGCCTCAGTAAACACAGAACGTTGTGACGATGTCAGAATCAGAGTCCTCTAGGGCTCTGGCCAGAATGTGAGAATGAAGCCCTGGAAACATTCTAGAGAGCCGTATAATAAAGTAGAATAAACAGTTGTTGTGAATTTCAGAATGTTCAGCGGAATCCTCCAGATCCAAGTTGCGTGCTTTTGGCGAATTTGGTTTCTCGCCAGAGACTAATAAATGCACTGGTAAAGCCACGCTATGTAGAGGCATTGTGTGCCCTGTCGTTTGGGTAAAAGACTGTGGGATAATGCTTCGCGTCGGAGTAGGCTACACTCCAATCTGTCGGGATGTACTGCGCTATAAAACGTCAGCTGAGCTTACATTTTACATAGCCCAAATGGCCCATTATTCACATTGCCTACATGACACCAGAGAGAGGAAGAGAATAGAATTGAATGTCTCTGATGACACGTAATCCCAGCACTAATAACACACATCGCACAGCGTCCACGACTTGGTGCAGTACGTAGCAAACAGTTAAACGCCTGATTTAACTTGCATTGCTAGTCATCTCGTCTCAGTGGTTTAAATGCCTTTCATGACAAGCACTGACTTTCCCATTGCAAAGAGCGAACTTCTGTTTTACATACTTAGTTTGCAGCCTGGGTAACTGTTTATTTGATTTAAGTTTTATCCTTTGCTGTCCGGTTCTTATCATAAGTCTGTGTCGTTCTGACCAGAGCCTTTATAACAATCTTGTAAACGTTCTCTGCTCTGACCAAATCACCACCTTCTGGCTATGCCTTCACAATGTGTGTTAACTGGTAGCCTAGTCCACATAATCTAACACTAGACTGAACACAAAAGCAATCCAATAAAAAAAAAAAAAAAATCTACTTCACTATTTTATATTCAGCAAAGCAAAACAAATCCTTGACAGCGTTAATACATTAACACATTCCACTTCTAGCCACCAACTAGCCTGTACAGATTCTTGCTAGCTGTAGCCTAGCTTTGTTACTTACTTGTCCTTATGCAGCCTCAGGTGACGAACGAAGTTTGATGTGGTTGACTGGCTGTCCGAAATTGTGGCTCCACATGTTCTGCACGTAGCAATGCGTTTGCCATCTGTATTGGAGTATTCTTTAAATCCAAAGGAAATTACGCGGGGAATCATGTTTTTATCCGTCCGTTCATCATTCAGCGTCCTCGTTGCCCATCACCGTTTGGTTTTTCATTTGAACCAGTTGAAGTGCTTGAGCAGGGCCGGAGTGGGCCCTGTTTTCACTCCGGGAGTTTAATTCACATTCAGGCCACTTTGAAATGGAGGAAGAATTTGAGTACATTAAAAAAGATAAAACAAATAACTGTTCTTTCACAATGCTTTTTATTTGGTTTAAATTCAGGTAGTGACAATGTATGTTGTTTGTCGTTCTCTGCATTACTTTAGGGTTAATAAAACTTCCATTACGCGGTAGTTTAATGACCACAAACGTAATGCAGAGACCAACGAACGATTTCATCTAGTATGAGACGGGGCTCCACTTAAAATTGGATGGTGTGTGGCCGCGTGTCTAATCCGCATATACATTTATCTGTGTCACCAACATGTCCCAAAGTTCCTTAGTGAAAATATTTGAAAACACATCCAAAGGACATGCATCTTCAGAAATCGGCATCTTCGGCCCGGGTGTGGGAATGAACTTTTACGTCGGGGGCGAAATCCAGCTGACCGCCACTCCAAATAGCAAAGCAGCGAGTATGGCTGATTGTTTCGCGTTATTTAAGACGAATTACACAACACATTTTTAGTCACATAGTCTTAAAATAACGAAAGCACCCATCTCGCGTGCATTTGAACCAATGCTTGTGCATTACATGCTGCATACGCCTCGAAAATAATGGCAAATCAGCAATGCTGGGTACTCAGCAACCGGCAGATAAAGCGTGAGGGCGCATTAGGCAACTCAAAAATGGTTAAATGAAATGTAGGCTAAAGCAAGTGTTCGATTCTGCTTAGAATATTGGCATACGCATACACCTCTTCTAAGTTATATATTTAACAATTATTTAACATCAAATTTATGACTTCTAGGCCTATGTGTTCATAACCACAATGTGCGCACGCCTGTGGAAATGCACGGTGTGACAGCGAGATGAAATAGGCTGGATGAGGAAATAACGCGCAACAGCACATTTGGGACCTGTTCATCTAAAATTGTTAATAACTGGGATGTAAAGCAATGTCCGGTTCTTCTTAGAATTAAGACATACACCACATCTATACCGTGTAAATTGCGAGATTTCACATGACATCAAAAAGCTGAATTGACATCGCAAACTATCGACACATTATAGGCCTAGCATAGACTGATAAAATCGACAAACAGGGTTATCATACTCCATATCTTTCGTAACCTACCAGCTGGTCTTGAGAACATATCTGTCAATTTGGCACATTTTGCTGCCACCTTTTTTAAGCTTCGCCCTTTCGGTTCCACCTGACCTCTTTCAGCCCTCCATCACTGACGCGCGCTGTTT
This sequence comes from Neoarius graeffei, assembly GCF_027579695.1. NCBI lineage: Eukaryota > Metazoa > Chordata > Actinopteri > Siluriformes > Ariidae > Neoarius > Neoarius graeffei. The sequence continues at coordinate 26,081,812 of NC_083596.1, read as the reverse complement.
CGCGCCAATGTTGTTTAAGTTCCCTGCAATACAGAGGAGGAGTCTTGGACCAAACCAACTGCAATAGAGGGGAGGGGAGAATTTCCTTATTTGGTAGCGCCTATTTAATCTGCTGCGATGCTGTCGGCGTCTGGGCTGCCATGTGAAAATGCAGAGTGCAGTTGAATTGATGATTAATGCAAGAATAAGATCAGTGACCAAAATTAGTGAAAATTATTTTCCCCATGCTCCAAGCAGGCCACCATTGATGGTTTGGGCCGGGGATGGTCCCGGCTAAATATAGGGCCACCCCGGCATTGTGCTTGAGTGACACCTAGTGCTAGTGGATTGAGCTGCCGTAGCCTAAGACAAGGAGCTACACCGCATTCAAATAATAACGAGTGTACTTGGATTCAAAATCGGGGGGGGGGGAAGAATATTTATACCTGATACGCCAAGTCATTGCAAGCTAAAACTGTCAAGTCCAAGTCAAGTCTCGAGTCAACAGCGTGCAAGTCCGAGTCGAGTTGCAAGTCATTCCTCATCTAGGGATTTCAAGTCTCAAGTCATCAAAATGGTGACTCGAGTCTGACTCGAGTCCACATGTCTGGCGACTGCCAAACCAAACCAACTATTGTTTCTAGAGTAACCCTTGTGTGGTGGATGTTGACAGAAAGGGATAACAATTGTGGTATTATTTTTAACAAAGGAAAAATGTATCATTGGAAGGCATGTCCAGTAGTAGCGTGCTGTAACAGTCAGTAAGCTTTCTGCCACAGGAAAATCATCAGGACAGAGTTTGCACTTTTCAGGTTCCCACGTAACATCACAAGCGGCATTTTTTTGTCTCATTATCTTCAAGAAGGATAAAAAAAAGCAGAGGCTGGCAAGGGAATGGCTCTTATAGCTGCTATAACGTACTGTAAGTGATAACAGCAACTTACGTTTTGCAGATATTTTCTAACATTAAATCTAACTATAAACGGATAAACTACAACCCTGATTCCAAAAAAGTTGGGACAAAGTACAAATTGTAAATAAAAACGGAATGCAATGATGTGGAAGTTTCAACATTCCATATTTTATTCAGAATAGAACATAGATGACATATCAAATGTTTAAAGTGAGAAAATGTATCATTTAAAGAGAAAATTTAGGTGATTTTAAATTTCATGACAACAACACATCTCAAAAAAGTTGGGACAAGGCCATGTTTACCACTGTGAGACATCCTCTTTTCTCTTTACAACAGTCTGTAAACGTCTGGGGACTGAGGAGACAAGTTGCTCAAGTTTAGGGATAGGAATGTTAACCCATTCTTGTCTAATGTAGGATTCTAGTTGCTCAACTGTCTTAGGTCTTTTTTATCGTATCTTCCATTTTATGATGCGCCAAATGTTTTCTATGGGTGAAAGATCTGGACTGCAGGCTGGCCAGTTCAGTACCCGGACCCTTCTTCTACGCAGCCATGATGCTGTAATTGATGCAGTATGTGGTTTGGCATTGTCATGTTGGAAAATGCAAGGTCTTCCCTGAAAGAGACGTCGTCTGGATGGGAGCATATGTTGCTCAAGAACCTGGATATACCTTTCAGCATTGATGGTGTCTTTCCAGATGTGTAAGCTGCCCATGCGACACGCACTAATGCAACCCCATACCATCAGAGATGCAGGCTTCTGAACTGAACGCTGATAACAACTTGGGTCGTCCTTCTCCTCTTCAGTCTGAATGACATGGCGTCCCTGATTTCCATAAGGAACTTCAAATTTTAATTCGTCTGACCACAGAACAGTTTTCCACTTTGCCACAGTCCATTTTAAATGAGCCTTGGCCCAGAGAAGACGTCTGCGCTTCTGGATCATGTTTAGATACGGCTTCTTCTTTGAACTATAGAGTTTTAGCTGGCAACGGCGGATGGCACGGTGAATTGTGCTCACAGATAATGTTCTCTGGAAATATTTCTGAGCCCATTTTGTGATTTCCAATACAGAAGCATGCCTGTATGTGATGCAGTGCTGTCTAAAGGCCAATTTATGCTGACAACCCAGTCCTCGCAGATAGCGTCGCAGACAGTGTCTGCATAGCCCCCCCACCTTTGCAGACGCTCTGCGCGCACCTCCCAAAAATTGTGACCACTGCAGAAGCCTCGCAGACAGCGTCGCAGACAAGAGGGCTCTGATTGGTCCACTCTACATCCGCTGTACACGCACTTCCGCTTCCCTACTTTCCCGGTTTGGTTTGTTTTCACGACCGGCATTTTTAAAAACACGAGCGAAGATGGAGCAGCATGAAGAGCGGTTGATTGAGGAAGTACGTACATCTATACGACTCCAGTTCTAGTCATTATAAAAAAAAAAAAGTTCTAGTCATTATAAGTAACCGGAGGATAAACACTCCACTAACCACACCCACCAACTACTCCTAGCGACTTCGCGCCCCCTTGCGTTGTGCCGGTGAATAACATCGTGCACGCCTATTATCCCCGCTCAACGATAAATTACAACTGTCTGCGAAAAGCTATCTGCGAAAGCCTTGTCGCACGAGCATGCAGAGGCCTTAAGGGCCCGAAGATCACGGACACCCAGTATGGTTTTCCGGCCTTGACCCTTATGCACAGAGATTCTTCCAGATTCTCTGAATCTTTTGATGATATTATGCACTGTAGATGATATGTTAAAACTCTTTGCAATTTTACACTGTCGAACTCCTTTCTGATATTGCTCCACTATTTGTCAGCGCAGAATTAGGGAGAGCCACTGCCACTCCAGGATGCTCTTTTTATACCCAGTCATGTTAATGACCTATTGCCAATTGACCTAATGAGTTGCAATTTGGTCCTCCAGCTGTTCCTTTTTCGTACCTTTAACTTTTCCAGCCTCTTATTGGCCCTGTCCCAACTTTTTTGAGATGTGTTGCGGTCATGAAATTTCAAATGAGCCAATATTTGGCATGAAATTTCAAAATGTCTCACTTTCGACATTTGATAAGTTGTCTATGTTCTATTGTGAATACAATATCACTTTTTGAGATTTGTAAATTATTGCATTCCGTTTTTATGTACAATTTGTACTTTGTCCCAACTTTTTTGGAATCGGGGTATATGATCTGTTGTTTTTTAAAAAAAATTTTAAAAAGTAATTCTTGGCAACTTGCAGTGGTATAAGAGGATTAAAACACTTTGGGATATGCTGGTATTGGAAACTATTGTTTTACTTCTTACTTATTGACAGTAAATGAACTTGACAGTCAATTCAATTTTGTTTAAATAGCATGGTTAAATTTTAACAATGGACATTGCATCACGCTTTACAAAAATCTAGATTTAGATTTATATCCATAATGAGCAAACCAGATGTAACAGCGGCAAGAAAAAAAACTCTCTGAGATGACATGAGGAAGAAACTTTGAGAGGAACCAGACTGCAAAGGGAAATACAGGATGCAAGACTGATCAGTATGTGTGCGGAGTAGAAGGCCTCTCCTCGACAGCATGTAGCAAATGAAACAATACAGAACAAAGTGTAGATATATAGAGTGCTATCAATATAAGTAGCACTCTAACGAAGCACCCTGCCCGTGCTCTCATCTCTAACCCCACTGAAGTACCCAGTTCTCGGCTGAATATTTGCATATCTTAATAGTTCTGTATGAGATAATTGAAGCCTATTCAGTTTCAAATGTGGGAGTTGTTCTGCTTTTCACAGTAACCTTGTTCTGAAAATGAACCATTTAGAATAAATAAAGATTGATCCAGAACTATAAGTGAACAAAAGCTCTGTATGTACAATATAAGAATATACCCATCCTGTCTGCAGTAAATTTGTTTCTGAAGTGAAGAAAAGTCGTGTTTTTTTTGTTTTTTTTTTAAACTTCTAAACTCTTTCCAAACTCTCCAGGCACATCCTAATCGAATCCAGATCTTGGTAGCAGTAGTGAAGTATAAAACCAAACTTTACAAGCCACGTAAAGGCCTTTGCTCCTCCTGGCTGGCATCTCTGGCCTCCTCTCATGGTAGGAATATACACTTGACTTTCATCATGTTTGGGAATCACACCTAACTAGCAAGGTTTTAGACATCTCTGTGCAGACTGACTTTATTCACTGCTGTGTTTGCTAGGGCACTATGCAGGAAGATTATTAACGAACTAAAAACATTTTCATTTTGTTTTGGTGAAATGTAGTTTTGGTTTCATCAACTTGGTGTCACATTTATGTCAATTTTTTTTCTCCTGTTTATTAAAGGGGAAATATTACTGTCATGTACTACCAAGGCGGCACAGTGGTGTAGTGGTTAGCGCTGTCGCCTCACAGCAAGAAGGTCCGGGTTCGAGCCCCGTGGCCGGCGAGGGCCTTTCTGTGCGGAGTTTGCATGTTCTCCCCGTGTCTGCGTGGGTTTCCTCCGGGTGCTCCGGTTTCCCCCACAGTCCAAAGACATGCAGGTTAGGTTAACTGGTGACTCTAAATTGACCGTAGGTGTGAATGTGAGTGTGAATGGTTGTCTGTGTCTATGTATCAGCCCTGTGATGACCTGGCGACTTGTCCAGGGTGTACCCCGCCTTTCGCCCGTAGTCAGCTGGGATAGGCTCCAGCTTGCCTGCGACCCTGTAGAAGGATAAAGCGGCTAGAGATAATGAGATGAGATGAGATGAGTGTCACATGGTTCGATATCCTGAGAGAACCATGATTATTCAATTTTATTTTTCCCCTAGAAAGCAAAAAGAAAGTGACCATACATCTGTAACTTTTAGTTTACCTTTTCATCTGCTGTAGTTTCGATAATAAATGACATGTTCGATGAGCAGAATGTCCAATTAATATTACTGTAAGTATTCACTCATCTTCAGACTTCAAGAGACTTTGTAAGTAAACATATTACATCCATCCATCCATACATAACCGCTTATCCTGTGCAGGGTCGCGGGCGAGCTGGACCCTATCCCAGCTGACTATGGCCGAAAGGCGGGGTACACCCTGGACAAGTCGCCAGATCATCACAGGGCTGACACATAGAGACAAACAACCATTCACACTCACATTCACACCTACGGTCAATTTAGAGCCACCAATTATCCTAACTAGCATGTCTTTGGACTGTAGGGGAAACCGGAGCACCTGGAGGAAACCCATGCAGACACGGGGAGAACATGCAAACTCCACACAGAAAAGCCCCTGTCGGCCGCTGGGCTTGAACCCAGAACCTTCTTGCTGTGAGGCGACAGTGCTAACCACTACACCACCGTGCCACCCCACATATAACGTTTAACGTGTCAAATTTAAATAAAATATTCATCCTCTGTGAGTGTACTTATTTATTGCAGTGTTGTAGTCGAGTCACTAAACCTTGAGTCCGAGTCCAGTCTCGAGTACCCAGTGTTCAAGTCCAAGTCATTAAAGAAACTTTCAAGTCAAGTCCACTATTGATCCGAGTCGAGTCTGAGAACAAGACTCCAATGGTATCGTTTGATGGTGGCTGTTGCTGCCTTTATGTGAAACCGTCTCTGCTACTGTATTGGACTAATGTTACTGGTCGACTGCCCCATTTTAGTTAATAGGCTACAGATAATAAGCTTGTTCATCGCTCAGCAAGCCCCGCCCACTATCAACAGGGCAATGAACATAGCGTGTCACTTCCTTCTCTGGGTGGAGTCTTGCCAAATGACGATTGAAGTTCAAGGTTGTCCCCGTTGTCTCCTTGATAGTTCTTCTACATATGGAACACACAGCAGTGCATTTTTTTTCCCACTGCACAAGAAGTCTGCATGAGCAAAGCAGACAGTCCTCCAGGCATTTTAGCCCCATTAACGTTAGTTTGTTTCTGAACATGACGTATGAACAGGCGAATGTGCATTCTCTTGTACGAAAGTAGTACAAAAATTTAATGTAGATATAAATATCTTATGCCAAATTATTATGACATTACAAAAAATTAAGAAAAAATCAGAGTCCTCGCCTCCAATTTATGAGTCCGAGTCATCAGTGCTCAAGTTCAAGTCAAGTCCTTAAACTTAGGGCACGAGTCGGACTCGAGTACTCCAAGCCTGATTTATTATCATTTAAAAAAGACATTACATTTTTAATCCATCACCTAGATGATGTTGCTGGTTTTCAATAAACTGGATTTGTTGTCCATAGCCAATTAAACCATTACACTAGAAGGGCACTCAGAGAGCACAGACCTCCATCAAGGACAATAGTCAACTCTCCTGTGATGTACCAATCTGCAACCGCAACCATTTTATGTCGGGATATATTTCCAAAACTATTAGAATTATGTGCCTACATGTATATTCCACAGGATTACTGGCACCTGTTATTGTGGGTTGTGAAATGGAGTCATCATGTTTCTACACTGGTTACGTTTTGTCACTATTGAACTTTACTGCCATCTACTGGATTTTAAAATGTATAGCGTTGTTGAGTGCAAATTTCCCCCAAGGCCAAACACTGACAACATTAGTGAAAGTGTGGCTCAGCCCAATGGCTCGGACCTGCTCCACATTTTCATAGGTTTTTCGTGGTACACCGTTCCACCAAATTTCATGAAAATCAAACGGACAGACAACAAAAATATTAGTAAACATATCATTATGGCATTTACTGGACTGGAACATGGTTAGATAGATATGGGGCAATGTCCGAGAAATCCTCATATGAAATTTAATTCTATTACATTTTAAAGAATTGTTAAAGACACATTAAAATATCAACATGTTAAGTAAACACTGTGTCTGTTAGACCTGGAATTATTTTGTAAGTATGACCCCTCAATATTTTATAGTACACTGTTATCATAGCTATTTCATGCAGTAAATAATAGCTTTAATCATTCAAATTACTTTTACGCCGTTTTGATTGGCTGAGCGAATCCATTTTGCTGCAAATAATGGTCTGCTCATGTGCACTTATTTTGCACTTTTGTCAGTATGGCTCGCTTCCTGAAATTGACAGACAATGTTGGCTTCTTTGATTGAAAGTAAAAACGGTGAAAACACCAAATGCGTGCAAACTTTAGAATCAATATTTTAAAAAATTTGAATGATAAAACAATTATTGAACTCAGTTTTCACAAAATATTGTGATTTGTTCGTGTCTCTCAAGCAATTATTTACTGATTCATGATATTTTGTTTAACCTCGTCCGATAATTGCTTATCATCAACCAACATTAGTGATGAATGATGAAATCTAGTTGGAGAATTTTAGTAATTTTTCACAGTTAAAACATTTCTTGGTAATTGGATCAGACTTTTGGACTGTACCATGTTACAAATTACAGACCCTGTTGAAATCTGTCCTTGGGCAGTAAGTCTTGTTTGCCATTTAGGTGACATTTGTGTGCCTTTATGGGTGAAGAAGGGTGGCCTGAAGTTCCCTCAGGACCATAAGAGCCCTGTGATAATGGTAGGACCTGGAACAGGAGTTGCTCCATTCAGAGCTGCCATACAGGAGAGAATAGCTGAGGGGAAAACAGGTTAGTGTTGTGTTCTCTCTCATTTCCAAACATGTCCTGGCTGATCAACTGTATTTTGGTTGAGGGGAAATATCCAAACTAACTGTACACTCTGTTGTCTGTGTTCTCTTCCATCTCAGCTAACGTCCTGTTCTTCGGCTGCCGCTCCAAGTCCAAAGACTTCTACTGTTGCGATGAATGGGAGCGAAAAATCCAGGCAGGTCACATGACCCTGTTCACAGCCTTCTCCAGAGACCAGGTGAGCAGGGCCAGACTACATCTTCTGAGAGAGTCTGAATTAATTTTGAATATCAGTATGAACAGGTGGGTGGCATGGTGGTGTAGTGGTTAGCGCTGTCGCCTCACAGCAAGAAGGTCCGGGTTCGAGCCCCGTGGCCGGCGAGGGCCTTTCTGTGTGGAGTTTGCATGTTCTCCCCGTGTCCGCGTGGGTTTCCTCCGGATGCTCCGGTTTCCCCCACAGTCCAAAGACATGCAGGTTAGGTTAACTGGTGACTCTAAATTGACCGTAGGTGTGAATGTGAGTGTGAATGGTTGTCTGTGTCTATGTGTCAGTCCTGTGATGACCTGGCAACTTGTCCAGGGTGTACCCCGCCTTTCGCCCGTAGTCAGCTGGGATAGGCTCCAGCTTGCCTGCGACCCTGTAGAACAGGATAAAGCAGCTAGAGATAATGAGATGAGATGAGAGACATGGGATAATTAATTAAAGCCTGTCACTCTTCAAATCTTGCTTTTACAACCCCGTTTCCAAAAAGTGTAATGTAAAATTAGGTACTACCTAATAGCGGAGCTTCCATTCAAATGAAAACAAACATGCAACAGATGATGTACTTTGATGTGTTTCAATTTCAATTTTATCACGAGAAGATAAATTTCTCCAAACTCACATGTATATTCAGGGCTCGAAATTCGCGGTGGTCCGGTCGCCCGAGGCGACTTAATTTGTCATTTGGCGGGTAATTCCTGTCACTAGGCAGCCCGGCTGGCTAGTTGAAAATAAAAAATATATATGAAGCGAAGATTCAGACTAGGGCTGTGCGATATATCGAATATACTCGATATACCTCCGAAAATTCTGTGTGAGATACATAAAATTTATTATATCGTAACTATCAAGTATTTTATGGTCATCTGCCGACTTGCGTTTGTTTCGTGTTTGTTGCGTTTGTTTAAAACATTTCCCGGTGGTTTTCTCCCTGTCCCTCAGGCAGTAACATGAGAGGCTGCCTAAGGGTAAAAAAAAAACAATAACGTCACGCACTCGTCAACCAATCCCAGGCGACATCTAGGTGCTGAAAGGAACTTGCGGGAAGATTTTCTAGTTTCGGTTTACAGCGCTGACTCAGTTCATGCAATCGCTGGTGCTGCATAGGCTACCGTGAAAGCTCTGTCAATTTCAGTGACAAATTAAAAATGGAAGCGGACGAATTGGTTCCTAAAAGAACTAGTAAGGGGTCAGTCACCTGGCATTTTTTTGGATGTCGCGAGGAGGACATGGAACAGCAAATGCCAATTTGTAAAGTGTGCAAAAAAAAAAAAACTATCAAAATACTCGGATCTTGAAATAAATGTACATTAGTCATGAACAATGGTAACTACTCTCTTTTGTGTTGTTTTTGACAGAAGTAAAATTCATACACGAACAAATTTTGGCTAGTTGATTTTCTGTTTGGCTAGTTACTTTGGAAGGTAACTAGTCCAGCTGGCTGGTGAAAAAATATATGAATTTCGAGCCCTGATATTATTCTTTTTATTACTATAAACTACAGTGTGCTTTTGGGATTTATAGCAAAATGTTTTGAAAACAAAAGATACACGATTCATGAAAACACTGACTGGATTCAGGTCAACTTGTCGGATCCTGAAGGATTTCGCAGTGATTTCAAAATCAACATCACTGTTTAGAATTAAATTCCTACAACTCATCATTTCTATTAATTCATTTTTTACACGTTTTCTTTCTCTTTCAGCTTGTCGCTTTTCCTGTGAAAGATTTCTTCGCCTTTCTCTCGCTCTTTCACGTCTTCTTTCCTTTTCTTCCTCTGTCAAAACTCTCTTTCTCTTCCCGGTTTTGACTTCATCTTTCTCTCCTTGGTTAACTTGTTCTGACATCTTTTTAAAGTTTGTATTAAAGTTTGTAAAATTGATTATTATTTTGTTGCGCTGTTTGAGTTGTTCTCAGTGGAAAAACCTGATAAATATGAGATTATCTGTAGACAAAAATAAGTTATGTAGGCGTGCTCGTGCTTCTAGTTCCCGCCAAAATCAGACAGCCAATCAAAATCGCGAGGGGCACGGACGGACGGACGTACATGGCTGGGATCCCTGTGTGTCCATGAAAAATCAACTCGATGGGTTACCATATTTTCTTAAGTATAGAGTTCTACTCACAGATATGTAATATTGGATCATTTTCCTCAATAAATAAATGACCAAGTATAATATTTTGTCTCATGTGTTTAACTGGGTTCTCTTTATCTACTTTTAGGACTTGTGTGAAAATCTGATGATGTTTTAGGTCATATTTATGCAGAAATATAGGAAATTCTAAAGGGTTCACAAACTTTCAAGCACCACTGTAGTGCAAAGACATCATATCAAATGTTAAAACCGAGAAATTTTATTATTTTGAAAAATACATGCTCATTTTGAATTTAGTGCCAGTAACATGTTTTTAAAAAGTTGGGACAGCAGCAACAAAAGACTGGAAAAGTTGTGTAATTTAAAAAAAAAATGGTCAATTGTCACCAGGTCAGTAACATGATTGGGTATAAAAAAGAGCATCCCAGAGAGGCGGAGCCTCTCAGAAGGAAATATGGGGAGGGATTCACTGCTCTGTCAAAGACTGCATGGGCAAACAGTGCAACAATTTAAGAATAATGTTCCTCAATGTAAAATTGCAAAGAATTTGAGGATCACATCATCTATGGTACATAACATCATTAAAAGATTCAGAGAATCTGGAGAAATCTCTGTATGCAAGGAACAAGGACGAAAACCAACATTGGATGCCTGTGATCTTCAGGTGCTCAGGCGACACTGCATTAAAAGCAGATACGTGTCTGTAGTGGAAATCACTGTATGGGCTCAGGAACACTTCAGAAAACCATCGTCTGTTAAAACGGTTCATTACTGCATCCACAAATGCAAGTTAAAACCAGATATAAACAATATCCAGAAACACCGCCACCTTCTCTGGGCCTGAGCTCTTTTACAATGGACTGAGGCAAAGTGGAAAACTCTCCCGATTCTTTTTGGAAATCATGGGCGCTGCATCATCTGAGCTAAAGGGGAGAGGGAACATCTGGCTTCTTATCGGAGCACAGTTCAAAAGCCAGCATCTGTAATGGTATGGGGATGCATTAGCAGGGTTCTCCAGAAAATCTGAAGTAGCTGGCTAAAAAAAAAAAAAAAAAAAGTAGTAGGCGGCTCTGGAATTTGCTGCGGGTGCCATAGGTGCACTAATGCTAGGGGGGCATGCTCTCCCCCCAAGAAAATTTAGAAATTTGCATGCCTTCTGGTGGCTTCTGGTACATTCTCAGCTAATAAATTACTAACCATTTCCCTGTAAAATACTTGCAAACTATGTATGAAATTTCCTTCCGGGTGTGTGTATGCTTGGCTTTCTCAGTTACGCTCTGTAGTACGCTGCCTGGCTCTGTAACATAACTAGTGAATTTATTTGGTGCATGTGTAATGTTCTTGATGTGCTTCTGGTGTGGTATTGTTTAGTTTTAATTTCAGCATAAATATTTGCACACAGTTAGTTATTTGCACTTGCACTTCATAAGTATGAAGCCTTAGCTAAGGGACCATACATCTCTATGGGAACTTTGGTACTCCAGGTAGCTTCTGGATATGAAAATAATTCTTAGACATGAAAATATTAAGATTTATATGTGCAAACCTACAGAAAGCATGGACTTTATATTTATTTGGCCCATGGAAGGTTTTAGTTTCTTCTTCTTCAGTGGCATTTTGTGAAAACTGAGTGAAATTTATGCAACAACCTCCAACTGCATCTTTACCGTTTGCTACAGCGTGGTCATGTGGTCCGGCTCAGCCAATCAGAGTGTGAGATTCGATCAACAAATATGGTGTCGCTTCCAGTCATGTTAGACCTGAATCGAAGACAATTTTGTGGTAAAATAATTGGATTTGCAGCAAATTATGGGCAGTGGAGATGATATAAATTGCTTGAACATTGAAAGGCAATTAATTTTTTTTTTTGGGATTGAGTAGCCAGCGTAGACTGTCTGTGTAGGTGGAGAAAGCTGCCGGTCACTGGCGCTTGTGGACATCTCTGCATTAGTGCACATGACATGGGTAGCTTATATATCTGGGAAGGCATCATTAATGCTGAATGATATAAACAGGTTTTGGAGCAACATGCTGCCATCCAGACATTTTTTTTCAAGGAAGGCCTTCCTTCTTTCAGCAAGACAATGTGCATATTAAAACTGTATGGCTCCGTAGTAAAAGAGCCTGAGTGCTAAACTGGCCTGCCTGCAATCCAGACCTGTCTCCCATTATGAAGCACAAAATAAGACAAAGGAGACCTTGAACTGTAGAACAGTTGAAATACTATATCCAACAAGAATGGGACAACATTTCACTTTCAAAACTACAGCAATTGGTCTCCTCAGTTCTCAAACATTTACAGCGTATTGCTAAAAGTAGATGTGATGCAACATTGTGGTAAACATGCCCCATCCCAACTTTTTTGAAATGTGTTGCTGGCATCAAATTCAGAATGAGTATATACTTCGAATTGGGGTTGTAATAGTACTATTTTAAGTAAAATAGCCAGCAGTCAATTACAGAATTATTTTGAGAAGTCACACTTGCAAAGATATACAGCGTGTCCCCAAAAAATGTACTCACGTTGTCTGAACAGATGGATTGGACAAAGAGGTAGTGTTGAATTCCCTGCGTGTTCCCCAGACCTCACTCCAATGGACTTCTTTTTATGGGGATATCTTAAAGATAAGGTTTACGGCTCAAAACCAGCAACAGTCGATGAGATGAAAGAGGAAATTGAAAATGTCTCGCAGTTCCAAATGAAATGATTCATAACGCTGTTGAATCCATTGGTCCACGATATTGGCTGTGTTTGGAACACGGTGGTCGTCAATTTGAACATTTGTAAACATGCATTTATCCATTTATGCATTTAACCATTAATCTTGTTTCTAAGTCAATAAACAATGCATTTATTGCAATTTAAAGAGTGAGTACATTTTTTTGGGACACGCTGTATATCAAAGGTATTGGTTTCAAAAGTTGCAAAGCTTTGAAAGAGTTGAAAATTTGTCAGGAACTGGTTCCATCACAATATTTGCTCATTATAAAATTATGATGGTCAACCACTGATTCTTTAAGTCAGTTTTCCAGCTTGTGGTCAAGTGGCCCTCTTGACAGTTGATGGCATCATGAATTTTGTACCAGCATATTTCATCCCAAAGCCTAGCTCTTATTTGTTTGTTTGTTTGTTTGTGAGGAGGTTAAGACTTGGCTGTAGGTGGAGCTTGACCATCTACATTCAAATCAATGCAGAACAAAAAAATCAGTGTTTTGCAATCACTATCAGCCTCTGGATTTGAATCTCACTGAAAACCTATCTATTGAATTGAAGAGGGTGTTCACATGTTCAAAACTTATAATATTCCAACTGCTTATATTCTGTATATTGGAATCTACAAGATTCCTCTATAAGCATCTCCAACCTTGTGAGTCAGTTAAAGACTTGGTGCTGTTATTCTGTCCAGGTGAGCCTCAGCAAACTAACTGGAGGGGTGCTGATCATTTTGAAACCAGTGTTTTGCAGAAAAATAGCACTACTACTACAACAACAACTTGCATGTAACAATATCTACTAGACAGCATCCCCATAAGCTCAAAATACCATAATATCATTCATATACACAGATATACTCACCAGCCACTTTAATAGGAACACCTATACCAAACATTAGAATGGGGGGGGGGATCTCAGTGACTTAACCATGGCATGCTGTAGTTGTTCCTATTAAAGTGGCCATGAGTGCATGTCATTCATTGCATGTTATTTATTTTTGCTCCTTTTCATGTCCGGTGCCAATAATTCTAGTGCTGACAGCACTAGGTGGACATGTAATAGCCAGGACATGAATTGCCTCTGAAAAGGAGGTACAGTATCAAATTAATAATCCCCATTATTTTTGTCTGTTTTGTTTTTTGTGCAGGAGGATAAAGTCTATGTTCAGCACAGAGTAAAGGAACAGGCTAAACTGTTGTGGGACCTGATTGTGAACAAGAATGCTTTCTTCTACATAGCAGGGTAAGGAGTATCTGGGTGTCTTCTCCCCCCCCCCCAAAAAAAAAAAATGTTTTCGAACTGCTGCTTATGCAACGTTAGGGACAGTGTAACACACTCGGAGGAAAGTGTTATCCGCCCACTTCCGTATACAGTGGGGCAAAAAAGTATTTAGTCAGCCACCAATTGTGCAAGTTCTCCCACTTAAAAAAATGAGAGAGGTCTGTAATTTTCATCATAGGTACACTTCAACTATGAGAGACAGAATGGGGGGGAAAGAATCCAGGAAATCACATTGTAGGATTTTTAATGAATTAATTGGTAAATTCCTGGGTAAAATAAGTATTTGGTCACCTACAAACAAACAAGATTTCTGGTTCTCACAGACCTGTAACTTCTTCTTTAAAGGGATAGTTCGGGATTTTTGACATGAATCTGTATAGCATCCCCATCAATAGTGTCGTGCAAATACACTGACTTACCCCTGACAGCATCCTGTGAGTCCAGTTCTTGTCCAGTTTTGGTCCAGACGAAAGTAGTCTGGCAAGTTTGTTGGGGTCACGAAAGTAAAACGTTTTTCGTCTCAAAACAGTATGTGTTCAAAAGAGCGATATATTTGCATCACAAAACCGTTGTCAAATAAAAAGTCAGACCTCGAAATCGCTCGGCACTATTTTCTCTCCCTTCTTATCACTGCGCGCTGCCGGCTTCATCCAGCTGCGGCTCCATCCAGCTGCGGCTCCAGCTTCAAGGATAAGCTGGAGCCGAATAAGTAGGAGTCCCGGCGGGTGGCTTGTATTCGATTCGTTTATATCCCGACCTTGTCAGCTGTCAGATTTATGTTCATGGACCCGGTAAGCTGGTAAATAATATTTATTTATTTTTTTCTTTACCAAATTCTAACAGAAAACGAGAGCACCCGAAAGGGAAAACAGAGCCACTTCACGGCTGTAATGCAAATTGCTTTCCTCCTCAGTATACAAGTGCGCTTCCATGGCAGGGAAAAAGAAACTACCACTGCTGTCTATGTAGTGCCCTATTTATACAAATAGGAGTCCTATTTGTATAAATAGGGCACTACATAGGCAGCAGTGGTAGTTTCTTTTTCCCTGCCATGGAAGCGCACTGTTACAGTTAGATAGACCTCTTGGATGAGTCGTCGCTGCACTCTTGGGGTAATTTTGGTCGGCCGGCCACTCCTGGGAAGGTTCACCACTGTTCCATGTTGTCGCCATTTGTGGATAATGGCTCTCACTGTGGTTCACTAGAGTCCCAAAGCTTTAGAAATGGCTTTATAACCTTTTCCAGACTGATAGATCTCAATGACTTTGTTTCTCATTTGTTCCTGAATTTCTTTGGATTGCAGCATGATGTCTAGCTTTTGAGGATCTTTTGGTCTACTTCACTTTGTCAGGCAGATCCTATTTAAGTAATTTCTTGATTGAGAACAGGTGTGGCAGTAATCAGGCCTGGGTGTGGCTAGAGAAATTGAACTCCGCTTTCCAAAGATGTGATAAACCACAGTTAATTTATGTTTTAACGGGGGGCAGCAATCACTTTTTCACACAGGGTCATGTAGGTTTGGATTTTTTCCCCCCTTTATAATAATAACCTTCATTTAAAAACTGCATTTTGTGTTTACTTGTCTTTGTCTAATATTTAAATTTGTTTGATGATCTGAAACATTTAAGTGTGACAAACATGCAAAAAAATAAGAAATCAGGAAGGGGCAAACACTTTTTCACACCACTGTATTTGAATAATTTACACAGTGTAATGCATATTAAAATACACAGCAGGACGTACCCTTTCCGATGAGATTAGTTGTTGCTCTGTGTAGCAAACCGTTGCTGAGTAATCTGGTTTTAAATTCACAGCAAATAAAACGATGACATTTATGTCCGGCTCCCTTTAGTTTATCCAAATACCACTGCTTGGCTTTGACATTCAGTTTCTCCTCGTAGGGTCCCTTTTCTTTCTCTTTTCCTTTCTCCACAAACCGTAAATCCATGTTTTAGTGCCTGGATTCCATGTGTTTCTGCAGATTACAACAACAACAACTTCTTTTTTGTTTCGCTTTCTGTAATCTGTAAAAAGATAGCTCTGATTTGTTGTTGAATCTATCTGTGCAGTCAATTGCAAAATAGCTGTTTCCCATTTTAGTGGTGGGTTTTGTGTGTGTGTGTGTGTGTGTGTGTGTTCACAGCTGAACACTATGCCAGTCAGTGGGTCTAAAGCTACGGTCACACTATAGCTTGTGATGCTTTGCAATGGGTTATCGATGAAAATGAGGCGTTTTGATGGCAATATACAGTTGAGCTAAAAGTTGTGGTCACACAGCAGTTGAACACCTGACTGTCACGCAGCTCGAGCGGCCACACTCGCTCACAGGACCCAGTCGTTATGGGAAAAACCTGATACTTGAGCGCAATCAGGACACACATATAAGGACGCTGTTTTCACAGAAACTTTGCGAAGTATTATCATTAGCACGGTCATGTTTGTTTCTAACCATGTTTATAGCACTGCTTTCTGTTTTAGTTTTGTTTTTGTAAATATCACACCTGCTAATACACACACTTCATGCACTTGCATCCGTCTACCGCTACATACCTGACAGAATACTTCACAAAGTCTCTGTGAAAACAGCGTCCTTATATGCACATGCTGATTGTGCTCAAATCAGTATCGGGTGTTTCCCATAATGACTGGGTCCCAAGAGCGCACACAATGCACTTTTCAAGTCTTGCTGAAAGTTAGGTGATGCTGAGCTGCTGTGTTGATGAGGCTCCCGTAAGCATCAGGGATATGGATTTGAGACAAATGCATCTCAAGAGCTTTGAAGAAGGTTCCCCGAGTTTCAGGAAGTATTCCGAAACCCATCTGCAAGTATTTGCTGCTTAGTTTGCTGACAAAAACATCGCCACCAAATTTCAGTGCATGCACTGAAATTTTTCGTGACCTTTTTGGCCACTCACGAGGCGGAGACACGCCAAAAAACACCTCGTGAAGCTCTGAGAACATTGGCCGTGCATCGCACAATTGGTGGCGACGCTACCAATTTTTCATCGCCAAGTATTCACAAACCTGTAGTGTGACCAGGGCTTAACTGCACAGTGACTTCCTCCACCTATAATGACATCACGCGCGCTACTTCTCCATCCTCTTATTTTGGACTGAGGGCAGACTGCACACTACAGTGACCCACTATTGTCTCTCGAGGTGCAAAGTGGTATTACGAGACGAACGGTCCATCCTGTCTCGAGGCTAGCTAGTTAGCATGCTAACTTCAGGAGATATCTCTGCAACACACCACAGATTAGTGTCAAAATTCTTATTTCTAAACATTTTGTTGAGTTATTTGAATGTGTTCAACTTAAATTCTTACACATGGCACATTTAACATGATGACAACTTATGGCTGTTGTATCACCTATTAATATTAATACATCAAATCTGAACACCAAACCAAATCAGTAACTTTTGGCTCACATGTACACTATTGGTGTGGTGTTTTAAGTGAATGTAGCAGATCTTTCTGTGCTCAGGAATGCCAAGCAGATGCCCACAGCAGTGTGTGATGCACTGAAGGAGGTTTTTCAGCAGGAGGGAGGTGTGACAGAGAGCCAAGCTCAGGAAATCCTGGACACCATGGAGAAAACCGGACACTTCCAGAGTGAAACCTGGTCCTGATCAGCACACATCCATATAGCTTATATTAAGGACCAGTAAGACTGAGCACTGCTCAAACATGTGTGCTGGTGCTATGCAGCTAAGAACAGTAATTATAGATTTCAAGGACAGATTGAGGCTTCATTTTGACTCAAAAGACAAATTCTCTTGCAGTGGCTGAGGCACTGATACACACACGTGCAACACGACAAACCATGAAGAGTCAGGCTTGTCCGTGTTTTATTGCAAGTGCAGTTTACCTCCTAAGCAGCAGAGGGCTCTAAAGGCTATTCAATGCTTGTAAAGAATAATTTGAGTAAACAGGAACTGAAAAGTGAAACTCTTTTCCACTGTGCCACCTTGATACAAACAGCAGTTATGTTTTTGTTGAGTGTGAAACCTTCAATTCTGTCATCTACACAATTAGACTGTAATGTATTTTTATTAGGTACTGCTGATCCAGAAGTGGACTGTAAAAGGACCAAGTTATGCAAAATAAGCTGCACTATTTTGACAGTGATGTATGTTATGAATAAACTCAAAACTGAAATGAAAACATGTTTAGTCTTGCTTCCCCTTTCAGCATAAGTGTGTAAATAGATCATTGCTGCTATTTTACAATTTAGTTTTATTTAAAATGACACAATGCGTAATGATCCAACTGAACATTCTGGCATTGTAAAATGTACCTCAAAAAATTAAATGAAATTATTGTAATTAATGGCACTTTAAGATCAAGTAGAGGGAAAAAAAAATTATGGAATCATCCTATAACTTGCATTTCTAAAACAAATACCCACACAAGCCTCATCTCATTATCTCTAGCCACTTTATCGTGTTCTACACGGTCGCAGGCAAGCTGGAGCCTATCCCAGCTGACTACGGGCGAAAGGCGGGGTACACCCTGGACAAGTCGCCAGGTCATCACAGGGCTGACACATAGATACAGACAACCATTCACACTCACATTCACACCTACGGTCAATTTAGAGTCACCAGTTAACCTAACCTGCATATCTTTGGACTGTGGGGGAAACCGGAGCACCCGGAGGAAACCCATGCGGACACGGGGAGAACATGCAAACTCCACACAGAAAGGCCCTCGCCGGCCACGGGGCTCGAACCCGGACCTTCTTGCTGTGAGGCGACAGTGCTAACCACTACACCACCGTGCCACCCCCACACAAGCCTAAATATGCAAATTAGTCTGCAGTTAAAACAGAGTGCTTGTAGACCTTAGCGAGCGGTTATACCTGGCTGATTGACAGGACACGACACACGGCTCCAACAAGAGAGCTGTCATTTGAAACAATGGAAAGGATTATAAAACTCCTTCAAGAAGGTAATTCAACATAGCCTGGGCCCGCCCATCCTAAGCGTGACGCAACACGAGGGCCTGTTCCGAGCTTAGTCTGGCCAGGCAGGCTATCTACAGCATTTCCAAGCTCCCGAAAAATCAGGAACCAATCAACTTTGAGCATCTCCAACGGCCCTGGGTAGAGGCGTGTTCAAGGCAGTGACGTAGTAGAACTGCGACCGGAAGCCATAGATTGTTTACAGAATCTATGCCGGAAGTGCTTCATTCACATCATGAACATGGAGCAGCGGCAAGCCTTTAACACAGCGGTAGATGCTGTATTGAAAGCATTCAACAGGAAGTTCTCATTGAAAACGGAGCAAAGAGCAGCCCTGGAGGTATTTATTGAAAGGAAGGACGTTTTCGCCTTGCTCCCGACCAGCGTTGCCAGATACTGCTGACGTTTTCCAGCCAAAATATGTTCAAAACCCGCCAAAATGCACTTAAAACAGCCCAATCTGGCAACACTGCTCCCGACCGGCTTCAGTAAGAGTTTAATCTACCAGTTAGCCCCGTCGCGTCGCATATGTCAGAGGAAAGAGTGATGTGATTGGTTTAAGCTTCATCACAGCCTTTTCTGGCTTCGACCAGTAGCAAACTGAGGCATTTCAGGGAGGCGGGTCAACCACGGGCTCTGGGAAACGGTTTGGCTTAATAGCTTGGCCAGACCAAATGCTCGGAGAGCTTTGAAGTCGCGTTAGCCAGGCTAAATTCAACATGGAGTGTGGCAAAAGACGTTGGTTGTTCCCAGTTAGCGGTGTCTAAAATTTGGAGCAAGTATAAACAAAATGGGAAGGTTGTAAAAGGGAAACATACAGGTAGACCAAGGAAGACATCAAAGCGTCAGGACAGGAAACTCAAAGCAATATTCCTTGAAAATAGAAAATACACAACAAAAGGGCGATTGACAGGAGTCACTCACTACGTTTACATGCACATAGAGAGAATCGAATTTCTGCCGTTGCTCGACTGAAATCGAAGTTCAAAATGCCATGTATACACCTTAATTCGGCTGAAATTGAACCGAACTTGATTTCTCGGAATCGAGCTACACGACCTAGTTTATGCGATTTCTGCCGAGCTACTTTGTGCATGTATACCCTATCGAGCTAGTTGTCGAGCTACTTCCGGAAGTGACGAGTGACGAGACCACAAGCGGGAAACAACAGCCTCGGTCGGCATGACAACGAATCATGACAACGGCATGAATCTTTTCTTTTTGTGCCATTGTTTGCACTGTTAAAATTTAGCTCACTTACTGTATCACCAAATACATCTGTACAGCTGTGAATTGTGTACATAAACAAGTCATTGTATTTGTGTGTGTGTGTATATATATATATGTATGTATATGTCCAACATCTGAAGAATGTCAATAAAAACAAAACAATTGAACTTGTGTGTTTATTAAGACATAAGTTAAATTGTAAGCAAAAAATATATATATATTTTTTTGTAAGCAAAAAATGGACTTTAGAAAAATATTATTGTGCAAAATAAGTTGTCTTACAAAACAGTGGTCTGCGCCGGACAGTTTGTAGCCATAGTCTGTTAGAGCAAGCCTAACAGCTTGAACACGGAAGCAGTGTTGCCAGATTGGGGGGTTTTAAGTGCAGTTTAGCGGATTTGAACATGTTTTGGGCTGGAAAACGTCAGCAGTATCTGGCAACACTACTGTGTTCACAAGTTCCGTGCTCAAGCTGTTAGGCTTGCTGTAACAGACTGTATGGCTACAAACTGTCCTGCGCAGACCACTGTTTTGTAAGACAACTTATTTTGCACAATTGTATATTTTTCTAAAGTCCATTTTTTGCTTACAATTTAACTTATTTCTTAATAAACACACAAAAAAAGTTCAATTGTTTTGTTTTTATTGACATTCTTCAGATGTTGGACATACATACATACATATATATATATATATATATACACACACACACACACACACACACACAAATACAATGACTTGTTTATGTACACAATTCACAGCTATGCAACAGCTGTACAGATGTATTTGGTGATACAGTAAGTGAGCTAAATTTTAACAGTGCAAACAATGGCACAAAAAGAAAAGATTCATGCCGTTGTCATGATTCGTTGTCATGCCGACCGAGGCTGTTGTGTTTCCCGCTTGTGGTCTCGTCACTTCCGGAAGGGGCAGTGCTGAAGTAAGTGGCTCGAATATGTAGCTCGATAGGGTTTACATGCACTAAGTAGCTCGGCTACAATCGCATAATCTAGGTCGTGTAGCTCTATTACAAGAAATCAAGCCGGTTCGATTTCAGCCTAGCTAAGGTGTTTCCATGGCATTTAGAACTTCGATTTCAGTCGAGCAACGGCAGAAATTCGATTTTCTCTATGTGCATGTAAACACACTGAGTGTTTGTGACCGAACTGTAAGAAATGGTTATTTACATACAGAAAAGCCAAACGTAAACCTTCATTAACACCTAAACAGAAGAAAACAAGGTTATAGTGGGCTAAAGAGAAGCAGTCATGGACTGTGGATGATTGGATGAACGTGATATTCAGTGATGAATCACGAATCTGCGTTAGCCGAAGAGATGATGCTGAAACATATAAAGATGACTGCCTGGAGAAAACAAGCAAATTTCCACAGTCATTAATGATATGAGGTTGCATGTCAGGTAAAGGACCTGGGGAGATGGCAATCATTACCTCTACAGTAAATACACAGGTTGACACTGAAATTTTGAACACTTCTCATTCCATCAATTGAAAGTACTTTTGGTGATAATGAAGTCATTTTTCAGGATGATGACACATCTTGCCTGAGAGCAAAGAGCATTAAAACTTTTCTTCAGGAAAGGCAGATCAATTCAATGACATGGCCAGCAAGCAGTCCAGATCTCAATGGTGGAAATTGGGGGGGGGGGGGGGGGGGAGATCTATGACGCAGCTCCATCCTGCAAAGCTGATCTGTCAACTGCTATATGAGAAAGTTGGAACCTGACTGATAAAGAATATTGTTTTCCCGTTAGTGAAGTTGATGCCTCAAAGAGTTCAGACTATCATAAAAGCCAGAGGAGGTGCAACAAAAGTACTAATTGTAACTTTTTTTTGGTTCATGATTCCATAATTTTTTCCTCTACTTGATCTTAAAAAGTTTCATTAATTACAACAACATTTAATTTTTTGAGGTATATTTTACAAAGCCAGAATGTTCAGCTGTTAAATAAAAAGTAATGTGTCATATCTGATTTTTTCTTTTTGCTACAAAGTAAAACAGCTGAATGAACATCCTCCAAGACCAGTGATTCTATATTTTTTGCCAAGGGTTGTACAATTTAAAAAAACAAATAAACAAAAAAAAACACACACGCATTTGGGACATGTCTATAGGTAGCCCACGAGCCAAGGCCATGCAACATTTGCAGATCTTTATTACACTGTTCTGGCCACAAGCTTCAGAATGATCAGAATGCTATAACCTCATTTGATCTCCACATTGAGTATACCGTACATACCATCATGCAGCAGGTTTCAGCAGAGAAACAAACCTGAACACCAATCAAATTATCTCTGATGAGTATTAATGGCATGGAGAATACACAAACTCCAGTCAGCAAGAATTCTCCCCCCCCCTTTAAAAACCCAAACTATTATTGGGGTGCAGAAGCATAAAAGACAAAGTGCAAAAACATTTTCTACAAAGCTATTTATGGATTTCAGTCCACAGTCACTCATAAATACAATAAATGTGCACACATGAATGTCTTAACTTGCACACAAAAGTGACAAACAGTTTGGACCAAAATTTTCATATATTCTGTAAAAAAAAAAAAAAATAAAATTCCTGTGAATGAGTACAGATGAGGACTTTGTGTAAAATGGCCAAATATTATAAGAAATCTGTGCTCCCTGATCGTGGTAGTCCAGGGGTCTGGGTGCAAATCAGACCTTGAAAACTGCCTTCGTTAAAACCACAGACCCTTAATACAGGCACATGCTGACCATTTTGCAGTGTTCCAGTGTGATGCATCATTAAAAATGACAGGAAGAAACAACTGTGTATGAAAACATGATTTATAGTTTCTTGCTCATAAACAGTTGCCGTATGTATGTATGTATGTATGTATGTATGTATGTATCTCCTATCTAAGAGCTAGTATGTGGACCTGGTAGATCTCCTCAGGGAAATTCTGCTGCTGTTCCTCACAGATGATACGGAGTCCAGCTCTGGCCACTATGCTGCGCAATAAGGGCAGGTCTCTGCACACGCTGCTGTCCACCTCGTCAGGCACAACGCCCTCGTATGCCACGTTATCCTTCACCACAATCAGGCCATCAGGGCGCAGGGCGCTGCGGCATCGCCTGAAGAACTCCACCAGGTGATCGTCAGTCAGGTGACCTGGACAGAGCACAATTTAAGATCAGTCGTACTCATTACAAAATGTGTGGTTCCACATGTTGGTTAAGTCTTACTACAAGTGGACTCTGGTATACCGATGACCCACTGGATCCAGATGACGTCGTAACGATCCGCTTGAGGCTGGAAATCCTGCAGGCCGCAGCAGAAGTAGTTCTCCACTCTCTTACCTTCCTCGCCCAAGTAAGAGCGAGCTTTGTCCAGGAACTCCTGCGTCACGTCTACCAAGTCCACGGTACGGAAGAGTGGTAAGAGAAGACGCTTAGTGATGCGTCCGATTCCTGCACCACAGTCCAGGGCACAGCCTGGTCTCGTCTTACCTTTGCCCTCCTGGGGAGAAGAGACACGCAGTGAGAAAGATAAAAGGATTGGAACAGTTAAACTGGCTGAATCGACTAATCAGAAATTCATAAGCTAACAAACCGGGCAAGTGAAAGCTCCAGTGTATTTGGCCAATCTCGTTTTTGTTGGCTTGAAATATAACCAAGCCTCATTTATGCTCGCTTTATGTATGAAATGTGTCCGTTTCAAATGATGCAACTGTAACTATCCACATGTGTATTTCCAGGCATCTTTCACGTTGGCTTGGCTTTTAAGCAATACATCCACTAGAGGGAAGCGCACTCAAAATATTCTGATGAGGCAAAAGTCGAGGCTGCACTGTAGATATCATATAGATGTTAAAAATGTATTACTAAATAGCATAATCTCTCGTCAAAAAGTTCCACCAGTCTTAAAATTTCTTCATGTCTCGCTTTACCTATTAGCTACACTGCCCCCATGATTTCCAGTGCTACTGCTACGTTTGATTTGACTCAGGTGGGCGAGGCGCGTGCAAGCTAGCATTCTCAGCTGATCTCGCGTCACACTGATGAATTAATTGGGTGATTTGTTTCAGTGTTCGAGAACTCTTTTCCGAGTTCACTAGGAGGCTCATCTCATCTCATTATCTCTAGCTGCTTTATCCTGTTCTACAGGGTCGCAGGCAAGCTGGAGCCTATCCCAGCTGACTACAGGCGAAAGGCGGGGTTCACCCTGGACAAGTCGCCAGGTCATCACAGGGCTGACACAGACAACCATTCACACTCACATTCACACCTACGGTCAATTTAGAGTCACCAGTTAACCTAAGCTGCATGTCTTTGGACTGTGGGGGAAACCAGAGCACCCAGAGGAAACCCATGCGGACACGGGGAGAACATGCAAACTCCGCACAGAAAAGCCCTCGCCGGCCACGGGGCTCGAACCCAGGACCTTCTTGCTACTACACCACCGTGCAGCTCACTAGGAGGCTGAGCACCATAAAATAAACTAGAACTGTGAATCAACTCACTATAGAATACCCCCACGTGCACAACAAAATGTCAACTGGAACTGTGAGAGAACTCAAAAAAAAAAAAAAACCTGCAACGCCATGATTCAAATTCCTATTAGTCATTCTTTGAAACATCGGACTGGGATTATTTTCCTTCATGCACATCTTCAGGTGGTATACTGCAACTGTGTAAAGATTCATCAAAATCCATCAAACCGTTTAAGAGTTGTTGCGCTTACAAGACACATGGACAGACGGATGGACAGGGTGATTCCTATATACCCCTCCCCCCCCCAAACTTTGTTTGCGGGGTCCTGCTCTTTGGGGGGTGGTGCACAGGAGCCAGTCATCCAAATGCGGCAGCATCCTGATGCCTCTGGTCTTTAGAGCTGCTTGCATACATCTCAAACGCTTTAACCTGGAATGCCTTTCATTGGAAGACAGATCTCCAAAAGTACACATCCTGGGGAGAGGGAAATAGATGTCCTGCTGATATACACTATATTGCCAAAAGTATTTGCTCACCCATCCAAATTATCGGAATCAGGCGTTCCAATCACTTCCATGGCCACAGGTGTATAAAATCAAGCACCTAGGCATGCAGAGTGTTTTTACAGTTTGGAGCTGGCCCCTTCCTCTTCCAACATGACTGTGCACCAGTGCACAAAGCAAGGTCCATAAAGACATGGATGACAGAGTCTGGTGTGGATGAACTTGACTGGCCTGCTCAGAGTCCTGACCTCAACCCGATAGAACACCTTTGGGATGAATTAGAGCAGAGACTGAGAGCCAGGCCTTCTCGTCCAACATCAGTGTGTGACCTCACAAATGCGCTTCTGGAAGAATGGTCAAAAATTCCCATAAACACACTCCTAAACCTTGTGGACAGCCTTCCCAGAAGAGTTGAAGCTGTTCTAGCTGCAAAGGGTGGACCGACGTCATGTTGAACCCGATGGATTAGGAATGGGATGTCACTTAAGCTCATATGTGAGTCAAGGCAGGTGAGCAAATACTTTTGGCAATATAGTGTACTTCACCTCTGTCGACCTCTTGATCAAATTTCTGCAACAATACTCATTCACTTTTCCACAATCTTTCATTGATCTCTCCAAACACAGTCATATCCAGTGTCTTTCAGTACAGTATCAACAGAAGTAGTCTTTCTTCTGCCTCTATTCCCTTCCTCGAATTTGGGCTGCCACAGAATAAGTCATGATGCTATCTCCTCCTCATGTCTTATGCAATGTCCAGCAAGTCTGAGCCATCTGACTTTCTCACACACGTGGTAGGTCACCATAAAGCTCATCATTTGTCATTGTTGCTGCCATGATACATTGAGAACCATCCTTGCTCAGCATTTTGGTACGTGCCGTCTAACCTCTTTTCAAGAGCACTGTAGAATGTCCAAGTTTCTAAACCATACGGGAGAACAGACAGTAGCCAGAAACAGTCCGATCTTAATCTTCTTTGAAAATGTTGATTTCCATATCTTGTTCAATTTGTGACGAGCTTTCCATGCGAGTGCTTTCCTTGTGTTCAAGTCCTTCTCTGTGCTTTCCATGTATGAGCCAAGATACTTGAAATTTTCGACAATTTTGACATATTTTCTCCATTCCTTGCTTTCAGATATAACTGCTTGCTGCTGATATAGCGATGTGAAAAAGTCCTGCGGTTGCATGAATTACATCCAAATTAAAACTAACATATGGAAGGGGAGTGCTTTTAAGAACACGTGTATCAGAAATCAGACAGAAACCACCATCCTTCAAGAAAGCCCACTGACTACATGTACTCTTGGCTCCGAACAGTGACGTTTACCTTACTTTAACACTCACTTTATCCAACACTCACTGTCGAGGACTCGCACAAAGTCAACAGTCCACCATCGGCATGGGCACAGGGCTGTAGTGACAGTGTGGCCAGTGTGTATGGCTCTGTTGGTTTCATTCTTCTGAACTCTGCACTCTCCTTTCCAGTGTCTTTTTGGTAACATGTCCATAGAGCATCTCTGGCACATGGGGACAATTTACACACATTCCCGTAGGCCAGGAATGCTGTACGGACCAGTTGCCATTTTGTCACAGTGCCAGTTGAAACAGAATCATGACAACATTTCTGGATTTTATCAAATCCTTCTTTTGAGCTCTTGATAAAATCTTGAAAGGTAGCGCTGTGATTCTGTCACAACTGGCACTAGAACAACATTCCCTCCTAAACTGTGCAAACAGTGGGCAAGTACTAGTTATTGATATTCACCAAGGACCTTCTAAACAAATGTCCCAAGCAACAGCTCAAGCAATTGCCCTAATTTAGCAGAAAATATGACTGGAACTAAGGTAATTCTGTGCCAAATCACCAGAAGGCTCCCGACTTACCATCTCAGATTTGCTTCATAATTTTTTATTTTGATGCCCTTGTAACTAATAATTACTGTGCAAAATTTTAGGCCAATATCTCCACTAGTTTCGAAGATATTAAGCCTTCAAAAAGGAGGTGTGGCCCCATATTTAGCATAAAAACAAGTGTTACAATCAAACATCCATAGTTTGATGGCTAATAACTTTTGAACTGTTCACATTAAATGGTTCAAATTTGCACATGATTCTTTGATATAATAAGGCTCTGTACACAGAAGGAGAGCTTTGTATGTGACACATTTGCAGATTTATGGCGTGCCAAATATGGCTTCCTGGAATGCGCATTTGTTCGTGGTAGCACTTTTGGCTCTCTATATCTCCAGGTTTAATGACGCCAGATGTCTGATTCTTTTTAATATACGAGACATGTTATAGTACTATCAGGAAAACATGTTATATCTGTGACAAAAATTATACTTGTCTCATATATAGGCCCCTAAAAATGGAAAAAAGCTTGTCGTGTCTGTATTTTGAATGCTTATAGCAAAAATCTGACAAGGTCTACCAGAAAACAAATTAGATCAGTGAAAAGAGCAAGGTCTAATTGATACATGTACCAAATATGAAGTTGATACTGTGAAGAAAACTCTTTTATTCAAGCTGTTGAATATGGAAGGTTTTAAGACATGCGAAAATGCCATTCACAAGGTTACATCACATGCTACATCATTGTATTTTGCCTTCTAAAAGGCAAAATGCATTGTAATTGCACAGTTTCTTATTCTTTTCATTCTTCCGCTCTTTCCTTTGGCATAAAACTCCTCCTAGGATTTTAAACCTCGTTAATGATCCATTATAGATTTCTGTTGGGGAGAGGTCAAGGATGTGCAGCTGACTTTAATTAGGTCAATATTAATGAGGTCAAGGACACCATGACATGAAATCATTTTGCGTGACCTAGTTTTACTTTGAATGATAAAGTTCAGTGTACACGTTCACTAACCATATGATAGGGTAGCTCAGGCCGGGGAATGAGAAAAGCCTAATGTACTAATTACTCAAATAAATATTAATAGGTGAATTTTTGTCTTGAAGATAGACAGGTCACATGGAGTTAGCATATTCATCATTTATATAGTGGTATAAATGTATGTTTGTGGTTTACTGACTGATCAGCACTGACCTCATTTGAAGCTCCCTAATAAAGTGGCATGTTTAAATTTTTTAATTAATTTATTAACGAATAAAATTTTCAGAAAAATTTATTTTGGAATGAAGGGTTGACAATGTACCAGAGTAACAACTTGCTTAAATTGAATGTTTTTGTAATTTAATTTTGTAATTAAATATTTATATAGATATTTATGAAGTATATATATATATATATATATATACACACACACACACAGCTGGATAGTACAGTGGTAATGCTCACTGACTACGACGCAGGAGATCGGGGTTCGAATCCCGGTCGGGGCAAAACATCATCCAGTAAGGGTCCGTATCAGCCTACCTCAGGAATGAGTGAAGACAATAACTGATAGAGTCATACCGGCTCAGACGTCCCCCGGGTCAACAAGGTCAACCAGGGCAAACTGATGAGAAATGGGCTACATGCAGAGAATGTGGGATACTTCGAAACAAAGCCCAGTGTTCCAACATCCGTAATCGAAATCTACTATCACAACTAGAGATTAATGAAATACAACAACGATGCTACGGCAAGGGGGAGCCAGGAAGACAGGTCAGCGGGGAGATGTCATCATCATCCCCACAACCAGAGCCCCACCCAGAATGGCTAACCTAAGGCAGGACAGTCCTAATCATGAAGGACCCATCCCATCCAACTACCGGCCAATTAGCTGCCGGCCAATTACCTGTCTCTGCACAACATGGAAGGCCCTGTCAGCAAAAATGAGTAAGCATGTGGCTCATGAGCGAGGCACAGAAAGGAATTGGCAGTAACACCAGAGGAGCCAAGCACCAGCTACTGGTTGATAGAACAGTCGCCCGAGACTGTAAGAGGAGACAGACCAACCTGTGCACTGCCTGGATCGACTACAAGAAAGCCTATGACTCAATGCCACACACATGGATACTGGAATGTCTGGAACTGTATAAGATCAACAGGAACCTAAGGACCTTCATCCAGAACTCAATGGAAATGTGGAAGACAACCCTAGAGGCCAACTCAAAACCCAATTCAACATCAAGTGCGGCATATACCAAGGCTATCACCACTGCTGTTCTGCATGGGCCTGAACCCCCTCAGTCAGATCATCACGAAGAGCGGCTACGGGTACCGATTCCGTAGTGGGGCAACAATCAGCCACCTGCTCTACATGGATGACATCAAGCTGTATGCCAGGAACGAGCGAGAAATAGACTACAGCGATGACATAGGGATGTCATTCGGATTGGACAAGTGTGGCCGGATGGTCTCAAAGAGAGGCAAGATAGATGATATCCAAGACAGCTACAAGTACCTTGGCATCCCACAGGCTAATGGAAACCATGAAGAGGCCACAAGGAAGTCAACCACAGCCAAATACCTCCAGAGAGTAAGGCAGGTCCTGAAAAGTCAGCTGAATGGTAAGAACAAGGTCCGAGCCATCAACATGTACGCACTACCAGTCATCAGATACCCCGCTGGTATCATAAACTGGCCAAAGGAGGAGATAGAAGCC
This sequence comes from Neoarius graeffei, assembly GCF_027579695.1. Classification (NCBI taxonomy): domain Eukaryota; kingdom Metazoa; phylum Chordata; class Actinopteri; order Siluriformes; family Ariidae; genus Neoarius; species Neoarius graeffei. Next base: position 26,052,294 of record NC_083596.1, on the reverse strand, counting down.
ACAGATATCAAGACTAGAAAGCTCCTCACCATGCATGGAGGGTTCCACCCCAAGTCCAGCACCCTGAGACTATACACTAAGCGGAAAGAGGGAGGCCGAGGGCTAGTGAGCGTCAAGACCACGGTCCAGGATGAAACATCGAAAATCCGAGAATACATCAGAAAGATGGCCCCAAAGGATGAACTGCTAAGTGAATGTCTCAGGCAGCAGAACCCTGATGAGAGTGCGGAGGAGGAGGAACAGACAACCTGGAGGGACAAACCCCTACATGGCATGTACCACCGTCAGATAGAGGAAGTGGCTGATATCAAGAAATCCTACCAGTGGCTGGATAATGCAGGACTGACAGACAGCACAGAGGCACTAATCATGGCAGCACAAGAACAGGCCATAAGCACAAGAGCCACAGAGGCCAGGATCTACCAGAGTAGATCAGACCCAAGATGTAGAGAAGCCCCTGAAACAGTCCAGCACATAGTAGCAGGGTGCAAGATGCTAGCTGGATCAGCGTACATGGAGAGGCACAACCAAGTGGCTGGGATAGTATACAGGAACATCTGCAACCAGTATGGAATAGAAGTACCCAAGTCCCAATGGGCCATACCACAGAAGGTGGCTGAGAACAACAGGGCCAAGGTTCTGTGGGACTTCAGCTTCCAGACTGACAAACAGATCCTGGCTAACCAACCGGACATAGTGGTGGTGGACAAAGGGCAGAAGAGGGTGGTGGTGATAGATGTGGCGATCCCAGCTGACGCCAACATCAGGAAGAAGGAACATGAGAAACTTGAGAAGTATCAAGGGTTGAAAGAGCAGCTGGAACAGATGTGGAAGGTCAAGGGTTGCGTGGTCCCCGTGGTAGTGAGGGCATTTGGGGCATTAACCCCCAAACTGGGAGAGTGGCTCCAGCAAATCCCAGGAACAACATCTGAAGCCTCAGTCCAGAAGAGCGCAGTCTTAGGAACATCGAAGATACTGCGCAGAACCCTCAAACTCCCAGGCCTCTGGTAGAGGACCCGAGCTTGAGGATGACATGGATACCACCCCACCCACCCCCCGCCCCGCCGGGGGTGAATTATATATTTATATAGATATTCATGAAGTGTATACATGGTATATATTTTTATAGGTGTATTAATGTAATTTGGATTTCGGGGTAGTTAAAAAGGGGTGGGAATGTGCGGTGTATTGTAATGTCTTAGCTCTTTATGTTATTTCATTTATTCTTTTTTTTTCACTTTCTCGTTTTCTTTCTTTTATATGTACAAATAATTACATACATTTTTTTAATACATGTTCGAAAATAAAATAAATTCATTCATTCATTCAATGTTTAACTTAATCAGTATGCATACATTTATATATCAAAATTAAACATTTTTTATAGATTCTAAATATCTCATCTCATTATCTCTAGCCGCTTTATCCTTCTACAGGGTCGCAGGCAAGCTGGAGCCTATCCCAGCTGACTACGGGCGAAAGGCGGGGTACACCCTGGACAAGTCGCCAGGTCATTAGATTATAAATATGTTAAATTAATTGCATGTTTATCAAAAATAGATCTGTAATTTAATGATTAAAACATAGCATAAATCCTAGTTCTGGTAAGTTAAAGAAAAGTTTATACTCTCTCTTACCCCTTTTCCACCAAATCAGTTCCAGGGCTGGTTCGGGGCCAGTGTTGGTGCTGGTTCACAACTCGTTCAACTTGCGAGCCAGCTGAGAACCAGTTTGCTTTTGCTTGTGGTGCTAAGGGGAGCCACATGATTACGTCACTGTATACGTCAGTTACGTCGCTGCGTTTGCATAAACCTTGGCGCGAATATCGAAGCAACAACCACACGGAGAAGAAGCAGCAGCAACAACAATAATAATGGATGACTTCGCGTTTGTACAGCTGCTGCTTCTCATCGCTTAAAAATGGCGACCTTTTGCGGTCTTGCGATTGTTGTTGGTCTTAACAACTCCGCCCCCCCGCTGACGTAAGCGGTTCTTTCCTCTGGCCCAGCAAAGAGCTGGTGCTAGCCTGGAACCGGTTTTTCTGGCCCCAGAGCCAGTTCTTTGTCAGTGGAAACAGAAAACCCGGTTCCAAACTAAGCACTGGCCCCGAACCAGCCCTGGAACTGCTTTGGTGGAAAAGGGGCATCGGTCATCACATGTTGACCTACAAAAGGTCACACAGCTTACAGGCAGTTACTTCACAACACATACTGACACCACGAGATCTTTCTGTGTGGGCAGAAAAAAACCCATCCATTTCATTTGGATTGAAAAGGGGGAAGTAAAAAGCAATGGAGAAGTTCTTCAGAAGAGACTTTCAAAGTCCTCAACAATACCAGGAACAAGGGATAACTACTCATTTGTTCCTATCTCAGAGAGCCAGTTGCAGATCAGCAGAGTGTCTGGTGGACCAAGCTTCATTGTGGACATGAGTGGCACTCATCCCCAGGTTGTAGATGATGCTGTGAAAGAAGGTTACACCCTGTCAGACATGATCCCAGGAAAATATGTTGCATGTTTGTATGACCAGCAATGGTAGATTGGTAGTATCTGTGCAATATCGGAGGAGGAACAGGATGTGCAAGTACAATTTATGCACCCTCATGGTCCTGCAAAGTCTTACAGTTGGCCCAGAAGATAAGATATCTGTTGAGTTCCACTGATACACATCATAAAGATCACAGATGCACCAATCACATCAACTGGTAGACAATATGTAGTTCCGTTTGGTGTGGTGAAAGAAATTGACCAGTTATTCAAACGCTTCAAATAGACATGCTAAGTCTACATAAATAGAATTAAATTTGTGTAATTGACTTTTGTGAGATTTGTAAATCATTTATCATATTTACAAATATACTGCATATATGTATAGTCAAAAGAATTTGAATTAATAATGATGTAGCATGTGATGTAACCTTAGGGGTGTTCACACGGCACATGTTTGCATCGGTGCTGCACCGATGTATTTTGTTGCGATATATCTTACACCGGTGTAAATTTTGTGGAGCGTTCACACGTCACAAACCTGCTTACTAGAGAGAAGCGTGTTGGCACCGGTGCAGCCCCACTTGCGTTCACACGGCAGTTTTTGCGACCGTGCTATACGATAGTAATAATGTGGAAATGAAATATGCGCATGCGTGAAAATGTACTTCCTTTTCCCGGTTGTCATGGCATCACCAAGCGTCGGGAAAACAACGTGGATGAAGACACCAGTGTTGCCAGATACTGCTGACGTTTTCCAGCCCAAAATATGTTCAAATCCGCCAAAATGCACTTAAAACCGCCCAATCTGGCAACACTGGAAGACACGCAGTTCTGTTGTTGATATTCGCCATTTTGGAAGCGCAAATTACCAGGATGCAAATTATGCAATGCCCGTATGTAATCAACTCTCCTCATGCGTAGCGAGTCTACCCATGTAGCGTTCAGACGTTCCATTTTATATCGGTGCTGCCCCGCAAACTAGCATTTACTCCGGAGTAAATTTCTTAAACCACCTCCCAAGCAGGGTTAGATTTGCACCGGTTTAAGCAGCTTTCAGGGGCTACACCAGTATAACTTTGTACCGTGTGAACGCTCTACCGGGGCAGCCCCGGTGCTACACTGGAGTAAAAGTTGCCTTGTGAACACCCTAATGTGAATGGCATTTTCGCATGTCATAAAACCTATATTCAACAGCTTGAATAAAAGAGTTTTCTTCACAGCACCAACTTCATATTTGGTACATGCATCAATTAGACCTTGCTCTTTCACTGATCTAATTTGTTTTCTGGTAGACCTTGTCAGATTTTTGCTATAAGCATTCAAAATACAGACGCGACAAGCTTTTTTCCATTTTTAGGGGCCTATATATGAGAAGTATAATTTTTTGTCACAGATATAACATGTTTTCCTGATAGTACTATAACATGTCTCATACATTAAAAAGAATCAGACATCTGGCATCATTAAACCTGGAGATATAGAGAGCCAAATGTGCTACCACGGACAAATGCGCATTCCAGGAAGCCATATTTGGCACGCCATAAATCTGCAAACATGTCACATACAAAGCTCTCCTTCTGTGTACAGAGCCTTATTATATCAAAGAATCATGTGTGCAAATTTGAACCATTTAGTGTGAACAGTTCAAAAGTTATTAGCCATCAAAAATGTTTGATTGTAACACGTTTTTATGCTAAATATGGGTCCACGCCCCCTTTTTGAAGGCTTAATATCTCCAAAACTAGTGGAGATATTGGTCTAAAATTTTGCACAGCAGTTATTAGGAACAAGGACATTAAAATAAAAAAATATGAACAAAATCTGAGATGGTCAGTCGGGAACTTTCTCTAAAATCTGGTGATTTGGCATGGAATTACTCACTATTTGTTTTTACTGCAAACTCGTAAATATACCACAAACTGGGAAATGACAGTGCTATTTATTTCAGATTATTACACATACAGGAGACTTTTCCGATGGAACAAAAACGTATTCTATTCACTTCTAGCGAGTTTCATTCATTTCGTTTGACAGCATGCAATATTATCATATTGCTTATCCTATGTGTATTACATTATTCTACCCAATGGAGAACAAGCGTTGAATATGGTTTACAATATTGCATGGTTGTCAAGACAACATGACATCACATGTCGGAGCTGACGCAAATATCCAATGAGAAAGTTTTCTGCTGTGCATGTGCAGAAGCATCTCTGTTCGCCGGGAAAAAGACGCGCTGAACACCCGAAAGGCTACCAAAACTTCATTAGATAGTCTTCACACACATTTACAAGAGAAAAACATATCAACGGACACTGAAAAAGCTGGATAAGAGACAAGTCAGAGATGTAAAACTTCCATGCTAGCGAGCGACTATGACAAGAAGAAGAAAGAAGAAAGAAAGAAAGAAAGAAGAAAGAAAGAAAGAAGAAAGAAAGAAAGAAAGAAAGAAGAAGAAGAAAGAAAGAAAGAAAGAAAGAAGAAAGAAAGAAAGAAAGAAAGAAAGAGAAGAAAGAAGAAAGAAAGAAAGAAAGAACTTTATTCATCACACACTTGTGAATTTCCTCTCTGCATTTAACCCATCTGAAACAGTGAGCAATGAGCACACACGCATACCCAGAGCAGTGGGCAGCCATGCTAACAGCGCCCAGGGAGCAGTTGGGAGTTGGGTACCTTGCTCAAGGGCACCTCAGCCTAAGGCCGTCCCATATTAACCTAACCTGCATGTCTTTGGACTGTGGGGGAAAACGGAGCACCCGGAGGAAACCCACGCAGACACGGGGAGAACATGCAAACTCCACACAGAAAGGCCCTCGCCGGCCGCTGGGTTCGAACCCAGGACCTTCTTGCTGTGAGGAGACTGTGCTAACCACCGTGCTGCCCAAGTTTGCTTTGCTAAGATGTGTTGAGCACCCGAAAGGAATATGTCTGTATAATAATAATGGCTTTTTTTTCGTGGTATATCAGATATATTCTATTCAGCTAGCATGATACTGAACTCGTCGACGAGTTCAGCATCATGCTAGCTGAATAGAATATATCTGATACACCACGAAAAAAAAGCCAGCCAATATTATTTAAATGCGTCACTTGCTTGCTCTTCGTTTAGTACAAATTCTACAGAAATTTTCATACAGTACGTAATCTCGAACATAAAACATGCATATAAACAATGGTCTCTCACCCCAAGGAATTTCTGCAGGAACTTTTTGGAACCACTGATATCGATGCTGGAAATGCTTCCATAACCTCCCAGCATTCCGTCCACAGTGGGCGGGATGTCCTTCCAGTACTGTTCCGCCTTCAGATAAAAGGAGTTCTCATTTTCAATCAGGTGGTCTTCCATCCTCTCTGGACTTCTAAGAAATACAAAAGGTCATTAGCTTTTCCTCATCTGAGATGTATGATGGGAGAAGCGGTCCACAAGTCAGTATTTCATTTTATTAAAATGCGTCATACTAGAGAGTTTGAGATATTCAAGGCCACCAGTGCAGGAAGTATTCAGAAATGTATTTCAGTACTTTCTAGATTGCTCCTTTAACTGACTGCTGTTGACAAAATTGTTGAGATGTGCGGTGTGTATTTATGTCCGACACCAAACATCACGTTATGGCTGAATTCCAAAGGACACCGTGTTAGACAGAGTTCACCTGCTATATAGGGTGCAGAAACTGTGCCTGTGTAGTGTTATTTAGGTAGGGCATGTAAAGCCATCTGGAATTCAACGAATGCAAGTTTAGACTTTGTTGAAGGAGTCACGAGAGAGCCCATCACCAGCAGGCAACATAATGCACACGCACACACTCTCCAAATCTGGCCTTGCTCTGGCTTCAGCTGTCATCGCTTCTCTTATAACCAGAGGTCAAAAGGGAAACGTGACAACTGACAGAAACCTGAATCAGTTTGATTAATAAAAAGACTAAGCTAAAAAGACCCGAAAGATATAGTGACTGCTAATTGTACAGTTCTAACCAGGATCATTTTGAAATATCATTAGGCCAAAAAAAAAAAGTGTTTCCGGTTACCCGACCGACCCTAAACTTTTTTTTTTTAGTTTTTTTTCCCCCAGTCGCGACTTTTACATATAACCCAACCGCGTTAACCGGAAGTTTGTCACTCACTGGGAAAATGGCGGCTGCCATGTTCTCACATGTGGTCGTGGCGATTGAAACTGATCCTTGTAAACACATTGGTGGCATTAAGGCATTGACATCATTTTCAAAACTGTTGACTGTGCGAGACATTTTTTACCACTACCATAGTGAACACGGTAAAGGGAAATCTTTCAAAGCAAGGCCTCCACAGATCCGGACATAAACTCGTCAACGAAATATTTTGATGTGGATCCTGGTCTTATAATTGGTGACCTTGTGGCCAATTTTGGCATAAAAAAGTTAAAGTATACTTGTATCCCAGTGGACAACCCTTTGGAAACGGCTGCCAACGAAGTTACAGCGAAGACTATCGACGCTTTTCAGATTCTCATGGCGAGAGGACATGAGTTTCCACCGAAGACCAGTAGGTGCGTATAGATAAATCTGAAAATCGCTGAACATGTGTCCAAGTCAAAACGATTTTCTAGCATGATCTAGCAAGGGATTAGCCATGAAGCTATCCCCTAGATCCACCAACCCACAAATATTTAATAAATTAAAGAAGAACCCTGAAATTATAAACATAAATTTGTATTTGAGTGATTCCACGCTTATGGGTACTGAAATGGGGACATGAACTTATTTTTAAAAATTCACCTAAAACCATTTCTTTTTTTACCATCAGGTCACAAAACATGCAATCTTTAATGAATGATATGTTAAAAGATAACTTTAAATTTTCTGAGATGTAATAAAAACATATTTATATGCCAAAGTCAGAACGTAACAGAAGTGTTGTGGACATATAGATTCTCAATTTTAACAATGTAGAATTATTTTATAACTGTATTTTATTATGTATAGATAAAGTAATGATATATTAGAATATAACAGTGAGGGTTTTTTTTTAATGTAGCAATCTACATCAGCTTTTTTTAATAATGTTTGACACCAATAGAATGACATTGTCTGATACAAAAATGTAAAAAGACTGGTTGGCTTTTTGAAACATAGGAAGGTGATGTTTTAGCAAATATAATTAATAAACATGTGTAGTAGAATAAACATACACATTCTTTCAATAAGGTTAACATGGTATATAGCTAGATTGTAATTAATTTGTAACAGACGCGAGATGGACAATCGTAACAGAAGTAATGTAACAGACATCATTTTGGAACTCATAGGCTTATCAAATTATAATTCCTTCTTGTTTTGATTACAGTTAAACAGAACATCTTTCACAGTTTCTAAACTAGGCCTCCCAGACTTACATATCCAAAATATCTGTTTTACACTTTTCTACAGAGATACCCGCATTAACGTGCGATCGTCGCTGTCAAATTATACGTCTGTTCAGATTGAACATGTCCAACATCACGTCTGTTTACATGTCAAATCGTGAAAACCGAGATTAACTATTTTTGAGGTATATCTTATCGTACTTAACCTACATGTTACTTAAAATAAGTGATTAGAAATAGACTGAAACTAAGCAGGTGCCGAGGAGTTGACTATACTTTGAATTGATAGACACGTTACGTCCAGACTTGGTTAATGTAACGGAGCATGATGGTAAACATATCGTTGACGGGAAACATACCTCTTGTTAGCTTCGGTCCATCCTTGCTTGTGTACACATGATTTGATGACGTCAAATAAAAGACCGCACAAAAATATATACTCTCTAAACAGCAATATCTTAAATAGCCGGCAATTTTTTTTTTTTAAATCGGTAATTGAACAGAACGTAATGTTTGACGGATTTACGAACACTCGCATTGAAAGTGATTACAATTGATAAAAAAAAAAAAAAAAAAAAACGACCAGACGTTCTCTAGTTCATTATATAAGAAAACTAATAGTGTTTTTCTACCATTTTTCAAAAATATCCATTATCCAAACTTTGTATGGTAAAATTAATTATTCTACCCATTTCGTGTGTATTTTTGACAGGACGGAAACATCTGTTCAACGTATTTTTCAAATGTTTCTAATCGATATATATACACTTAAATATATATAACAATATATAAAATTCAAAGTGTACGTCCCCTTATTGAATTTATAAATGCAAAACTCAATGATAGTAGGCGTGAGAGCCATGTGAAATAATGCATCTGAGAATGTCCCCAACAGCTCTTGCGAATCTGACGATTTTTTCAAAATGATTATTTAATAACTTTTGATTTAATATGGATTGAGCATTAATTTTATCTTAATTATCTCTCAAAGTTACAATTAATAACTAGCAATAAATCATTCATCACTACTGTGAGTAAAATTTAATTGTTAACACATTGTATATACCCATATCTGCATATCGCCATATTACCTATAAGCGTAGAATCACTCATTTGTAAAATCACATTTTAAAAAGTGCAATGAACATTAAAAGCATTACATTACCTTAAATATATAAATATATATATCAAATATATCTGTACAATTATAAAAAGGGGATTGGTGAATTCGTAGATAGAAATTCGTAGACAAAATGTAGGTGAATTCGTAGACACCTTTTTTTAAATGGTGCAATTATCAGAAAGGAGGTGCATTGAATCAATAAATTATGAACATGACAATAATTATAAATATATGGCCAAAAGATTAAATTTCCAAATATTGTCCTAGTTTCATAGCAAAAACTGTATGTAAAAGTATTTATCATGTTGCTATCAAAAGTGGATTCCTATATATACTATTCTGTGAATCAATTTTGTGTAATTTGTTAAGAATGTTAAATAAATTAAATCTAAATATATTTAGGCATAGTTTCTTTTCTACTTCCAAATGTGTTGACTATTTTCAAATTTAACCTCATTTTATTAATTTAAACCATAGACCCTGAACTGAAACAAACATGGTGTATTGAGCTGTTATATTTACAGAAAAATTCATGTTAAAAAGGTGTCTCATGCTGCATCAGATTCATCAGAAGGTGGTAACTCAGGTGACCTGCAAAGAAATTCATTATATTTTGTGAAATTATTCCTGTCTAAATATAGGTTATGGCAGCCATCTTGAAAAAAAAAAATTCAAAAAAAAATGCCTGCCTACTGACCCTAGTTTTGAAATCTACGTAAACCAGAAACACACACTTTTTTTTTGGCCTTAGCTAAATTTAACTAGTTAATTCTGGCATGAATGAGTGAGAAATCTAAGTCAGCTAACAATGTTTAGCTAACTACAGTCCCCTCCAAAAGTACTGAAATGGCAAGCCCAATTTTTATTTATTTATTGGGGGGGGGGGGGGGGGGGGGGGTATACACTGAAGACATTTGGGGTTCTGATCAAAATATGAATGAGCCTGTAGATCTGAATTTTAGCTTTCATTTCCTGATATTTACATCTAGATGTGTTAAATAGCTCAAAACGTGGCACCTTTTATTTGAACCCACCCCACTTTAAGTGATCAAAAACATTGGAACATACAATTTACAGCTCCGAATGTCTACTCTTGGTTTGAGCCCTGGGTTTCACCTGTAAGACTGCATTTGTTACTAAAAAGACAACCAACATGAAGACCAGAGAGATCTCTATGGGCAAAAAGCTTTTGAAGCTGAGAAAACAGGTCAAATTGATCACAGCCATTGCACGAGCATTGAGCATAACAATACAACAATTTGCAATGCACTGAAAAAGAAAGAAACCACTGGTGTACTAACAGGTCAGCCACGATGACTGAAAAATTGTGAACGCAGTGAAGAAAACCCTGAAAACAACAGTCAGTCAGTGACATCAACAACCTCCACAGGGCAGGGGTGAAGGTAATCACAATCCACCATTAATAGACTTTGAGAGCAGAAATATAGAGACCATATCATAAGATGCATACCACTGATCAGTAGTAAGTATCGGAAGGCCATATTGGAACTCGCAAAAGAGCAACAAAAGCTGCGGAACCAAGATTTACCTCTGGAGAAAGAAAGGACCTGCTCATGATCCAAAACATATGAGCTCACTGTTTAAGCATGGTGGAGGGTAGTGTCATGGTTTGGGCTTGGATGGCTGCTTCTGGAAGGGGTTCATTAATCTTTATTGATGCAAGTCATGATGGTAACAGCAGAACATTCTGTCTGCCAATTACAGAGAAATGCATCCAATCTAATTGGGAGGAATGTCATCATGCAGCAAGACCCAAAACACTGCCCATGCAGCAAAGGACTTGAGGGGTCTGCCAACAAAGGTGCTATGTTGTAAGTTGCATAACATCTAGCTGATCTGTCATCTCATTCATATTTTGATCTCAAACCCAAATATCTTGTGTACAGCAAAAACAAAAGAATTAGCCTAACTGTTCTAACAATTTCTGAAGGGACTGTACAGGTGCTGATCATAGAATATCATGAAAAAGTTGATTTATTTCAGTAATTCCATTCAAAAAGTGAAACTTGTATATTATATTCATTCATTACACACAGACTGATATATTTCAAATGTTTATTTCTTTTAATTTTGATTATAACTGACAACTAATGAAAATCCCAAATTCAGTATCTCAGAAAATTAGAATATTACTTAAGACCAATACAAAAAAAAGGATTTTTAGAAATGTTGGCCAACTGAAAAGTATGAACATGAAAAGTATGAGCATGTACAGCACTCAGTACTTAGTTGGGGCAACTTTTGCCTGAATTACTGCAGCAATGCGGCGTGGCATGGAGTCGATCAGTCTGTGGCACTGCTCAGGTGTTATGAGAGCCCAGGTTGCTCTGATAGTGGCCTTCAGCTCTTCTGCATTGTTGGGTCTGGCGTATCGCATCTTCCTCTTCACAATACCCCATAGATTTTCTATGGGGTTAAAAGAACAGTCCACCGTACTTCCATAATGAAATATGTTCTTCTCTGAATTGAGACGAGCTGATCCGTACCTCTCCGAGCTTTGTGCGACCTCCCAGTCAGTCAGATGCGCTGTTACTCCTGTTAGCAATGTAGCTAGGCTCAGCATGGCCAGTGGTATTTTTTGGGGCTGTAGTTAGATGCGACCAAACTCTTCCACGTTTTTCCTGTTTACATAGGTTTATATGACCAGTGACATGAAACAAAAGTTCAGTTACACAAATTGAAACATGGCGATTTTCTATGCTATGGAAAGTCTGCACTATAATGACAGGCGTACTAACATCTTCCGGTGAAGGTATCAATGCGCTGTCGAAGCACGCAGAAGATGTTAGTACGCCTGTCATTATAGTGCGGACTTTCCATAGCATAGAAAGTCGCCACGTTTCAATTTGTGTAACTGAACTTTGTTTCATGTCACTGGTCATATAAACCTATGTAAACAGGAAAAACGTGGAAGAGTTTGGTCGCATCTAACTACAGCCCCAAAAAATACCATTGGCCATGCTGAGCCTAGCTACATTGCTAACAGGAGTAACAGCGCGTCTGACTGACTGGGAGGTCGCGCAAAGCTCGGAGAGGTACGGATCAGCTCATCTCAATTCAGAGAAGAACATATTTCATTATGGAAGTACGGTGGACTGTTCCTTTAAGGTCAGGCGAGTTTGCTGGCCAATTAAGAACAGGGATACCATGGTCCTTAAACCAGGTACTGGTAGCTTTGGCACTGTGCGCAGGTGCCAAGTCCTGTTGGAAAATGAAATCTGCATCTCCATAAAGTTGGTCAGCAGCAGGAAGCACGAAGTGCTCTAAAACTTCCTGGTAGACGGCTGCATTGACCTTGGACCTCAGAAAACACAGTGGACCAACACCAGCAGATAGCATGGCATCCCAAACCATCACTGACTGTAGAAACTTTACACTGGACCTCAAGCAATGTGGATTCTGTGCCTCTCCTCTCTTCCTCCAGACTCTGGGACCTTGATTTCCAAAGGAAATGCAAAATTTACTTTCATCAGAGAACATAACTTTGGACCACTCAGCAGCAGTCCAGTCCTTTTTGTCTTTAGCCCAGGCGAAACACTTCTGATGCTGTCTCTTGTTCAAGAGTGGCTTGACACAAGGAATGCGACAGCTGAAACCCATGTCTTGCATACGTCTGTGCGTGGTGGTTCTTGAAGCACTAACTCCAGCTGCAGTCCACTCTTTGTGAATCTCCCCCACATTTTTGAATGGGTTTTGTTTCACAATCCTCTCCAGGGTGCGGTTATCCCTATTGCTCATACATTTTTTTCTACCACATCTTTTCCTTCCCTTCGCCTCTCTATTAATGTGCTTGGACACAGAGCTCGTGCCCCTTTTCCACCAAATCAGTTCCAGGGCTGGTTCGGGGCCAGTGCTTAGTTTGGAACCAGGTTTTCTGTTTCCACTGACAAAGAACTGGCTCTGGGGCCAGAAAAACCGGTTCCAGGCTAGCACCAACTCTCTGCTGGGCCAGAGGAAAGAACCGCTTACGTCAGCCGGGGGGGAGGAGTTGTTAAGACCAACAACATCGCCATTTTTAAGCGACGAGAAGCAGCAGCTGTACAAATGCGAAGTCATCCATTATTATTGTTGTTTCTGCTGCTTCTTCCGTGTTTTTGCTTCGATATTCGCGCCAAGGTTTATGCAAACGTAGCGACGTAACTGACATATACAGCGACGTAATGACGTGGCTTCCCTTAGCACCATGAGCTATGGAAAAGCAAACTGGTTCTCAGCTGGCTCGCAAGTTGAACGAGTTGTGAACCAGCACCAGCACTGGCCCCAACCAGCCCTGGAACTGAATTGGTGGAAAAGGGGTATCTGTGAACAGCCAGCCTCTTTAGCAATGACCTTTTGTGTCTTGCTCTCCTTGTGCAAGGTGCCAATGGTCATCTTTTGGACAACTGTCAAGTCCGCAGTCTTCCCCATGATTGTGTCGCCTACAGAACTAGACTGAGAGACCATTTAAAGGCCTTTGCAGGTGTTTTGAGTTAATTAGCTGATTAGAGTGTGGCACCAGGTGTCTTCAATATTGAACCTTTTCACAATATTCTAATTTTCTGAGATACTGAATTTGGGGTTTTCATTAGTTGTCAGTTATAATCTCATCTCATCATCTCTAGCCGCTTTATCCTTCTACAGGGTCGCAGGCAAGCTGGAGCCTATCCCAGCTGACTACGGGCGAAAGGCGGGGTACACCCTGGACATGTCGCCAGGTCATCACAGGGCTGACACATAGACACAGACACCATTCACACTCACACCTACAGTCAATTTAGAGTCACCAGTTAACCTAACCTGCATGTCTTTGGACTGTGGGGGAAACCGGAGCACCCGGAGGAAACCCACGCGGACACGGGGAGAACATGCAAACTCCGCACAGAAAGGCCCTCGCCGGCCACGGGGCTCGAACCCGGACCTTCTTGCTGTGAGGCGACAGCGCTAACCACTACACCACCGTGCCGCCCCCAGTTATAATCAAAATTAAAATATATCAGTCTGTGTGTAATGAATGAATATAATATATTAAGTTTCACTTTTTGAATGGGGGGCGGCACGGTGGTGTAGTGGTTAGCGCTGTCGCCTCACAGCAAGAAGGTCCGGGTTCGAGCCCCGTGGCCGGCGAGGGCCTTTCTGTGCGGAGTTTGCATGTTCTCCCCGTGTCCGCGTGGGTTTCCTCCGGGTGCTCCGGTTTCCCCCACAGTCCAAAGACATGCAGGTTAGGTTAACTGGTGACTCTAAATTGACTGTAGGTGTGAGTGTGAATGGTGTCTGTGTCTATGTGTCAGCCCTGTGATGACCTGGCGACATGTCCAGGGTGTACCCCGCCTTTCGCCCGTAGTCAGCTGGGATAGGCTCCAGCTTGCCTGCGACCCTGTAGAACAGGATAAAGCGGCTAGAGATAATGAGATGAGACTTTTTGAATGGAATTACTTAAATAAATCAACTTTTTCATGATATTCTAATTATATGACCAGCACCTGTATATTATATTCTGGGAAACAAAAAAGAAGATATACCAAAATGTTCTGTTGGAGTCTGAATAAGAGATTTAACACAAATAATCTCAAATGTAAATCCTGGGCATGATCATTTGGCACCACAATTCATACCCCCAGTCTGACCTCAAATCTAATAGTTTTATTTGCATAAAGAAATTACATCAACCCTTTCCCAATATTGAACCTCCCTTCCAATTTCCTGCCCAACTTCCCACCCGGCTAATTCCCACCCACCAAACAACAGTTACTAAACCGGGAGGAAAAGTCTATCGTGCATCGTCTGCTCATGCTCCATCACAGGGAAAGTGCTATCTTCCCCCTTCCACATACATAAGCTCACAGGTGCCCATGGCTGGCTTGTGTCACTGTGATTAACCTTCTGGGGTTGAGAGCTTCACCGCCAAAGCTCAGCAGGTTTAGAATGAGTAGGTCACATATTTAGATAAATATCTTTGTGAGTTTTTATCATACAAGCATGATAAACATATTGACACAAGATCAACGGTGAGCTACTGCTCACTTACGTATAACCCCACTCTCGCTTATATCAAAATACAAGGAATCGAAGGAATAGGACACTTATTATGAATGTTGACTTCAACAAATAATTAACCCTGAAACAAGTAAGTAGAGCAGTGTTCTCCCCAGGGATTTCAAACAGCATCCTGGTAAACTGCCATTTTGAAATAGCATGTTGCTTCTTGAAATAGCGTCAAAATCCACCCCATATGTTTCATAAATACATTCAGTCGGTAAACAGGAAGTCGATGTGCAACAGACCTGAAAACAGTATATACGGTATAGAACCACAAGCTGAAGCTCGGTACCAAACATCAAGCAGTTGTGATTTGTAGTTGCTGAGAAAAGTGTTATGAAAATTTTGTAAATCCACCCTATGTTTCGTAAATACATTGTCTGTAAACAGGAAGTTGATGTGTGACAGACCTGACACCGGTATACACCGTATAGAACCCCAAGGTAAAGTTTGGTACCAAGTGACTATGATTTGTGGTTGCTGAGAGAAGGGGTGTTTCAGACAGACAGAGGTAAACCAGTATACACCCCCTCCTTTGGAGCAGGGGTATAAAAACGTGTGTTTAAAAGTTGAGTCAGTTCCAGGAAGCACACAAATTTAAGTGAACTCTAAATCTGCCGAGAAGAGAGAGTGGTCACATATCCAACTGAATTCTGCCAGAAGCTTATTGATGGCTACCAAAAGCGTCATTTCAAGGTGAGACTTGCTAAGGGACATTTAACCAAATATTAGGTGTGCCGTATGGATAATTTTGACACCGTGTTTGTTTCAGAAAACCCAAAATAAACTTGTGCACTAAATTCTTGTTTTGTCTCTATTAAAAGATATTGGCTGTACAATCATTCTGCTACAGAAAAAAAAGCAGTTCAAAGAAATAATTGAAAGCCCAGTACTGCCATTACATTCCCTTGGCATCAACTTCTGACTGCAACTGGATATACATTTTGAACTGAAAGGAGAGATCAATTTTAAACATAACCATCATCTCATTTCATTATCTCTATCCGCTTTATCCTGTTCTACAGGGTCGCAGGCAAGCTGGAGCCTATCCCAGCTGACTACGGGTGAAAGGCGGGGTACACCCTGGACATGTCGCCAGATCATCGCAGGGCTGACACAGACACAGACAACCATTCACACTCACATTCACACCTACGGTCAATTTAGAGTCACCAGTTAACCTAACCTGCATGTCTTTGGGGGAAACTGGAGCACCCGGAGGAAACCCACGCGGACACGGGGAGAACATGCAAACTCCGCGCAGAAAGGCCCTTGCCGGCCACAGGGCTCGAACCCGGACCTTCTTGCTGTGAGGTGACAGCGCTAACCACTACACCACCGTGTCACCCCCACAACCATCATATTTATTAAAGGAATCCAGTTTTTTCATCAGGTCCTTTATGTCTAAGGGAACCAGTGACCGAGACGGTAGCCAAGTAAGCAACATGCTCCAAACTTCCAAAAGTGTAACCATTTTCAGGGTTCATGCTTTTGCAGGGGGATTTGACAGACAGACAATTTCCAAGTCCAAACTACTTTCTAAACTTTTCCTGAATGTCATGGCAATATTTGGGTTTTCAGTAGTTTCTTTGAACTGTTCTTTTTCTGTGACAGAATGTACAGCATACAGTGGTGCTTGAAAGTTTGTGAACCCTTTAGAATTTTCTATATTTCTGCATAAATATGACCTAAAACATCATCAGATTTTCACACAAAGTCATAAGTCAATAAAGAGAACCCAGTTAAACAAATGAGACAAAAATATTATACTTAGTCATTTATTTATTGAGGAAAATGATCCAATATTACATATCTGTGAGTGGCAAAAGTATGTGAACCTCTAGGATTAGCAGTTAATTTGAAGGTGAAATTAGAGTCAGGTGTTTTCAATCAATGGGATGAGAATCAGGTGTGAGTGGGCACCCTGTTTTATTTAAAGAACAGGGATCTATCAAAGTCTGATCCTCACAACACATGTTTGTGGAAGTGTATCATGGCACGAACAAAGGAGATTTCTGAGGACCTCAGAAAAAGCATTGTTGATGCTCATCAAGCTGGAAAAGGTTACAAAACCATCTCGAAAGAGTTTGGACTCCACCAATCCACAGTCAGACAGATTGTGTACAAATGGAGGAAATTCAAGACCATTGTTGCCCTCCCCAGGAGTGGTCGACCAACAAAGATCACTCCAAGAGCAAGGCATGTAATAGTCAGCGAGGTCACAAAGGACCCCAGGGTAACTTCTAAGCAACTGAAGGCCTCTCTCCCATTGGCTAATGTTAATTTTCATGAGTCCACCATCAGGAGAACACTGAACAACAATGGTGTGCATGGCAGGGCTGCAAGGAGAAAGCCACTGCTCTCCAAAAAGAACATTGCTGCTCGTCTGCAGTTTGCTAAGGATCACGTGGACAAGCCAGAAGGCTATTGGAAAAATGTTTTGTGGACGGATGAGATCAAAACAGAACTTTTTGGTTTAAATGAGAAGCGTTAAGTTTGGAGAAAGGAAAAACACTGCATTCCAGCATAAGAACCTTATCCCATCTGTGAAACATAGTGGTGGTAGTATCATGGTTTGGGCCTGTTTTGCTGCATCTGGGCCAGGACAGCTTGCCATCATTGATGGAACAATGAATTCTGAATTATACCAGCGAATTCTAAAGAAAAACATCAGGACATCTGTCCATGAACTGAATCTCAAGACAAGGTGGGTCACGCAGCAAGACAACGACCCTAAGCACACAAGTCGTTCTACCAAAGAATGGTTAAAGAAGAATAAAAAGTTAATGTTTTGGAATGACCAAGTCAAAGTCCTGACCTTAATCCAATCGAAATGTTGTGGAAGGACCTGAAGCGAGCAGTTCATGTGAGGAAACCCACCAACATCCCAGAGTTGAAGCTGTTCTGTATGGAGGAACGGGCTAAAATTCCTCCAAGCTGGTGTGCAGGACTGATCAGTTACCGGAAACGTTTAGTTGCAGTTATTGCTGCACAAGGGGGTCACACCAGATACTGAAAGCAAAGGTTCACATACTTTTGCCACTCACAGACATGTAATATTGGATCATTTTCCTCAATAAATAAATGACCAAGTATAATATTTTTGTCTTATTTGTTTAACTGGGTTCTCTTTATCTACTTTTAGGACTTGTGTGAAAATCTGATGATGTTTTAGGTCATATTTATGCAGAAATATAGAAAATTCTAAAGGGTTCACAAACTTTCAAGCACCACTGTACATCTTTAATTAAAAAAAAAACCCACTAGAATTTGGTGCACAAGTTAATTTTCTTCGGGTTTTCGAAAATCAACACAGGGTCAAAAATATACATACAGCACACCTAATATTTAGGTAAAAATGTCTCTTCGCAAGATTCATCTTGACCAAACATTTGTTTACCATGAACAAGCTTCTGGCAGAATTCTGGTTGGATATTTCATGACTTCATGGTAGAATTAGTAGAGTTCAATTAATTTTTTTTTCTTGGCATGGACTCGACTTAGAAGCATAGTCCATATATTTTCAGTAGGGCTGAAGTCAGGACTTGTTTTAAGCTTAATGTTAGCCTGCTTTATCCTCCATAACCAGCTCTGATGCGTGTTTGGATTCATTGTCCTGTTGTAAGTCCCAAGTTGTTTTCAAGTTTCTGATGGTTTATGCTGAAGAATTCTGAGGTAGTCCTTCATTTTTCCATCCACTTTGTGCAATGAACCAGTTCCACTGGCAGTAAAACAGCCACAGAGTATGATGATCCAACCACCAGCTGCTACAGTGGTCTTCTGTACATGGTGGTCATTGAGCCGTTCGGCCACAATCTTTGTCTCATCTGACCATACAGCTTTCCTCCAGAAGGCTTTTTCTTTGTCCGTGTGGTCAGCTTCAAACTTTAGTTAAGCTTGAAGGTGTCAATTTTGGAGCAGAGGGTTATTTCTTGGATAGCAGCCTCTTAGTCCATGGGGACCTGAACTGCAGACAGTGATCCATCAGCTTCCAGTTCATGGCAGGGCTGCGCCATGGTAGTTCCCAGGTTGTTCCTGACCATCCAAACCAATTTCCTTTCAGCTGAGGGTGACAGTTTGGGTTTTCTTGAAGCAAAGTGGCTTGGCAAAGTAGGTACACCTCACAATAACTTGGATACAATTGTTTGAACTGATCTTGGAATTTGCAGTTGTTTAGAAATGGCTCCAACAGACATTCCGGAGTTGTGTACATCTGCGATCCTCTTTCTCAGATCTGCACTGAGCTCCTTGGACTTTCCCCATTTGTAAACAAACCCTTTTTATAAAAAAGACAGAAGCTACCAGCTGTCGTCAATTATTATCACCAACAAGAAGTTAAGAGACCTCGGCCTGGGCAAAATAAGAGACATTTTAGAAGTTTCAGCACCTCTGAATTAATAATCCAAGTGAGCATGTGTAAATGTTTGACCCTGTGTTGATTTCAGAAAACCCAAAGAAAATAAAAGACTCGTGCACCAAATTCTAGTTGTTTTTTTTAATTAAAGCTGTATGCTGTACAACCATTCTGCCACAGAAAAAGAACAGTTCAAAGAAATTACTGAAAGCCCAAATATTGCCATGACGTTCAGGTCACCGTATGTAAACTTCTGACCCCAACTGTACACCCTTCGTGTCTGCAGTTTACCTTTAAAACACAACATACAAGCTTTAAATGCTTTTATTAGGAAGATATTTTAAATAACATTCAGCACATTATTTAAACTTTCAGTCCCATAACTCCTGCCAAATCTGTATACACTGAATATTCAATTCAATTAAACTCACAGCACATTCAGGACACAGTTAATGTTACTAAAACCGAGTCACAGCCACGTGTTGATTATAACGTCAACTAGTGACTTATCCAGCACTATAGCTAACTAATCAAGCTAACCTACTTAACTTCAGCGTTATTCGAGCTTATTCCTTCATATTCGTAAAACTCAATCCCCAAACTTACCGTTCCCCGTAGCTACGTGCTCTCCTAAATTATCACACCCTAAATTAGGACATGACTCGACTCAGCTGCACTTCATCGCTACCACTTTTTCCCCAACTGTATTCCAACAAATCACGCCTTCTGCTATATGATTGGCTAAAAGTCCAGATTTTCAACTCCAGGATTGGCTAAATAATTCACACTTACTTGAATAGCCAATCAGCGATCAGCTTGTGCGAGCTAGCGCCTGTTCTGGGAGAATGCATTTCCCGGAATACGGGTGGGGAAAAATAATGCGTCCTCTACACTTGTGCCGAACGCTTCCTTTATACGTCATTTCCTTATTTGGTTTCCAGAATGTTTCTTGTTTTAAATGTCTCCCTCTTGTGGTGACTTGGAGATTCATCTCATCTCATCTCATCTCATCTCATCTCATCTCATCTCTCATTATCTGTAGCCGCTTTATCCTGTTCTACAGGGTCGCAGGCAAGCTGGAGCCTATCCCAGCTGACTACGGGCGAAAGGCGGGGTACACCCTGGACAAGTCGCCAGGTCATCACAGGGCTGACACATAGACACACACAACCATTCACACTCACATTCACACCTACGGTCAATTTAGAGTCACCAGTTAACCTAACCTGCATGTCTTTGGACTGTGGGGGAAACCGGAGCACCCGGAGGAAACCCACGCGGACACGGGGAGAACATGCAAACTACGCACAGAAAGGCCCTCGCCGGCCATGGGGCTCGAACCCGGCCCTTCTTGCTGTGAGGCGACAGCGCTAACCACTACACCACCGTGCCGCCCGACTTGGAGATTCATTATTCTCCAAACTTGCTGGCTGTTTGCGCCATTTAGCCCCTTCCCATTAATTACTTCCGGGCAGCATGGTGGTGTAGTGGTTAGCGCTGTCGCCTCACAGCAAGAAGTTCCTGGGTTCAAGCCCCGTGGCTGGCGAGGGCCTTTCTGTGCGGAGTTTGCATTTTCTCCCCGTGTCTGTGTGGGTTTCCTCCGGGTGCTCCGGTTGCCCCCAAAGACATGCAGGTTAGGTTAATTGGTGGCTCTAAATTGACCATAGGTGTGAGTATGAATGGTTGTCTGTGTCTATGTGTCAGCCCTGTGATGACCTGGCGACTTGTCCAGGGTGTACCCCGCCTTTCGCCCATAGTCAGCTGGGATAGGCTCCAGCTTGCCTGCGACCCTGTGGAACAGGATAAGTGGCGACAGATAATGGATGGATGGATAATTACTTTCAGGTTTTTTTTTTGTATCTGTGTGAACAAACTCATGTCTAAATCATAGACTGTAAAAATAGATGGACAAAGCCCCTGTAATGTCACTCATAGGATTTCTTAAGAGCAGGTTTGAAGCTCAAATAAGGAGGCTACAGGTGTTGCCATCCTGGCAGCGTCTGACTCCTCCTAACTCCCGGCTGGTCCATAAATAGAGAAAGGCACGTAGATAGTGAAGCCTGGCCGCTGGAATTCTTGGGTTTCACATGATGTCACATCCGCCTCATAAGTTATTCAAAACTTTAGTTGGTGGTCAACCAAAGCTCACTTGACAAAGCGCTTGTACAGAGAAGGTGCATTGCTCGCATGAAAAATGCTTACGCTTGCGTTGTTTTAGGTTGTTCGAATTGATCAAACCATGAAATTGACACAGTTTTGTTAAGGTATTGTTGAGCTCTCTGATGACATTTATCTCAGGTCAAAATATAATACAGCAGCGGCTACGATTATCAGCAGTCCATAATTATCGACACCTTTTCAGATTTGCCAATAAAAAACAATTTTACAAAGGTGAGTTTCAGTTACAACAGTTATTATTGGTTAATTAATCAACCAGAAGACCCCCCTCACCCTTTGATCTTGTCGTCTGATGACCCAGCTCGTTACCCGAGATGGAATTTGTTTTAGCGCGATCAGCAATTTGAGGAAAACCTGGACGTTCTTATCGCAGGTAAGCATGGTGGAAAGATCATGGACATATTTTTACTGATCAAATTCACCGATATTTCATGATCTCCTTGTCGAAACCTACTTTGTTTCTTACTCTTTCATTTGATAGTCGCCATTTTTATATCTAAATGCGCATTTGAGAAGTCACATGAGGTGTCGATAATAGTGATCACTTTCACCGGTGTCCACCATTATCGACACCCTGTGGAATTATGACATTTACAACTCTTATGTATGATAAATAATCATCTGCGTGTCGATAATTGTGGAACGGTGTCGATAACTGTGAACAAAAGTATCGATAATTGTGGAACAGTATCACGTGATCTGATACGCTAAGTAATTGGGAATCAACTAATTTTTTTTCCAGTGGAGGTTTGAGTCATTATTTATGTACAATTTATGTATTGAAAGTCTTTTCTACTTTTGCAATGATCAAAAGATCATTAAAGTGTCGATAATTGCAGCCACCGCTCTATAGTGATTAATAAAAACTACAGAATTCAGGTTTGTACAACAAAGCCATTAAAAAATCAAATGACTTTGCAAAGTCAGTTTTCTTTCCAAGGTACAACTTGTAATAATTTGTGACAAAAAATTTCAAATTTTAATCATGTTGATTGTTGTCTTTCATTTCTTATTGTGTTTGTAAATCAACAGTCCAACATGGACACATAGTCTTTTGACAGTTGCCTTCCCGGAATCCTACAGTTGTTTAAGATGATGATGTGTGCATTCTACAAGGGCAAACTTCATCTTCAATTCAGCTACAAGACCATTCTTAAGTTCATGAATGAGCTTCTCTTTTTCTGCAATTAACCCATTCTTCTTTTCTTTCTCTTGACGTCTTTTTTCAGGTATTTAACCTGAGACTTATTCCATACAGTATGCTCATGTCAGATTTCAGTTTCAACATGCACTTAGAATGTTTTGCCTTCAAGGTAGTCTTCTCCTGAGACGTCAAGTCCAACCTGCGTCTCGACTTTCGGAGGTGTGTACAGTCCTCTTTGCTTTAGTGATTTCATTGAAATAGAAGTTCCAGAAGTAGTAGCAGCACATGGTGTTTCACTTGTGGCCATGATTGATGATGTTTCAGAGATGCCAATAGATGGGCTCACTGGTGTCATGGGTATTGGAGCAAGTGAATCATCAGAGCTATCTGGCAGGATTAGTTGCTCCTGAGCACACAACTGTTGACATGTGGATGGCACAAGTCATGAAGTATGTTCTGGTTGAACTGGCGCTAGTGTATCACTGACAGGCAGAGGTGGACAGTAACGAAGTACATTTACTTGAGTACTGTACTTAAGTACACTTTTTGAGTATCTGTACTTTACTTAAGTATTATTCTTTTTAGAAACTTATGACTTTAACTTCACTACATTTGAAAGACAAAAATCATACTTTTGGGCGGCACGGTGGTGTAGTGGATAGCGCTGTCGCCTCACAGCAAGAAGGTCCTGGGTTCGAGCCCCGGGGCCGGCGAGGGCCTTTCTGTGTGGAGTTTGCATGTTCTCCCCGTGTCCGCGTGGGTTTCCTCCGGGTGCTCCGGTTTCCCCCACAGTCCAAAGACATGCAGGTTAGGTTAACTGGTGACTCTAAATTGACCGTAGGTGTGAATGTGAGTGTGAATGGCTGTCTGTGTCTATGTGTCCGCCCTGTGATGACCTGGCGACTTGTCCAGGGTGTACCCCGCCTTTCGCCCATAGTCAGCTGGGATAGGCTCCAGCTTGCCTGCGACCCTGTAGAAGGATAAAGCGGCTAGAGATAATGAGATGAGATATCATACTTTTCACTCTACTACATTTCTATCCAGGTCCTCGTTACTCGTTACTCTGAAGCAGCTTTGAAAGTGGATGTTTTTTTCTTTTCTTTTCTAAAGCGTGATTGTTTTTTTCACAGGTGACACTGAGACAGCCTATCAGTAATCACTAGGGTCACATCACGTCCATAGACTGGATAAAATCAAGATCAATGATTTGTTAACTTAAGCAGCGTTATTTGAACACAATCAGTTGATGGCAGAATGGAAGGAGGCGGTTCTTCTAGGGAATGCACGCACTCGTGGCTTTACCTAGAACCCATGTTTCAGTTTTCTGAAAGGAATAAAGAGTTGTTTCATTTTAAATGTTTGCTTTGTTTGCTGAAAACAAACCATATCACGGCCTACAAAAACTCGACGTCCAACCTGCAGAAGCATATTGAGGTATGTAAATGTTTTATTCCAAGAGAAGGCTTGCAGTGAAGTTGTCTGTGCTTTTAGAGCTAGCGATAACGTTGCAATAACTATGCAGTCTGGCTAGTCAAATGACAATCTATGGATTTGCCCTCCAAGTTGCCATTGCCTTGTCCACAGCTAACATTAACACATAGCTAGTTAACTTGGACACTTTTAGTTAGCATGTAAAAATGGAGTTACGTTAACATGAATAACGTTAACTTATCTGAAGTCCTTTCAGAAAGATGTTTTAGCGTAATCTTGCTAAATAAACAATGTAGAAATCTTTATTTTCTAGTAACGGTAGTTACCCAATATGAGTTTGAAAAGAGTTTGCTAGTATGCCCGGTGGAGTTTCACTGACTAGCTAGCTTAATGTTAAACCACCATGATAGCACAGCATGTGTTCATTTTGTGAATTCACAA
The DNA here is from genome assembly GCF_027579695.1 of Neoarius graeffei. Lineage (NCBI taxonomy): Eukaryota > Metazoa > Chordata > Actinopteri > Siluriformes > Ariidae > Neoarius > Neoarius graeffei. Next base: position 26,027,759 of record NC_083596.1, on the reverse strand, counting down.
AATAATCCAGTTGGTTGCTTCAGAGGCATGAAGTATTATAAGCGTTGTGACCAATAATACAACAATGTGTTGACGAAAAATGCACTTTTAATACTTAAGTATTTTTAAAAGCAAGTACTTCAGTACTTTAACTTGAGTAAAAATTTGACTGGACAACTTTCACTTGTGTCGGAGTCACATTTGACCAGTGGGATCTGTACTTTGACTTAAGTAATGAAGTTGGGTAATTTGTCCACCTCTGCTGACAGGTTCAAAGAGCTCAACTGGTTGGCTACAAATGTCTTTATAGTCACAGAAATTATTTTTGTTTCTGAGATTTTTCAGTTTATCAATATGAGATACTAGACACTTGATACTGGCAGCAACAGAATGTCTGACTCTCGCAGACACAGGACAAAAATGTGTCTCAAGCTCCCTAGCTATTTTTGCCCTGCACTTCTCACCACATGAAACCTGTATGAGTAGGACACGACCATTGCAAAGATCCTCAGAATCAGATGGAAGACAAGAGAAGTTGTCATTCAAATAACACCTTCCAATTCCAGGATTATTCTCAGAAGGTGCCATTTTCCTCTTCATTGTCTTCCCCATCGTTTCTGTCTGAAAAATATACTACAGCACTGTATGGGACAAAACAAAGCCAGTCAACCAATCACATACGCCATTTCATGGCAATGCACGACTGAATTGACATCAGGAAGGTTCATGAACAGCGATTCTCATGGCTACTGGTCCAGTATCCAACTACCCACAAAAATACTGTTCAGATCTCTAAGATCATACTTGAAGCAGATGAAAATGGATTTAAATGTTATCAAATATCAAATGCAGGGTGGAACATCAGTGGCGTACAATTGAGGGAAATTGAGGTGAAAATACAAGCATTTCTGTAACTGAGGTGAACAAGATGTGGGGTAGACCATTTCAGCCACTCAAAAACAACTTTCTGATCATCGAATCTTATTAAAATTTCACCAAATTACAGCTAAGGAATTGTATTAATTGTCGTCTTGCCTTAAATTGTGGTCATTAGTCCAAGAAGTGGTTTATCAGCGATTAAATCCAAGGGACAATTTCACTAGCAAAAAACTACACTTTATTGCATCCGAAGTGAAAAAATTCAAAAATGGAGTGAAAGATAAACTATTCTCCTTGCATAATGAGCAGAAAAGCCACAAAAACTGTTAAACACCCAATCTTCTTTTATCAGAGCCCAGGCTTGTACTCGAGTCTAGGACTCATGCTCTAATTTTAAGGACTCGTGACTTGACTTGGACTTGAGCACTGAGGACTCGGCCTTGTGCATTAACTGCATTCGGACTTGTAAATTGGAGATGAGGACTTTGATTTTTTCTTTATTTTTGGAACATGCCATAATAATTTGGTATAAGATATTTATATCTACATTAATTTTATACTAATTTTGTCCAAGAGAATGCACATTCACCTGTTCATATGTCATGTTCAGGAACAAACTAACATTAATGGCACTAAAATGCCTGGAGAGAATGCCCCTAGGATTGTCCGCTTTGCTTATACAGACTTCTCATGCAGTGGGAAAAATGCACTGCTATGTGTTCCATATGTAGAAGAACTATCGAGGAGACGACGGGGACAACCTCAAACTTCAATTGTCATTTGGGAAGACTCCACCCAGAGAAGTAAGGGATACGCTATGTTCATTGCCCTATTGATAGCAGGACTTGCTTGCTGAGCAATGAACTAGCTAATGCTAACCCTCTCTCATGTTATTTGCCCTGTTGATAGCAGGGCTTGTATCGGACTCAACTTGGATCAATAATGGGCTCAACTCAAAATTTTCTTTAATGACTTGGACTTGAACACGGGTACTTGAGACTGGAGTCGGACTCGAGGTTTAGTGACTCGACTACAACACTGTCAGATGCCCTTCCTGACACAACCCTCCCCAGTCTATCTGGGCTTGGGACCAGCATTAAGTATGGACTGGCTTGTGCAGCCAAAGTGGTTGGGTATTTCTACCTAATCCATATACCTTTTGAAGTACAGGAGGGAACCCACAGAGACATGGGGAGAACATGCAAACATGCATTCCACATAGAAAGGTCCCTATCAGCCATGAGGTTTGAACCCGGAACCTTCTTGCTGTGAGGTAGTAGTGCCATAGTGCCAGTGGTGCCACTGCACCACCCATGATAAACACAATGCCACCCATTATCAACAGCCAATCAGAAGCAAATTTGCTGGGATAACCCTCAGCAGCAGTGCACTCACTTGAACAGCATGGTTGACCAGCAAATGCAGCCCACTGTCCAAAGATCGTGGCTTAAGGTATCTAGGTTTTTTTGTTCATGTTTTTTTTTCTTTTTTTCAAATCTGTCTGTCTTGTTTGCTTGCTTGCTTGCTTGCTTGCTTGTTTTTTTTTTTTTCAGTGCCACTGCCAGTCAGTGACCAGTGGTGGTCAGAGATTGGTCGAGAGGAACAATGGTGATCAGTGATTGGTTGTTGGGAACATCAGCTCATCTGCACCTCTGTCAGGTTTTTATGCTGGTGGCAAGTGTAGAAACCTGACTGAGTTTTTGTTCTCTGCCCTCCAAATCTGCTCTCTAAACCCATATAACCAGTATCTGATGGAGAGCCATAGTGAATGTAGGAGAGTCATTAACCTCTGCTCAAAAATAGGTACTCTATGGGTACATGTGGCTACTGCTTATAAATAAAATTGTTTTCTGATCCCATGTCCATACAGTAAATATAGCATATATATAATATTTACTCTATGAGGCAGTAGCCACAAAATTGAAGCAGAATCCAAAAATGAACAATTTAAAAATCACAGAAGCAAAATATGCCAAGTGTCTGTACTTTATATTATTCTACTCTTACCTCTTACAGTTTTCGAAACTGAAACCTCTGAACCGAGGCTGACATACACATGCTGTCGCCATGACCCAAACTCTTATTTCCTGGAAAAGGCCCGGCGCTAGAGCTCAGTGGTCTCAATACTCTTTTTGACAACTTCCTGTAACAACTCGAAGTGCGTCACATCTACATCACACATGGGACCACTGGCTGAAGAAGGCGAGGAAAGGGGGACGACCTGGAGCATGTTTTAAAATAGGAACGCACTTCCCCTCGATAAGAAACATAAACATGTCTGAAAGCGATTTCTTTAGTCTAGTCCATTTATTTCGAACGGTGAACCGAATTGTATACACTCACCGGCCATTTTAATAGGAACACCTGTATGCGCGTGCGCTATTGTTACACTCATTCTTACATTCTTACAACACGATGGCATAGTGGCTACTGCCTCATAGAGGCAGTAGCCACAAAAAGTCACTAGATCTGTCACTAGGAAATAAAGCTATGAAAGGGGCTTAAAAAAAGGCCAAATCTAGAGACATAAAAAGTGACCAAATCCTGGCACACTGCCCAGATCAAATGTTCCAATGTTCCAATGCCAGTCACGAACAGTTACTCCTCTGACTGACAGTACAGGAGTCATCTGAGCAGTAGCATCACTCGGGTTGGTGTCAGATATTGTGGTAACTCATGGCGTCACTCCCCACCACCAAAGGACCTCCATCCATAACAAACCATACAGAAGCTTCAGTAATGTAGCTATAACACCAGAGAATTTGACAAAACCAGTGACTATAGAAGCACCAGCAGCAATGAAAACAACATGGAGTGTTTGTAACATGTGCAGACAAAAACACATGATATGAAGCGTCATTGTAATCAGGTAACATAGACAGCATGGGGCGGCACAGTGGTGTAGTGGTTAGCACTGTCGCCTCGCAGCAAAGAGGTTCTGGGTCTGAGCCTGTGTGGAGTTTGTATGTTCTCCCCGTGTCTGCATGGGTTTCCTCCAAAGACATGCAGTTCGGCTAACTGGCTGCTCTAAATTGTCCTTTGATCAAGCTTGGAGAGGCTATGCCAAGTTTAAATGCCCTAGACACACCAATGATGGACTGTTAAAATGTCATCAGTGGTGCCCTTGCTGGCTATGGGAAAAAGAAGAATATAGACAGCTGTGACCAGAGCACTTTAGAAGGTTCAAAAAGTAAATTAGCATGGACTTTTAGCCTTTTGTTGCTATAGCTAGATATGTAGCAGTTCACGGAATTCAAGACTTGGTTTGATTCATGATATTGGGTTCATGATTTGATTTTCCCACAATATTTTTGAGGAAAAAAAAAAGCAACATTTATTTTCCTATTAGAGCAGCGGCTACAATTATCAGCAGTCCATAATTATCGACACCTTTTCAGATTTACCAATAAAAAACAATTTTACAAAGGTGAGTTTCAGTTACAACAGTTATTATTGGTTAATTATTCAACTAGAAGACCCCCCTCGCCCTTTGATCTTGTCATCTGATGACAGCTCGTTACCTGAGATGGAATTCTTTTTAGCGCGATCAGCAATTTGAGGAAAACCCGGACGTTATCATCGCAGGTAAGCATGGTGGAAAGATCATGGACATGCTTTTACTGATCAAATTCACTGATATTTCATGATCTCCTTGTCGAAACCTACTTTGTTTCTTACTCTTTCATTTGACAGCCGCCATTTTGTATCTAAACATGTGTTTGAGAAGTCACATGAGGTGTCGATAATAGTGATCACTTTCACCGGTGTCCACCATCAGGGCCGTCGACAGGGGGGGGACAACCGGGTATTTTGTCCCGGGCCCAGGCATGAGGGGGGGCCCAGAACTGGTCCCTCATGAAGATGCCATTAATCATTCTGTTTCATTTCAAAATGTGTTGATTTGGGGGAGAAAAATGTGCTATATTTGCATTCAATGAATGATTTCTGGTTCTTTTGCCTTTATTGTCTTCGAAAATAGATTCAAGAACCCACCTACCACCCCTAATGCAGAAATGGTTTGGTCTTTGATTAAGGCGCCAAATAACACGGCACTATTCCATCATAACACTTCGACAATAAGCGTGCGAGCCCGTTTGCCAACATGCACAAGTCAGGAGCAAAGAAAAGAAAAGAAAAGAGAAAAAGAGATGAAGAAGCCAAGAGCCTCAGGGGCTCACTGCATAGATATTTTAGAAAAGATTCAGATGATGCAGCAGGTGGTGAAGTCAGTGGGGCAGCTGAGCCAGGTAAGACACAGATAACTTTTTTCCAGCCCCGTAATGTAACCCCAGCACGCGTGACGCGCCATTCATAATTATAAAGTAGGGGATAGCAGGGTACACTGAGTGAACACTGAAATGCACAGGGCATTGAATTATTTCATAAACATATCGGTTTAATAACACTGTGTTGCATATATCTCAATGAAGCAAAGAATAGCACATTGGCCCGCAATCATATCCAAATGTTTTAGGCACGCTTGCTGAGCTGAGCTGAGCTGGACTCCGGTTAGCTGAAAGCCCGTGGAACGCTGCCTCTTGTTAATTAAACCTTATTTTGTTGGAAATCATCCCGTGTAGATACGACGGCATGTGAAATTGCCAGCTAGATAGAGTTTAATGTAACGAATGGGCTATAAATGGGGTGTTTTGAGGTTAGTCTGTTGCAAAACATTAAACTTTCGCTTAGACTGGATACTCTTCAAACAATTCCCTTGCTCAAGTGAAAAATGATAGGCCTGTATGAAAAGCGCAATTAATGAAAGTAGCCTAATAAGCCCTAAATGAATAAAACAACCTCTGTTTTATTGTTGTTGCTTACACGTTAAGATTTTGAAATCTTTTCGGTCCAGTTCTATATCCAGGGAATGTTGTAATCCTTTTGGTTTATCCGTAATAAACGTGTCAGCCCCCAGGTCAGATAGGCTAATGTTACGTGGTTGGGAGGGTGTCAATTTTTTTTGTAACATTCTAAATCGAGTACGGAAAGGACGTTTATGAAAAACAAGACAAAAAAATACACTGAAAAACTCACTGTACACATCACTAGTGGTGATGCTTCTATGTTCAGATTTTGGGAAAGCCATAACTCTGTTCTCATTGAGGCCCAGTTCCATCCCGTAAACAATCATTTTGGTTTATCAACTACCTGCGCTCAAACATGTCACAGGAGAGGCTCAATGGGCTGGCTATGCTCTCTATAGAGCATGAACTTGCAAAGAAGCTGGACTTCAATGACCTTATTGGCGACTTTGCCACAGCAAAAGTCCGGCGCATTGCATTTCGCACCTGAATAGTTGCAGACTAAGGAAATGTTCAAACTGTAAATATGTTGAAATGTTGAAATAAAATGGTTGACTGTTATAATGGGCTTGGAATACCTGTTATTTAAGGGTTGGAGTGAATGGAGACTGTGGAAAGAGGGGTTGGGTGTGGGTGGTTGCTGTGTGGCGATGTGCGTGCGCGCGTATGTGTGTGTGTGTGTAGGGGGCACTCAGATTATTTGGGGGGGGGGCACTCAGATTATTTTGTCCCGGGCCCAGCCAAAGCTGTCAACGGCCCTGTCCACCATTAACGACACCCTGTGGAATTAAGGGACATTTACAACTGTTATGGATCGACCTTTGTGTAACATTGTTGAAGTAGATGCAGTACTTAAAAAAAAGTGCTGTGATTTATAATTTTTTTCTGATTCATAACAGAATGGAATGTTTATAGAGTATTTGGAATCTGTTTGCAATAAACAGAATTAGACCAGAATTAAATTCCTAGCATATAAAAAATGGTATGCTTGAAATATTCAGATTTTTCTATTCCATTCAGAATTTTATTTATTTTTATTTTTTCGCAGTTTGTTGTAAATATCTACCACATATTACAATATCAGTAGACATTTTATATTTTGGTTCGAGGAATGACATGCGACCTTTGACCTGGATTTTCATGTGGCGACAATGTCAATTGCCTGTTGACATTTACTGGTAAACTACAAAACTAGAAATTAATACAAACAACAACAAATGATTAACAAAATGTGATCTATGAAAATACTTAGAAAGTGTGTAGAAAGTGGAACAAAAAGATTTTCTGACAGGTTAAAGATGATCAGTTCATTTGTTTACAAACATTAGAATTACTTCCTCATTTATATAAGCGCCGACATCCATATATTTATATAAAAGATATTTTGTACTAAATGTATTTCTATGTACTGTAAACCAAATTTAAAATAAAAACTATGTTTTGTTAACTTAATACCACATACTGATTATTTTTTTAAATAAATAATCTGGATACCGATAATTGTGGAACAGTGTCGATAACTGTGGACAAAGGTGTTGATAATTGTGGAATGGTGTGACATGATCTGATACGCTAAGTAATCAGGACTCAACAAAATTTTTCCCAGTGGAAGTTTGAGTAATTATTCATGCACAGTTTACGTATTGAAATACTTTTCTACTTTTGCAATGACCAAACAATTGTTAAGGTGTTGATAATTGTAGCCGCCGCTCTATTTACAGTATCAACTTAAATATCCCTTTTGTTAAAAAACCCTTTTGTTTCAATATTAACTAAAATGTTCCTTTTATTAAAAATACCTCTCCCCCAGGGGCGGCATGGTGGTGTAGTGGTTAGCGCTGTCGCCTCACAGCAAGAAGGTCCGGGTTCGAGCCCCGTGGCCGGCGAGGGCCTTTCTGTGCGGAGTTTGCATGTTCTCCCCGTGTCTGCGTGGGTTTCCTCCGGGTGCTCCGGTTTCCCCCACAGTCCAAAGACATGCAGGTTAGGTTAACTGGTGACTCTAAATTGACCGTAGGTGTGAATGTGACTGTGAATGGTTGTCTGTGTCTATGTGTCAGCCCTGTGATGACCTGGCGACTTGTCCAGGGTGTACCCCGCCTTTCGCCCGTAGTAGCTGGGATAGGCTCCAGCTTGCCTGCGACCCTGTAGAACAGGATAAAGCGGCTAGAGATAATGAGATGAGAGATGAGACCTCTCCCCCACAAACAACCATTTATGAACATTTGTGAAGGCTGTAATCAGTTTAAACATAAACCAACTACCTCCATTTGTTTCTTTTTTCTTTAGCTTTCTTCAGTCTGTAAAAGAGAGCTCCAATTTCTTGTTGAATTTGTACAGTCCATTGCACTAGAGTTCTTTTCCATTTTAGATCTGCTTTTTGAGCTGTGTTACTTCTGCCTATGGTGACATCACATGTGTTCCCTCTATTGTTTGCTATTGCACCCACAGCTGTCTAAACAATTCAGTTACATCTAGGAAAAATTGAGAGATTACACAGCCTTATAATACTTGCAGTTTATTTTTTATTTCCACAATTCAGATTGTCATAAATTTGTACCGGGGCTGCACGGGGGTGTAGTGGTTAGTGCTGTCGCCTCACAGCAAGAAGGTCCGGGTTCGAGCCCCATGGCCGACAAGGGCCTTTCTGTGCATAGTTTGCATGTTCTCCCCGTGCCCGTGTGGGTTTCGTCTGGGTGCTCCGGTTTCCCCCACAGTCCAAAGACATGCAGGTTAGGTTAACTGGTGACTCTAAATTGACCGTAGGTGTGAATGTGAGTGTGAATGGTTGTCTGTGTCTATTTGTCAGCCCTGTGATGACCTGGCGACTTGTCCAGGGTGTACCCCGCCTTTCGCCCGTAGTCAGCTGGGATAGGCTCCAACTTGCCTGCGACCCTGTAGAACAGGATAAAGCGGCTAGAGATGAGGAGATGAGATGAGATAAATTTGTACCACAATCTATGATCACATGATATATCGTTACATGCCTGGTTATAGCTAACTACAGGGATAGTTTTTTTATTTAAAAAAAAATCTTCTGAAACACTTCATAAAAATTTTAAGGACAGTCATTTTAGTGTCACCCCCTCTGATGGCGTGATGCCACTGCATCTGAACCATTTGTTGATCTCATGACCTTCTAGCCAGGAACAATGAGGCATCTGAGATAAGTCAGGGTCATAGTAAATCCAGAGTCTATTCTGAGAACACTAGTTGGGAACAATGGATGGGATGCCTGTCCATCTCAGGGCACCTGTCTCTCACGCGCATTCTTATCCAGAGGCAGTTTATCATAGCCAATCCACCTACTGATATATTTTTGGGTGGTGAGAGGAAACTGGAGAGTCCAAGGGAAATCCGCACAGAGAACATGCACATCTCCATGCAGACAGTAACCCCAGTGCAGGATCAAATCAGGGACCCAGGACCTGTGAGGCAGCAATGGTTCTCCTTGTGCCAGAGTGCCATGCATTCAAATATAATTATCATTCAACCTACCATTCCTCTGTTGGCTGCTATCTCTTTCTTTTCCCTCCCTCCTCCTCCTCCTCCTCCTCCTCCTCTTTCTTTGTTCTTCATCTACTTTGATTTTCATGTCGCATTTTGCTCTGGGGATATTTTGTGCCAGAACTAATTATTAAAATGTCAATAATGTAGATAAAATATTGTTGAAATAGTGATTTTATCAAATTTGATATCAGTTACATTTCCATTTTCTACTGTCCATTTCATTTTAACAATTTACTGTATCTTTTTTAAATTTTCTAATATCAGTTTTAATTTACGAATGTGTTGCTTTTGTTTGTGCCATTTTTGTAAAGTGTAAATGAAATTTTAGAAAAGGAGATGGCAAACAGGATTGAAAATAAAAGTTCAAATGTCAAATTAAAATACAAAAAATAATAATAAAGTTTATAGGGAAATTTAGAAATAAAGGGGGAAATGGCAATTGAAATAAGTACTGGGAAATTAAAATAAGAAAGAAAAGAAAAGAAAAGAAAAGAAAAGAAAAGAAAAGGGAAAATTAATAATTGTGCCTTTAATGTTTTCTTTTCTCTTTATCCACACAAAGCTATTCTTCATATTCCTCATCTCAACCTTCTGTGCTATATTTATTGGTTCCCTTCCAACCCCATTGTATATTTTTACACATCCCTCCCCCTCTCTTCAATCTCTCTTTCCCCCCAACCCTCCCTCCGTCCCTCTGTCCTCATCCTCCTCTCCGTCTCTGTTTTTAGCGAGCTGGCAGAGGTTCACTGTTGATGAGTCAGTGTGCAGCTTGTCTACACTGGACAGCCTGAAGCCAGTCGATATTTAATCTGATCCTCCCTCCTTCCCTCCCTCTCTCTCTCTCTCTCTCTCTCTCTGACACTCTTTCCCTCCTCTCATTAGAATTACAAAGCAGCGACGGAAATGGATTGGGAATCAAACCTTTTCAAGTAGTCCTGAGTCAGCAGAGTCAGTGCAACCTCCACCTCTTCTTCACCTACTCTGTTTTCTGTCATGCTGCCTCTCTCAACCCTTCTTCGTCCTTGCTTATTCTACAATTTCCCATTTCCTTACAAGAGATGAATGTCAGCAAGAACACCAATTTGCACACGTGATCATGCACATATTCACCTCCATCACCCTACTGCCCACATTCACATACATATATATGAGAAATATTGTTCAAATTAGATTACAAAGACCCTGTATCTGTATTTCTAATGCTTGGAAGAAAATATTTTTAGTACAGTTTGATGTAATTGAAAAAAACATGACTGATTATTCATTTCTATATTGATTGTGATTATTGTTTCTGATCAGTGCTACAGTTAAGATATTATTTGAATGTAAGATCCAAGATTCTAAAATATTCTAAAATATATATTTGGCAGAAAAAAAAACAATAAAACTTGTCATCCAAAATACACCATATCCACAGTGAAGCATGGTGGTGGGAGCATCATGCTATGAAGCTGCTTCTCTTCACCTGGGACAAGGGCCCTGGTCAAGATAGAGGGAATCACGGATGGTTCCAAATACCGTCCTAATCTGGCACAAAACATGCAGGCCTCTGTTAGACAGCTGAAGATTCAGAAAAATGTTCACCTTCCAGCACAATAAGTGCAAATCCAAGTCAACAAAGGAATGCCTTCAGAAGGAGAAGAAGATCAGTGTTTTGGCCCAGTCAGACCCCAAATAACTTGAAGAGGATTGTGCAGAGGAAATTCCCTCACAGTTTGATAGATCTGGAGCATTTTGCAAGGAAGAGTGGAATAAATTCGCCAAGTTGATGGGCTTTTACTCCAAAATGGGCTTTAACAAAGAATTAGTTAAGGGGTGTGCACAGTTATGCAATCAGAACACATGCTTTTTTCTTTTCTTTTCCCCCTGAAAGGTTCAGTTTGTTTCGCTTGATTTTTGTTGGTTGCTGTAGCATATTAAATATGGAAAAAGATCTGACATGAATTAACTTGGTTTCATATTTCATAATACTGATATAATATTTGAGTAATATAAATTGCACATCACCTAATCATGCTTAATGTGTTTTCAACAATCATACAAATAAAAAGAGATGGAAGTAAAAATAGAAGTGAAATGTCAGTTGCATGCATACATTTAGTCATTGCGCAGTGAGATTTTGTGGATTAAAAAAAAAAATCAGTTCTTCACAAAGACAGCTTTAATGACCATAACCGCAGTTCACTGAAATGCAAATATAACTGCAAAATATTAAATAGATACGTTTTTATTCAATAAATACATTTTGTTTCCTCACATGTTCAACAGACATCTCATGCAGACCTCAGGAGTTTCAAGCTCATGTCTGGAGATTTATTTGTTGCATGCTGTCTGGCTATTTGTGTGCTCAGCTATTTTATAATAACATTTCCTTTAACAGGGCCATCTAAAAGTCTGAATACGCTGCCAAATTCAAAATTTGCCCCTTCCAAGCTCAACACACTACGCTAAAGTATACTACACATCCAAACCATAATTGCAAAATGAGTTAACAAATACATATCATTACACAGTACTTCTTATTTAAGTATAATTTATTCTATTATATTATACTACAGGGTGTCACGGTGGTGTAGTAGTTAGCACTGTCGCCTCACAGCAAGAAGGTCCGGGTTCGAGCCCCGTGGCCGGTGAGGGCCTTTCTGTGCGGAGTTTGCATGTTGTCTGCGTGGGTTTCCTCCGGGTGCTCTGGTTTCCCCCACAGTCCAAAGACATGCAGGTTAGGTTAACTGGTGACTCTAAATTGACTGAGTGTGAATGGTTGTGTGTGTCTATATGTCAGCCCCGTGATGACCTGGCGACTTGTCCAGGGTGTACCCCACCTTTTGCCGTAGTCAGCTGGGATAGTCTCCAGCTTGCCTGCGACCCTGTAGAACAGGATAAAGTGGCTAGAGATGATGAGATGAGATTATAATACAACCCAAAATCAGAAAAAGTTAGGATGGCATGGCAAATGCAAAATTAAAAAACTAAAGTGGTGATTTCTAAATTTACTTTGACTTGTATTTTATTGCAGAACCCAAGACATTTCATGTTTTGTCTGTTCATTTCATTTGTTAATATAGAGTCATTCCTCGATTCAGGTCTGCAACACATTCAAAAAAATGTTGAGATGGGGTGCAATTGAGGGCTTGTAATGAGGTAAAACAATTAAATAATGATGCGATTTGAAACAGGTGATGTCAACAGGTGATTGTAATCATGATTTGGTACAAAACCAGTATCCAGGAAAGGTCTGGTCTTTGAGGTGCATGAGAAAATTATTGAAATGTTTAAAAACAATGTTCCTCAAAGAAAGATACAAAGGGAGTTGGATATTTCACCCCCTACGGTGCATAATATCATTAAACGATTCAAGAAATCTGGAGGAATTTCAGTACATAAAGGGCAAGGGTACAAGCCGAAGCTGAACACCCGTGATCTCTGATCCCTCAGACAGCATTGCAGCAAGAACCATCATTCATCTATAGCTGATATAACCATGTGGGCTCGGGATTACTTTGTCGAATCTTTGTCAAGCACTACAATATGGAGTTACATTCACAAATGCCAGTTAAAACTTTACTGTACAAAAAGGAAGCCTTATGTTAACTGTGTCCAGATGCACTGTCGACTTCTCTGGGCTCGGAGGCATCTGGGATGGACCATCATACAGTGGAAATGTATATTGTGGTCAGATGAATCAGTGTTCCAGGCCTTTTTTGGAAGAAATAGATGCTGTGTGCTCCAGACCAAAAACAAAAAGGACCATCTGTTGTCAGTAACAAGTCCAAAAGCCAGGGTGTGTCATGGTATGGGGTTGTATCAGTGCCCTTGGCAAAGGTAACTTACACTTCTGTGGTGGCAGCTTTAATGCAGGAAAGTACATTGAGATTTTGGAGCAACATATGCTGCCTTCAATACGGCACCTTTTCCAGGGAGATTTCAACAAGACAATACAAAACTACATTCTACACACATTACAAAGGCATGGCTGTGGAAGGAGAGGGTGCCTGTCCCCTTTATTCCCAATATGTATGGTGAATTTTGAAACAAAAAATATGACATTGACGACCCTGTACTGTTGCACACCTTGAGACCTATTTGTTGGAAGAATGGGATACAATAACACCTGAAACACTTCATGACTTGGTGTCTTCAGTCTGTAAACATCTTAAGTGTTGTGAGAAGGAATGGCAACATTACAAAGTGGTAAATACTTTACCATCCCAACTTTTTTTTTAATGTGTTGCAAGAATCAAAATTGAAATAAGTATTGATTTTGAAAAAAACAAACATTAATCAGGTAAAACATCAAATAATGTGTTGTTGTATTGTTTTGGGTGCAATACAGGTCAAATATTATTTCCAAATTATTGTTTTCAGTTTTAATTTACACATATTGTCCCAACTTTTGATTTAGGGTTGCATATTATCCATCCATTATCTGTAACCGCTTATCCTGTGCAGGGTCGCGGGCAAGTTGGAGCCTATCCCAGCTGACTATGGGTGAGAGGCGGGGTACACCCTGGACAAGTCACCAGATCATCGCAGGGCTGACACATCGAGACAAACAACCATTCACACTCACATTCACACCTACGGTCAATTTGGAACCACCAATTAGCCTAACCTGCATGTCTTTGGACTGTGGGGGAAACCAGAGCACCTGGAAGAAACCCATGCAGACACAGGGAGAACATGCAAACTCCACACAGAAAGGCCCCCGTCAGCCACTGGGCTCAGACCCAGAACCTCTTTGCTGTGAGGCGACAGTGCTAACCAATACACCACCATGCCATCCGGGTGTATATTACAGATATTGTCAAACATCAGTCATAGCTGTGAGAATGACTAGATTCTCTGCAATGGCACCTCAAGGCAGTTTTCAGTGGGGTGGCGAGACAGGGCCAAAGGAAATACTCAGTATGATAGCTGTGCTGTTGCCTTAAAGGATGGCTCAAAAGATTTCATTTTATTCACAAGAGGCAAAGTCTATGTATACATTTGACCAGCCATTTTCAGATGTAATTTAGTTTTAATTATCCAGCAATGCTTACAAACCCATAGGTATCTTCTGTGGTGATGTTTTGCCAGGCCTGTACTGTAGCCATTTTCAGCTCCTGCTTTTTTTTTTTTGGAAATTATTTGCCTTCAATCTTGTCTTAAATAAGCAAAATGCAGCTCAAGGGATTTCATATTGACTCAGCCAGTTGAGGAAATTCTGCTTTTCTTGGCCCAGAAAACTCCACAGTTGCTTTAACACTATGTTAGGGGTGAAGTAACATCCCATGGGTTTTCATTCATCTCACTTGTCAGTGTGATTCTTTACAGTTCAGAATTTATCCTCCTTCTCACATCATCAGTGTTGCCAAGTTTATCAGGTCATGGAAGCTACATGCCTATACCACATTGCTGATTCGCTCTGGACCATAAGTAGTTCTTTTTGTATTCACTCTGGGACAGAGCATTAGCTTTTATCCTGCAGTAAAAGCTCTGTAAGTGATGTTAGCAGATGTTAGCCCCAGTCAGACTTATCCACCCTCCACTGTCTTCATTTTACCCTTTATCTTACCAAGCACATGCACACTTATAGTACAATTGTAAGAAAATATATAAGGAGGGCAGCAGCTCATCTTATTGCCTTTATAAGTAACAAACCTGAACAATGAGCTGTAGATTGTCCTCCCAGTTATGCTACATATGATTTATATTTTCAGGTGATAACATGAAAGCAGAGGAAATAACCTAGCTTTCATATTTTAGGATGTTTTGGTCAAAGTTAACCATCAATTCACTTCAGTATTTTTAAATTTTATTAATTTTAATCAAGCTTATTTGTATTGCGCTTTTATTAGTGCACATTGCCATGAAGGCAAAGCAACTTAGAGATTGAGATTTAGATCCCTAATGAGCTAACCAGAGACAACAATGGTGAGGAAAAACTCCCATATGACATGAATAAAGAAATCTTGGAATGAACCAGACTCAATAAGGAACCCATCCATCCATTATCTGTAGCTGCTTATCCTGTACAGGGTCACAGGCAAGTTGGAGCTATCCCAGCTGACTATGGGCGAGAGGCGGGGTACACCCTGGACAAGTTGCCAGGTTATTGCAGGGCTGACACAGAGACAAACAACCATTCACACTCACATTCACACCTATGGCCAATTTAGAGCCACCAATTAACCTAACCTGCATGTCTTTGGACTGTGGGGAAAACTAGAACACCCGGAGGAAACCCACGCAGACACGGAGAGAACATGCAAACTCCACACAGAAAGGCCTCCGTCAGCTGCTGGGCTCAAACCCAGGACCTTCTTGCTGTGAAGCAACAGTGCTAACCACTACACCGCCGTGCCACCCCAATAAGAAACCCATCCTTTTCTATTGTAACATTGGATAATGCGATTATAAATAATTTGTCTTTCACTGTACTGCATACTAAGTCAAACAATACAAAATGTGTTGAAAGGATGATCACTGTTTCACAGTTTTTATGATTACAGCAGTAGTTCTTGGTACAAATCTACAGTATCCAGGTGAGATTATCCACTGAAGCCAGGATAAAACTGTTTTTGGTAAGTGCAAATCTTTAGGGACCATCTCCACTGTCACTTTAATAATAACATCAATAATATCAATAATAGGGCGGCACGGTGGTGTAGTGGTTAGCGCTGTCGCCTCACAGCAAGAAGGTCCAGGTTCGAGCCCCATGGCCGGCGAGGGCCTTTCTGTGCGGAGTTTGCATGTTGTCCACGTGGGTTTCCTCCGGGTGCTCCGGTTTCCCCCACAGTCCAAAGACATGCAGGTTAGGTTAACTGGTGACTATAAATTGACTGTAGGTGTGAGTGTGAATGGTTATCTGTGTCTATGTGTCAGCCCTGTGATGACCTGGTGACTTGTCCAGGGTGTACCCCGCCTTTCGCCCGTAGTCAGCTGGGATAGGCTCCAGCTTGCCTGCAACCCTGTAGAACAGGATAAAGCAGCTAGAGATAATGAGATGAATATCAATAATAGCTGAAGTTCTTAACCTATCTTCTGGCTCATCATGCTAGCAAGTCGTGTCTTGTTCATATATGTGGTCTGCCCCATACGAGGCAGAGAGAACCACTTCTGTGCAAGGAAGGTCCTTACCACAACTTCTTACTACAACTGGATCATGTTGATTTTCTTTTCTTTTTCTTTTCTTTTTTTTCGCTGCTGGTTATAGAGGGTATGCATATATAGGGTAGTCATAAGCCCCTTTCACACATGAAACCTGTTAATGTATGAAGTAAAAACAGCATGGAATAGATATCAAATTTTCATTCCCACTCAGTCTTCCATAAAGGAAAAGTAATGGATATCGTGTATTCTCACCTGATTGTATTTAACGGAATGCTACAGAGTGCTAACCATGCGAGACCGGATATGACACATAAGTCATGAGGTGGCAAGTCCATTGTTGTTAAAAAAACAAGGTGAGACATTAGCTAGTTAGCCACATGGCACAAGTCAAGCTGCATCACATCTCTGTTGAGAGAGAGTTGTCTTCCCTGTTTCTGAACATTTATTTTGTTCCAGCAAAGGCTATTTATAACACTTTTTGCTTATACTGCTATATCTGCTACTATATCTGCTGACTTGCTCAAGCATACAAGCATGACTCCCTAAACTACACACCCTGCTTATAGACAGCACTAACCACGGACACCTGCTTTCACTTTCACTTATTCAAGTCAAATTCCCTCCCACACCAGGACCTGGTTTCCCAGGCAGTCTCCCGTCCCAGTCTTTTGAGTAAGATGGCCAGATTCCTGAAAAGAAAACCAGGGATATTTTCAGTTCGGTGGTGAAAATATAATTAAAACATCTAATGTTTTCATCTTTGTAATAAAAATGGGACATTTTTAGTTTTCATGTATTTTGAGCATGCATTGTATAAAAAGTGGGATTTTCCTCACTGAGTGCACTGTAGGCTGATTCTGCAACTGCTTTAGATTAACATTAATTAAAGACAATGTGAAAATCTCTGGTATGGATACATAGTTTAGATTTATAGACTCTTAAATTGTAGGCTAGCTGAAATAGATGTTTTAGACCCATGAAAGTAAATAGATTGAATTAATTACCATATATGCCACTTGTCTTGTTTCTCTATTGTCCCTTCACTCTTTTTACTCCCTTAATTTCTCACTCTCTTCTCCTCCCTGTCCAATCTTTAACAATAAGTAGTACACTGTTAGATAAAACACTTATTCCTATTGCTTGCCTGAATTTTGTTTATTCAAATTTATCTTAAAACATTGATTAGAATATTAACTTTTCAGGCACAGTGATATTTCTTGGAATAGGCAAGGGATATATTTAATGAACAACATGACTTTCAGGTAAGAACTTAATGAAAATTCCAGGAGGTAATGCCAGAGATCATAGCCATCACTGACAAACATTTCTAACATTATGGTGAATTGAGTTGTAGTGGTTATGTCACAAAAAATAGAATTTTAACCCACTGTCAGGAAAAACTTCTGCCAAAATGGAACCATGGACAATGCCAAATATAGCCTATACCATCTGAATGTACTTCCCACTGACGGAATTTATCTATATTCTAAAAAAAATATATAAGATTACAATTATCCAATCCTTATAACCTCCCTGGCATCCTTTTTAAATCCATTGAGGATACAAATGATTCCCAATCTCCCATAGCCTAAATTGTAGCCATAGTTGAATTGATGACCTAGCCTAAATGAGTAGCCTTAATCAAAATGTGTAGTCCACTACACAAATTACTGACACTTTGGTAACATTACCATAAGCCTACAGTTTTACATAGCTAGCTGCTTTGTGGGATAACACACCAATTTGTGTGTAAGTTAGCTTATGCCATTGAACTGTTACAATTCAACTAGATTCCTGTTACAGCAACGCTACATCTAGCAACAACTTCAGCTGAATGATTGTCGCTACACTCAGCTGTCTCCTGCTAGCATTGGCCACAGTAGGCTACAGTTTGTTAGGTCAACCACTACATCTCAATACAGTGTGACAAGCAATGTTATGTCATATACAAGATTGCAAAATGTATCTTACACATTTAAAGGCTAAATAACATAGATGACAAACAATGTCACTTAGGCCTACAAAAAAACAAAAAAAAAAGACTATGGTTCACCTGTCCAGAAGCGGATGAAGTGATCTGTCAAAGCTGAATGAATGACTTTAGTTTAGGCAAAGATTCGAGCACTCCACTAAAAAGTTGTTCTTCAGCTCCACCAATCAAAATACTGGAAAGACTATCACCAGAGGTGTTCTAGAACAGGGGTTCTTAAACTTTTCTATTTTAAGGCCCACCTATTCATACTTGTAACAAGTCGGGGCCCATTAAAAAAGATCCCCAATTATTTTGGCTCATCTATTCTATTAGAATCTAATAATCTATTGTGAAGTGTATTAATGGGATGCAACATCACTCCCTGTCACAGATAGGAGCCCAGGAATTAAATAAATGCAATAAAAACAAGCTGTTTTTAATTGTAGTTATTGTATTTAAAACAGTATGAATGTGCCAGAAGCCAACATAAAACCATGCATACAGGGCATTCTCAGTCAAAAGGGGTTAATGATCCAAAAGTGGAGTCTGGTCAATTAACACAAGAACTTATTGCCATGTTTATGTACAGCAAACAAGCAAGTTATTATAACCAAGAAGTACACTCAAAAGAAGTGAATATCGAAACCACGCAATGGGATTAGATCCTTACATGCTAACAAAGAAGGATTTTTCCTATGAGTTGGAAAATTATCCCTCTGTTGAGTTCCCCGACATCTCAAACTACCTGGTGCTGCAGACATCATTCTACATGAACACACAGATGAAAACCTGGAAGAGCATGGAGGCGTGCAAATTTTTATATGTGGCTGGGTTAAAGATCTGGGGATCAGGACACTTCAAGATAGACGGCGGTAGACGGATCTAAGTGCAGGAAGAGTGTTTATTAGCAGGCGTGATATTTACAAAAACCAAAAGCAAAACAGAAAGCAGAGTATTTAAACAGCATTACAAAAATGGCTAGCAACAAACATGATAATGATGATACTTTGCAAAGCCTCCGTGAAAACAGCATCCGTATCTGCATGTGCTAGTTGTGCTCAAATCAGTATCAGGTGTTTCCCATCATGACTGGGTCCTAAGTGTGCGCACAACGTGCTCCATGAGCGAGCGTGGCCGCACAAGCTGCGCCAAACTCAAGTGCGCGAAGGCGTGACAGTCAAGTGTTCATGTGTTGTGTAACCACAACTTTTAGCTCACATATATATCGCCATGCATTACTGCCAAAATGCCTCATTTTCATCAATAACCCATCGCAAAGCACTGCGAGCTGTAGTGTGACTGGAGTTTAATGAGGTGGATGTGACGTCGGATGCAACCCAGCAACTGAGCATGAAGGCGAACAGCTTTTTATATGTGGCTACTATGAGTAAAACTTAGCTTCAACTTGAAAAAAAATTGCGGCCCATTGAGAAACACTGTTCTAGAACATCTCTGCTATCAGCCTGAGCCCATCTTAAAGTGATCCACAAAACAATATGAGGCGTAGATGGTAGATGTTTCAGTCTGTGGTTTTTTTTTTTTGTTCGTTTTGTTTGGTTTTGTTTTGTTTCAGGTACGGAAGCCGCCAGAGGCCCTTCATATAATCTTCTTTTATTCACCTTGTTATCCCGAGATAATGACATAATTAATTCAGGATCTCGAGAAAACAACACAACTAATTCGAGATCTCGAGAAAACAAAACCGTTATTCCGAGATAATGACATAATTAATTCAGGATCTTGAGAAAACAACACAACTAATTTGAGATCTCGAGAAAACAAAACCGTTATTTTGAGATCTCGAGAAAACAAAACAATTATTCCGTGATCTCGAGAAAACAAAATAATTATTTCATGATCTCAGCTGGATCATTGTATCTCCGTCGGTAGAGACGAAGCCGGGCCAGTCTTCTGCAGAGGTGTCGCGGACTAATTTTGAAATTATCCCTTATTAAAAGACTTAATGCAATCTCTCCCTGTGTCAACCCCTGATCAAAATATTGCCTTATTAGGTGATCGATTATTCCAGACATTCTAATGACCAAAGTTGCGTCTATACAGAATGAGAAATAGCCCCAAAGTCAGCATATCACAAGTCTCTTGGCGTACCTGAATGAACCATTTCTCAGCTGTTTACTCGAGATCATGAAATAATTATTTTGTTTTCTCGAGATCACAGAATAATTGTTTTGTTTTCTCGAGATCTTGAAATAACGGTTTTGTTTTCTCGAGATCTTGAATTAGTTGTGTTGTTTTCTCGAGATCCTGAATTAATTATGTCGTTATCTTGGAATAATGGTTTTGTTTTCTCGAGATCTCGAATTAGTTGTGTTGTTTTCTTGAGATCCTGAATTAACTATGTCGTTATCTCGGGATAACAAGGTGAATAAAAAATAGGATTATATGAAGGGCCTCTCTCGGCTTCCGTATTCAGGTCTGTCGGTCATGGTTAAAAAATGGGGGCATTTCTGGGGACAGGCCACCAAAAATAGGGACTATCCCTAGAAAATGGGGACATCTGGTCACCCTACTTTTGAGGCACATTGGGCAGTGCCAATCTCCATTTCAGCAGCCCTTGGCCTTTTGCTTATTACATAGCTAGTGTTACGGGGGGGGGGGCAGTCCTCTGGTAACCATAAGAGTTTGACTTCACACTCGTATCTATATTGCAGTGTGCCTTGCCAGATGGCCAGTAGATACCATTTTTGTGATGGTCTTTGGTACGACCGGACCAGGAGTAGAACACGCAATCTCCTGATCGAATGGCAGATACACTAACAACTAGGCCAGCTTGTGGTCACTTTTACTTCTTACCTTGCTTTATTTAAACCCTGGCTTCTGTTTGTTTGTCTTGCATTTGTTTTTATTTTCCAGAAATGTTCCTCACTTCTACTGTCATCTTTTCATGCCTAGGCATTTTTTGTTGCTTTGACTATCCTGTGTAAGTAAAAGGTTTCTGCACTTGCATCTGTCTCCAAGCCTCAATCATGATGCGGAAATGTCATAATTCTGTTCATATATGAGAGAGAGAGAGAGAGAGGGGCATGGTGGTTAGCACTGTTGCCTTACAGCAAGAAGGTCCTGGTTTTGAACCCAGCAACAAAGACATGCATTGGTGGCTCGAAATTGACTGTAGGTGTGAATGGTTGTTTGTCTCTGTGTCAGCCCTGCGATGACCTGGCGACTTGTCCAGGGTGTACCCCACCTCTTGCCCTTAGTCAGCTGGGATAGGCTCCAGCTTGCCTGTGACCCTGTAAAACACAATAAGAGGCTGCAGATGATGGATGTTCTAATTATTTTATTTTATTCTTAGTTACTGTTGTTGATGTTATTGTGTGTAGTTTATGAATGAAACTTTATCATAGATATGTATGTACATGAAAAAACAAGCTTCGTATATGGTTTGCTCTTATCTGCATTAGATTTAGGAATGTTTCCCCCGTGGACATCGCACTCCCACCGTATCTGCCAACATTTTCTTTGCCTGTTGTTTTAAGTTTGCCACCAACTGCTTGAGGCTACATTGAGGCAGGAAGAGTAGTGCTGTTGCGACATCACCACATCATCATTTACGTCACTGCCAACGTCATGACTGATCACCACATGTAAATTTGATGGTTCCGATTCTCACTGGAGCAATAACAAAAGATTTCCATAAATGTTACTAGGTCGAAGGGGTAGATTAACATTTCGACTTTGCCGTTTTGCTCCCATTCTCACAAGACACCATACATAATAATGGAAAATATACGGTTTTCACTGTGAGTGGGAATGGGGTAGATGAAAAAGATCACAGAGCATCTAATTTAGCATTCAGAATGTAAAGACAGTTTAATTGAAGTGTTCTTACAGAAGATTTAATTATGAGTTAAATTGCTTATAAGGTAAGCCTACTAATTGGGTTTGCGAAACAAATAGTTTTTGCTCATCTCTCCTCAATTTAAAGACACTAAAGAACGACCTACAGTACTTACATAAGTACTTAATGATTGTCTTATACTAACTCCTTTCTAATAAGAGTTGCTTAAATGCGTTTGTGTCAAAGAAATGAATCAGTTAAAATGATCATACAGACAATTTGTTAAAAGCTTTCAATTCGAAACAGCAAGATAAAGCACGATTAACATACTTGAAGATGGACAGTTACGCAGCCAGCCACAGGATGGCACTGTTGTTCTGCAGAGTTACTTCACAACACATGGCTCCTGTGCAAGAATGTTTTTCTTTCTCAGGCTGCAACTGCCTCAATCCAGGCCCTGCTTCATCACAATATTTAAGACACCCTCACCAACTTGCCTTCAACATTTCCCCTTAGGAAAATTCCTGCTACCGTTGAAAGGGCGGTTCATTACTTTTTCAGCTCTAGTAAAGTTTGATAGATGATCCTTTAGAGGCTTAAGGGAACAAGCTAACATCAGCGCATTTTTAAAGAGCTTTTGAAAAAGCAAAACATCTGAAGAGGATCAATAAAATAACCTGACTTAATATTTTACAATATACATAACATTTGATTTGCTAATTGCTGACATTATCTTGACTTTGACTAAAGCTCAAAACTCGATCTCTGAGTAGGAAAAACAATGCCCCGTGAGCTCAGAATTCCTACTTGGAAAGTTGGAAAGGTCTCCACAGCTCCTAGTTCCTCATATGACATCATGACAACATGGCTGCTCACACCATCAGCAGTAAATATCACTTCACTACTTTAAAAGACTATATAGTAGTATTTACTCTAGACCAGGGCTTTTCAAAGTGTGGGGCGCGCCTCCCCTGGGGGGCGCCAGAGTTCTTCAGGGGGGGCGCAACGTGAGGAAACATAAACCAGAATAAGTTACTACTGCGGACATTTAGCGAACTTCAGCTAGCCTTTACCAGAGACAAAATGGATCGATTTTTAGTACCTAAAGCTACAGTGAGTGAGGAGACAGAGCAAAAAAAACAGACCAAGCAAAAAAAAAGAGCCTCTAGGATTTCGCGATGTTGCGATTCAACCAATCCCCGCGAATTCAGGGCGGTGTTGCAATTATATCCAATCACCGCAACCTTCCTGCAAATTTGACCAATCGTTGGCGTCGTCTTGAGGTGATGTCGACAAACTACCTTCCGCCTTACTTCCGTGTATATGTTCAAGAGAAGCAGCATGCGCGCAGTGTTGCCAGATTGGGTGGTTTTAAGTGCATTTTGGCGGATTTTGAACATATTTTGGACTGGAAAACGTCAGCAGTATCTTGCAACACTGCATGTGCGAGACAATGTTTATATAGGCTTAAATTCTGTTACTGAAAGTGTGTTATGTTTACAGTGAAGGACTGTGCGCACTTTACATTATTTTTTTTACTTAATACAAGAAATTAATGGCTGCCAACATTTTTGCCAAAATGGTATTTTATTTTCCATTGTTTAGGAAGCTTCAGCATCATACTGTGAGATTCTGTTCAAATTGTTTTTTTCTTCTATGAAGCCTGAGCCATTTATTTTATTAGTTTATAGTTATTGTTTAATTTAGTCTTCAGGAGGGCGGCACGGTGGTGTAGTGGTTAGCGCTGTTGCCTCACAGCAAGAAGGTCCTGGGTTCGAGCCCCGGGGCCGGCGAGGGCCCTTCTGTGTGGAGTTTGCATGTTGTCCGCGTGGGTTTCCTCCGGGTGCTCCGGTTTCCCCCACAGTCCAAAGACATGCAGGTTAGGTTAACTGGTGACTCTAAATTGACTGTAGGTGTGAATGGTTGTCTGTGTCTATGTGTCAGCCCTGTGATGACCTGGCGACTTGTCCAGGGTGTACCCCGCCTTTCGCCCGTAGTCAGCTGGGATAGGCTCCAGCTTGCCTGCGACCCTGTAGAAGGATAAAGCGGCTAGAGATAATGAGATGAGATGAGTCTTCAGGAGAGACTGCCTGCACACAGTACTAGTATTAATAGTTTTTTTTTCTTACATGAAAGCTGAGGCATTTATATTATATTTTAGGGTAACTTCATGTTGTGCTGTGAGATTCTATGCACTTTAACTTTTGAACCAACAGGTGCATTTGGATAAGTAAAGCCTATTTTTCTGCATTTTTGTAGTCCTGGTAATCTTTTATATTGGTAAAGTTGTTTATAGGACCATTTCTCAGTGTCTGTTTTTTTAATCAATAGTTTTTCAGTAATAACTTAATATTTAACATATCACTCAATTTTAATCACAAAAAGAGAAAATCGCAACAATTTCTCACAACTTTCACTTCCTCCCGCAATGTAATCGCAACAAAAACCTAAAAAACACCGCAACCTTCATTGCAATTTTTTGGAACACCCCCCCCCCCCCCCCCCGCAACATCAGACATTTTAGCCCGCAACAATCACAAAAAAGACCCGCGGAATCCTGGGGGGACTGAAAAAAGAAGGAAGTATGACCACGATTATTTAAAGTTTGGATTTTCATGGACTGGATCTGAAGATGCTCCACTGCCACAGTGTGTTGTCTGCCAAGAGGTGCTAACTAACGATGCTATGAGATGTTTAAAATGTGGAAAACAAGATGTTTTAAAAAGCACAGATGTTTAAAATGTGTAAAAAAAAGATGTTTTAAAAAGCACAGATGTTTAAAATGTGTACAACAACCATTTTTTTTAAAAATATGAATGGAACATTAAGTATAGCAACAACAAAAATTGTAAGGGGGGGGCGCTGTTGTTTATTTGCTCTCCGAGGAGGGGCTGACTCTCCCACACTTTGAAAACCCCTGCTCTAGACCAGTCAATCAGTCAATATAGATACATTAGTTGGTTAAATCAAAAACACTGGCCAAACATTCGCTGTTTTCCTGAAGTAGATATCATAAACACATGATCATTAATGTTAGCTGGCTAGCTTGTTGACAACAACAAAAAGAGTGTGTGACTTTCACGGTGGTGTCTGTTTTTGTAGTTTGTAGTTTGAATGTACTTGAGTGACTTAATTCCTAGCTCAGACTTTTCATTTATGAGTTAAAGGAATACTCCGGAGTGAAATGCTTTCTAGGTCTATTTTCTCATTATTGGGAGTACATACGTTGAGTTGCTACCACAATCACGTCAATCAGATGTGTTTTGAGAAAATTTGTTTTTTGCGATTTCAACCGGAAAGCGCTAACACGGCAGTGCGTGGGGCATGTCTTTTTGCTAATACAAAACGCTAGTTTTAAAACCATTGCAAAGCTCAAAACAACATGACAGTTCTGTGGAAGTGAGTAGAGGGTTCCTACAAACAAAACGAAGTGTTCCTAGCTCTGCAAGTGCACGGACAGAGTGTGTCAAAAAGTCAAAGAGTCCCATATACATTTTCATACATACGTTGGGGAGTGCCTGTTAGAGAGCACACTCTGTCTAGGCCGTCGGCATGGTGAGGTAGGGTGGCCAGTTCTTTTCCTCGCCACCTTTAACTTCCCCAGTGTTTCCACCAGGTCCCCATTCACTGCTGGGTGGACAGGAGACAAGCCCCAGATCACCGTCCGAGGCGAGGCTCGAACCAGGGACCGTTCGCTTGGCGGTCAAGCGCTCTAACCACTTGGCCACCTCGCCTCACAGAGTGTGTAGAAGAGTAAATACAAAGCCAGTCACCTTACCTGAAGTTGTTCTTCTCCAAACGAAGACAACTTTCCTTACCTGAAGTTGTTCTTCTCCAAATGCATTTCCAGCGCGATGGGCTCTGCACTCGGCACTCGACTTTTATGGACTTTCCCTTGAAGATGGCGTCTGGAGAAGAACAACTTCAGGTAAGGTCACTGGCTTTGTATTTACTCTTCTACACACTCTGTCTGTGCACTTGCAGAGCTAGGGACACTTCGTTTTGTTTGTAGGAACCCTCTACTCACTGCCACAGAACTGTCATGTTGTTTTGAGCTTTGCAATGGTTTTAAAACTAGCGTTTTGTATCGGCAAAAAGACATGCCCCACACACTGCCGTGTTAGCGCTTTCCGGTTGAAATCGCAAAAAACGAATTTTCTCAAAACACATCCGATTGACGTGATTGTGGTAGCAACTCAACGTATGCACTCCCAATAATGCAAAAATAGACCTAGAAAGCATTTCACTCCGGAGTATTCCTTTAAGTCAAATAAAGCATTATTTCATTCACATAAGCGAGACACAAAAAAGCTTATTTATTTAGCAATTTTTATATCTCATTTATTTTTAAATGAATTTATGGAAGCTTGTGTGTACGCCGAAGGTCAAAAGTGTTCATACTGAAAGATCTGCTTCCAACTGAACACTCTTCTTAATTGGACTTCAAGTGGCCACCCATGTGATGTTGGTGTGTGACGCACATGTTCAAATCATAATTCAATTCACTTTTATTTGTAGTGTGATTTTAACAATGCACATTATCACAAATCAGCTTTAAAGAAATATATGAATTCCTGATATAAATATAAAATTTATCAATTTAAAAAGTTATCCCAAATGAGCAAGCCTGTGGCGATGATGGTGGCAAGGAAAAACTCCCTGGGACCACATGAGGAAGAAACCTTGATAGGAACCAGACTCGAAAGGGAACCCATCCTCATGTGGGTGATAACAGATAGCGTGATTGTATAGGACACTAGTTATTTATAATCAAATAATGCAATTGTGTAACCAGGAAATTCATTATAGTTTTAATAAGTCCAGTTTTTGAAGTTATCAACTGTTTACTGATGGAGGCTTAAGGGCAAGAATGTTCATGACAACTGCAGTCCTAAAGTTATCACAGCAATTGTAGTCCTAAACCATTGTAGCAAAACTGTTTGTATTCATTGTCCAGAGCCATCTTCTAAGTGTATCTTTAGGCTGTCCTTATGGAACCATCCTCCACAGGAGCGAAGGTGAACCTCAGCCAGAAGTAGGGCATCAGGATGGATCAGGCAGGTCCGAAGAGCAGGAAAGGTCAGCATCACGAGAGAGAGAGAGAGAGAGCTTGAGCTCTGACATAATCAAGGTCAAACCAACCGTATGGCTGGAAAATCCATGTCAAACATCTAACACATGCTTTATCATTCCTTTTTTTGTTCATTCTCTTAAATAAATGCTATCCTTCACAGACTTCCCAGCTCTCAAATTTATTTGGAATGAGGCTTGGTTTCAAGTTTCAAGGCTCATGTTTTTTTTTTAATAATAATATCTTCAGAAAACTCCAGTAATACCAAATTAATGTTCAAAATAAAGTCAAGGGTTTTTCAGCATACCAAATGCATCAGGCTGTATGGTATCATTTCAGTGACAGACAAATTGAGTGCGATGGAAAGTGTAACTACACTTAACTTGTAATCATGTTCATCATGTGGAACTTTGCGAATAGTCGATTACCTGTTACCTATCTTCTTCATGCCTAGGGGCACATAAGGCCTCCATGGAATGCCTCCACCTCTCTCTGTTGGCTGCAGCAGTCCTTGCCTCTTCCCATGACCACCAACCTGCCTCTTTCCTCTCTCTTTCCACTGTTCTTCGCCAGGTCGTCTTAGGCCTCCCTCTCTTCCTTTTTCCTTCAGGCGTCCATGTGAGTGCGGTGTTGGAATCGCTCCTTCTGTCTTGCCATAGAATATGGCCAATCATCTTCCATCTGCACCTCTTTACCTCCTTGCTCAAAGGCTTCATGCCTGCTTTCTCGAGTAGTTCTTTGGTAGTGACATGATCCTTCCACTCTATTTTAAGGATTCTCCTAGACACTTATTGTGGAACACATCGATCCGCTTGTCATCTCCCTTGTTCATTTTCCATGTTTCACATCCGTAGAGTAGCACTGGCACCACTAGGGTTTTGAACAATCTAAACTTGGTTCTCTTTGTGATGCTCTTGGAGTTCCATGTTCTTTTGAGTTTGGCAAATGCGTGTCTTGCCTTGAAGAGCCTATTCTTCAGATCCTTCATCCCTCCTTCCTCTTTACAAATGGTAGCTTCCAGATAGTTAAACTCCTCAACTTCACCAATGTCTTGTCCATCGACTGTAACCCTTTCTTGACTCTTCGCGTTGATCCTCATCACCTTTGTCTTGTCTTTGTTGATTTTCAGCCCGACCCGTCTCGCCTCTTCATTCATTTTAGTTGTCTTGCTTTGGATATGTTGTTTAGTTGAAGAGAGCAGCGCCACATCGTCCGCGAAATCCAAATCATCGAGCTTAGATGTAAACCTCCACCTTATTCCATTCTCTCCATTTCCCACAGTCCTTCTCATTACCCAGTCCATTACTATCAAGAACAGGAATACCGGCATGTTGCACCCTTGTTTGATGCCTGCTTTGATGTTGAATCACTCACATGCTTCTGCCTGATCTTCTACAGCATACTCGAAATCATCATAGAACACTCTCACCATCCTTATAATCTTGTCTGGGATTCCATATTTTCGCATGATTAACCATAGGCTTTCGCGGTGGATGGAATTGAATGCCTTCTCAAAGCCTATGAAGTTTGCATATAAGCTAGCTTGCCACTCATTGGCTTGCTCGACAATGTTTCGTAATATGAAAATCTGGTCTGTTGTTCCTCTGCCCTTCCAATATCATGCTTGCTCACTTCTCAGCCTGTTATCAACTCCATTCCGAATGCGGTCTATAACGATCCTTCCAAGTATCTTGTCTACCACTGAAAGCAGAGTTATTCCTCTCCAGTTCTTACATTCTTTGAGGTTTCCCTTCTTTGGCAATTAGATAATCAGCCCCTTTTTCCATTTGTCAGGGATCTTTTCATGTTTCCATACTTTTTCCAGTAGCTGATACACTTTCTCCGCTGAGAATTCTTTGTGTGCCTTCAGCAATTCAGCTGTGATAGAGTCGATTCCTGGAGACTTCCCATTCTTCAATCGCTCAATTGCTGTTTGATGACTGCAATTTCTTCAGTTATTTCGCTGAGCTCAAACTCGCATTCATCCTCTGTTGTTATTGGATCTGTTGGTTCTTCCCTGTTCAGTACCTCCCTAAAGTGCTCTGTCCACCTTGACTGTATTTCCTTCTTTCCACTCATAAGATTACCTCTCTTGTCAAGGATTGCTGCGCTGCTTCTAGTTCTTTCGTTGCATAGCACTTTTGTCAGCCCGTATAACGTTCTCATGTGTTGTTTCCTTGCAGCCTCCTCTGCGATGCTATCCATCCACTTTCTTTTGTCGCTCCTTATGCTCCTCTTCACCTCCCTACTCTTTTCCTTATATTCTGTTCTGAGCCGTTTCTTGACCCTCTCTGAGCGAGTGCTTATAATCTTCTTATTTATCTCTTCTCTTTGATCTACAAGCGCCCATGATTCTTCTGTTATCCATGGCTTTCTTTTCTTCCTTGGCCGACCTAATACTACTTCTGCTGTTCCCGTGTATGCCTCTTCCATTACTTGGAAGTCCCTTTCTATTTCGTCCTCCTCTCCTACACTAGGTGTCTCTTCTTCCAATGCTTGATATCTATTCTGCAAGGTGATAATAAATGTTTTCAAAACAGCTTCGTCTTTCAACTTGTTGGTGTCATACTTAGTTCTTATACTTCCCTGTTCTTTTGATTGTTTTCTTAGCCTTAGCTTCACTTTCGCGCATACAAGATAGTGATCACTTCCAGTGTCTGCAGATCTATAAACTCTGGTATCAATTACCGAGTTGCGG